>NC_056742.1:394928983-395214023 GCF_019279795.1 Protopterus annectens
TATATGTCCAAATAGTGCAGAATTCTCTCCCCCTTGTTCTGTGGATTTGGATAAAAAGTTGGCAGGTGAATAGTTTGGTTAAGAGCCACACTGGACACCATTTTAGGCATAAATGTTGGGTTTGTTCTCAGAGAGACCCTGTCTGGATAAAAAATAATAAAAGGTTCCACAGCCATGAGCGCTTGTAGCTCTGAAACTCGTCTTGCAGAAGTAATTGCTAGGAGCAGAGCTGTTTTCCAAGATAAAAACTTTATATCAATAGTAGAAGCTGGCTCAAAAGGTGGCAGGGTGAGCTTTTCCAAGACATAGTTGAGGTCCCATGCAGGTATTGGTAATCTCCTTGGAGGCCTTACATTTTTGGTTCCTCTGGAGATACTGCTTTAATAAAGGACGAGAAAAAACTGGTGGCTCTGTATTGCAATGAGCCGAAATGGCAGAGGCATGAATTTTAATTGATGAAAAGGATAGGCCTTTGCCCAGCATCTCAGTTAAGTATTGCAAAATCTGAGGAATATTTGGTACAGTTGTATCAGTTCCTTGTGCCTGGTTCCAAGCACAGAATCTCTTCCATTTTCCAGCATAAGATTTTCTTGTACTAGGCCTTCTGGCTTCCAGAATGATATCCATCACAGCTTTGCTGAGAGGTGTTTTTTGTATGACTACATTATCCGCTATGCTGCCAGGTTTAATGTCCTGAGTTGGCCGTGCAGGATCCGATTGTTTTGGTGGGACAGTAGACGAGGTAATTGAGGTAAGGTCCAAGCTGGGTAAAGAGACAAGTTCCTTAGGATTGGGTATCAGTACTGGCGGGGCCAGTCTGGGGCAATCAGTATCATCTTTGGTTTCTCCTGTCTGACCTTTACGAGTACCTTGGGGAAGAGAGGCAGTGGAGGGAAGGCATAAACTGATCCACTTTCCATGCTTGTCTGTGATAAGTCCTTGTGCAGAATCTTTTTAGTTGGTAGTTGTGAGGGGAGGCAAATAGATCTATGACTGGGCATCCCCATTTCCTTGTTACCATGCTGAAGACTTGTGGATCCAGCTGCCACTCGTGGGGATCCATGAGGTTTCTGCTTAGCTCATCTGCCAGAGTATTTTCCTTTCCTGGCAGGAATTGTGCCTGCAAATGTACTTGGTAAGTCAAAGCTGTGTCCCACAATGTCATGGGCTTTTTCCTGGGGTAGTAAAGCCAGAACTTGGTCCTGTAACACTTTTATTCTCTCTGCCGGTAAGAAAGCTCACATTTCTACAGAGTCTAGCTCTGCGCCGATAAAGGCAACACGCTGTGATGGCAGCAATACAGATTTTGCCCACTTGAATGAAATCCCTAGTAGATGGCCCAATTCGACAGTAGCTCTCGTGACTTGAACAAGTAGATGCCTAGTGGGGGCGGTGATTAGCCAGTCGTATAGATAAGGAAACACCTGGAATCATAGACGTCTCAGGTGAGCTGTCATCACTGCCAGACATTTGGTGAACATCCTGGGGGCTGTGGTGAGACCAAAGGGCAGGGCCCGGAATTGAAAATGACTGGCTCCCAGCTGGAAGCATAAATGATTCCTGGAAGCCTTGTTTATCATGATGTGATAATAGGCATCCTTGAGATCAATGGAGCATATCCATACTCCTTTTTCCAGCAAGGGGAAAATGGATGGCAACGTGACCTTTCGGAACTTGGACTTCTATAAAAAGCAGTTTAAACGGCTAAGATCCAGAATGGGTCTCAAGTCCCCTGTTCTTTTTGGCACCAAAAATAAACTTCCTAAGTTCCTAATCCGATCTGGTCTGCGGGGACTGGTTGGATGACTCCTTTTCCTAGCAGCTTTGAGACCTCTATTGCTGCCTGATCCCGTTGACTGGGTGGAACGTCTGGGATTTTCCTTGATGGCGGGGGGGGGGGGGAGAGACGGGTAAAGGGAATGGTGTAACCTCCGGTGATGATATGAAGCACCCATCGATCCTGAGTGATGGACTCCCAGGCCTGAAGATGCTCCGAAAAACGACCCCTGACTGGCTCCGGAGATGCACAGTCGGGTAATCCCTCAGGGACGTTGGTAGGAGGAACCACGAAAGGACTTACGGTCTCCTGTATTGCGGGGGGCCTCCACCGCCTCTAGGGCGATGCCTTCCATTAAAATTCCCCCCTCCTCTGCCCCTGGAGGGGGGGGGGGTCACTTTGATGGGCAGGGGAAGACTTTTGAGACTTTCTGAACCACATTTTCCCTCCCCTCTGAGCCTTGGGATAAGGTCTAGTGGGAAGCGAAAAACGGGCCCCAACGGCAGACAAAGTCTTACCCTCCTGCTCACATCTAGTGAGGGTGTCTTTCACTTTGGGTCCAAAAAGGGAGGACCCGTCGAATGGGGCATCCGTGAAAGAAGACTTGAAAGCCTCCGCAAAATGAGAAGCGCATCCAAGCTTGCCTCCTAAGGGCTACGCCCAAACTCGCTGCTCTACCCGCCCCCTCGACTGCATAAGATATGAGCCTCATGGATGGGCTGACGATGGAAGAAAGGGTAGACAGCTGGGCATTAACAGACTGGGCCAACGCCTCAGGCAAGTTACCCGACAGGGTATCTCCCAACTCCTTTATGAGATCCCTTTGGAGCCGTGTAAAATGACAAGTAATTCAGCGACCGCAAGATAAAGGTCGCTGAAGACAGGGTACGCTTCCCATACCTATTCATACTCCTAGACTCCTTATTAGGAGGATGGATGGAAGTAGAAGCCTCTGCCACATCCTGCTGAGTGACAGACGCCACCACCATAGCATCCACAGGTACTCCCCTTGGTCAAAAATTATTTTCCAGGAGGCGCAGATAAGAACTTATTGGGGCGGCTAGGAACTGGCTCCACAGAGTCAGGGTGTTCCCACACCCTTCGACAAATAAGATCCAATAATTCATCGAAGGGTGGAGACACCCAAGGAGGTGGAAGGCTGGGCTGCGAAGGCCTTGAGGAAGACAGACTCCTCCTCAGAAGGGTTTCTGGATGGCCAGTCGCCCCGCTGTCTCAAGATCTCCAGGATATCGGAGAATGAAACATCATCAGAGGACTACTTCGGGGACCCTTCTGCATCATCGAGGTCAGTGTCCGAGGTGACAGACTCATCTGGGGAGTCTACGTGCTTCCTCTTACACAACTTCTTCCTGGGAGGATCCTCAGGCACGGGACTCTGAAGGGCCCTCAGAAAGCAGGGGACCACACATGGAGGTATCCTCAGGCCTAGGAGCCCTGCTGTCCAGAGATAGGGGGCACCAGAAGCTCTAGTCGCAGCATCTGGGGATGGAGTTGCCGATTCAGGTGAAGTCACTACGGACTTGGCCAGCGCGCTCCTCATAGCTTTGAAGGCAGGTCCACCAGAATCGGATGAAAAACCCACCTCCGAGACCATGACCGGAGTCGGGGTACCCCTAGCCGAAGCACCAAGAGGAGACTCAGAGCCGAAGCCTGAAGGCCTGATGTATCCCCCCCAGGTTCGACTGAGGACACCTGAGTACTGAAACCTGTAGTAGGGATGGAAACGGTTGGAGCCGAGGTCGGATCCGAAAGACTAGCAGGAGGTTTCGGAGCCGACCCAAGGACTTCACTCGATTCGGAAGACTCCGGCTCCGATGACACCGAAGTTGTCGGAGGAGGAAGAAACGGAACCGATATCGTGGCTGGCTCCGGAGCCGAATGGGCTGGAGCCGAAAATAATTTAGTTAATACTGGCGACTGGAGGAGCCTCTGGACCACCCGATCCACATCCGAGTCCAACAGCCTGGAGGACTTGGAGGAGACAGAAGGGGGTCGAGAAACCTTCTCTGTCGGAACCGAGACAAAGGGATCGGAGCCGAAGCAGGCTCGAGAACCACCGCAACCTCCTTCGGTGCCGACGACCATGGAGTCGAAGAAGCCAACCCCAAAACAGACAAGACTTCCTGCGGCTCCGAGACCAGTGGAGCCGAGGAAGGAGACATAGCCTTAGACAGTACCTCCTGCGGCTCCGAGACCAGTGGAGCCGAGGAAGGAGACATAGCCTTAGACAGTACCCCCTGCGGCTCCGAGACCAGTGGAGCCGAGGAAGGAGATATAGCATTTGACCTTTTCTCCGGAGGCTCCGATGAACTAGCCGGAGCCGGAAACTTCTTTTTAGTCTTAGACCTGGATTTCTCTGAGGGGGGAGAAGACGCTAAAGTTTCCTCAAAGGAGGGTTTAATCAAACCCTTAAGGATAAGCTTATTTTTTCTCTCCTGTAAAACCCTGGAAAAGAAGGCATGACAAACACTGCAGGATTCCTGCAAGTGTATGGCACCAAGACAATAAACACAGATGGCGTGGCCATCAGTCACAGATATTTTACACACACATTTGGCGCATTTTTTAAAGCCAGATGGCTTATGTTCTTTTTGTTCCTTGCCAGACATAAGGAAACACGACCGCACACTCAGCAACACAAGGAGGGAGGGTGGAAAGGGCTCTAACTTAAACGCTCGAACACTAAAGACACAAGATAGGGCAAAGGCCCTCTAACTTAAACAGGCCTAGCCCGCCAAACAGAAGGATTACCACACAAAAAAACGCAATCAATCACAAAAAGAGAAACAGACAACGTAGCTATTAAAATAGCTTTTTGGAAATAATAACTCGAGCAAACAGTTATTAAAGTCAAAAAAGAGAGGGTACTTAGCCACAGCCAAGTCGAGACCACGTCGTTACTTTAGGAGCGGCAAACGAGATCTGGGGGATTGGGCGTGGTGCATCCTGGGATACAGGGTTAGCCCAGCCAATGAGAGACTTGGTGCTAGTTATAGCGGCCGAGTTGGAGCCGATTCTCGGCTCCGAGCCAGTCAGTAATGAATGTAGGAGAGATAGGATCACATTACATCAATTTTTTTTTTTAAATGGAAGTTAAGTTCCCTGTGGAGAGGAAACCTATCTGCCCAGATAGGGAACAACACAAGCTGTCCCATCAATCATTGAAAGCCTCGGATGAGTGCACTCTTCAGCACCAGGAAAGCTCTGAAGGCTTGTTTTTTGAGCAGACTGCTGGTTTGGGCAAGTGGAATATTTCCTGAAGCTTTGGAAGCTGGCTGGCTGTTATACCCTTGGCAGGATATAACCCAGAAATCTAAGGCTACTGCAGCAATGATCAATATGATGAATGTACAATGTTGCTTGGGCCAAAAGCGGTCACCACAATTAGTTTTTGGAGAATCCTTCTGAATCTCCATAATTATCCTGGATATCAGCGGAAAGGGTGGATATGTATAAAGGAAGATTCCTCTTGTCTAAGGGAATAAGAAAGTATCTGTTTGCCAAGTCTGTTTGCGCGGAATCCTGGAACAGAACAAGCTCAGATGTCTGTTTTGAAAGGAGGCAAAGAGATGTATTCGAGTTGTCCCTCAACTGAATTATCTATCCAACCCAACACCTTTCAATCAGTAACCTTATCTAAAAAACATACTCAACGTTTCCTAGATGC
Organism: Protopterus annectens; assembly: GCF_019279795.1. Classification (NCBI taxonomy): domain Eukaryota; kingdom Metazoa; phylum Chordata; order Ceratodontiformes; family Protopteridae; genus Protopterus; species Protopterus annectens. Next base: position 394,934,449 of record NC_056742.1, read on the forward strand.
CAACTCCATTGAGCAAACCGTTAACTTCTTTGAACCTGTCCTCATTAACACAGCTTACACCCTGCATCTCTCTCTCTCCTCCCTAGTAAAGCCTCACTACGAATATGTGGTCCACTTCCTTCACAACCTGTCTCATCCCTCTTCAAATCCCCATAATCCTTAGGGATTTTCTCTAGAGCAAACACATTACTGCTCTCACTTCAGCTGTAACCCTAGCATTACTGATTCCATTGCCACAGCTGTCAGTTTCATCGCAGACATCTACTTGCACCTAAACAGCTGCATCCTTATCTGCTTTAAACACAGTGGAAAATTTAAGAACAGAAACGTATGGTGCAATTACTGCATTAACAAACTGTGCAAAGAAAAAGGAAGACACCACTTAACATCTATGTCTGAGAGGTTAGCAAGAACCTCAAGTGTACCATTAAACGGAGAGTAAGGCTGAAAATCAGCTTAGGGTTGCTACCTCCACTAAAGACAACCCCATGAGCTCCTTCAACTATGTTATGAAATGAATGGTCAGACTTTAGTTACTGACCAATATTCTTACTAATAAATATCAACTTTTTTCACTGGAAAGCAATTTTCCTTTCCTTTAACTCATTCATGTCAGGAACAACAGTGCAGCCTGAGCTTATTTTCATATAATCTATTTGTAATACCATACAGAAAACAAATGTTCATAACTCTAACCATAAGAGCTAGACAAAAATGTAAATGAGAAAGTTGTTCAACAGACACTGAGCTTTCCAACAGTGTAAATGTTGATAGTGTGTATGCAAGTCATTATTAAATATTTGCCAAGAAATGCTGACATTGTACATATTTTTTACTTTTTTGGTGAAACAAATCACAATATGTTGGTGAATGTACCCTGGAGACCCATACAATTTGCAACTAATTTATTTATATGAATGTTAGCTTTAAAATGATACCTTAACCATTACTGTGTGATGCTCCGTTACGGAGATATTCATAGAAATATGATTAATATCATATTTCTCATAACTGATAAATAATCAGAGCATAATATCTCATCTGTAATAGACAGAGAAAGTACAGTTGTGTACACTTACCATAAAAGTAGATGTAGTGTATTCACTGTTGCAGTCATTACATTAGGGTAATCTGCTGGCAGGTTGCCCTCAGTCGGGCCTGAATAACAAAGTCTTGGGTCCTGCGTCGGTTGCTGTCTCCTCCTTCCGTCAGGGGTATAAAACATGCAGCAGATGCCATTTTATTCAGTTTTTTTGCCCCAGATGTCAGGTGCCCCCCAAATGGGAACATATATATATATATATATATATATATATATATATATATATATATATATATATATATCTGCGTAAATAAACAGAAATATATGTAAATGCACTTTTAGCAAAATAAACTTTACCTTCATCTAAAAGCAAATACACCACAAAGGCTTTAGAATATAGTGAAGGAAAGAGAAGTTACAGAAAAGGGGGATGGCAGGTGGAGAATCCGGACTGCAACAGTGAATACACTCGAACATCTACATTTATGGTAAGTGTACACAACTGTACTATGTTCTTCGTGTTTCACTGCTGCAGTCATTACATTTGGGTAGAATCCCAAAGCTATGGATGGGAGGATGGAACTAAATAGCATTAGGAGCGGCTATAAGGCCCTGCAGAACTGCAGTGGCAAAGCCTGCCTTGGATTTGGAGAAGAGAGGCAAATGATAATGCTTTGTGAAGGTATGAACAGAGCTCCAAGTAGCAGCTTCTAGAATGTCTTTGGTTGGAACTCCTCTGAGAAAAGCTGCAGAGGTAGAGGCAGCCCTGGTGGAATGTGACCTGCTCCCCTTGGGCACAGGTGTACCATGGTGCAATTAGCAGAAACTAATGCAATGGCTTATCCACTTAGAAATAGTCTGCTTTGATATAGCCTTTCCCTCTGATCCTGTAGCAAATGCCACCAGTAGTTGCTCAGACTTTCTTAAAGATGTGGTCCTGTTTAAGTAGAATCTTAGTTGTCTGTGTACGTCCAATGAATGCAGAATCTGCTCCCCCTTGTTCTGCGGATTTGGGTAAAATGTTGGCAGGTGAATAGTTTGGTTAAGAGCCACACTGGATACCACCTTAGGCATAAAAGAAGCATTGGTCCTGAGGGACACCCTGTCCAGGTAAAATGTAATAAAACGCTCCACAGCCATGAGAGCCTGTAGTTCTGAAACCCTTCTTGCTGAAGTGATTGCCAAGTGGAAAGCTGTTTTCCAAGATAAAAATGTTATATCTGCAGTAGCTGCTGGTTCAAAAGGAGGCAGGGTGAGTTTTTCCAGCACAAAATTGAGGTCCCATGCAGGAGTTGGTGATCTTCTGGGAGGCCTTACATTTTTGGCCCCTCTAAGATACTGTTTAAGCAGAGGATGAGAAAAGAGGGGAGGGCTCCGTGTTGTAATGAGCCGAGATGGCAGAGGCATGGATTTTTATTGAAGAAAAGGATAGGTCCTTGTCAAGCATCTCAGTCAAATATTGTAAAATCTGAGGGATATTGGGCTTTGCTGTGTCCGTTCCTTGTGCTTGGTTCCAAGCCCAGAATCTCTTCCATTTATCAGCATAAGATTGTCTAGCACTAGGCCTTCTGGCTTCCAAAATGACATCCATCACAGATTTACTGAGAGGTGTCGTTTGAATAATTAAATGATTAGCCATACTGCAAGGTTCAGAGTTTGGAGCAGTGTGTGCAGAATTTGATTGTTCTGCTGAGACAGTAGATGTGGTATTTGAGGCAAGTACCAAGGAGGGAGTTGAGACATATTCCTTAGAACAGGGTACCAGTACCAGCGAGGCCAGTCCGGAGCAACTAGGATCATTTTTGGTTTTTCCTGTCTGACCTTTAGTAAGACCTTGGAGAGAAGAGGTAGAGGGAGAAAGGCATAGACTGATAGATCTGTCCAACTGAAGGACAGGGCATCCGCTTTCCATGCTTGTCTGTGATAAGTCCTCGTGCAGAATTTGTCCAGTTGATAATTTTGGGGAGAGGCAAATAGATCTATGTCTGGGCTCCCCCATTTCTTTGTTAACATGCTGAAGATTTTTGGATCCAGTTTCCACTCATGCGGGTCCATAAGATTTCTGCTTAGGTTGTCTGCCAGAGTATTTTGTTTTCCTGGCAGGAATTGAGCTTGAAGATGTATTTGGTAAGTCAAAGCCGTGTTCCACAATGCCATGGCTAGTCTGCATAGGGGGTAGGAATGTGTACCCCCCTTGCTTGTTTATGTACCACATAACCGTGGTGTTGTCCCACTTTATCAGTAGTTGTCCTGGATGAAGTAAGTACTTGAAGGCTGTCAGAGCATTATGAACAGCTAGCATCTCTTTCTGGTTGATAGGCAGATGCATTTGTTTTGGGCTCCTTTTGCCCTGAATGCATCTCCCCGCAAGGTGGGCCCCCAAAGCATAGTCTGATGTGTCTGTAGTTAGGGTTTGGGTGGCAGGGGGTAGAGTGAATGGCAGTCCCTTGTTTTGGTGACATGTCTCTGCCCATCAAAGAAACTCCTGTTGTAGGCAGGGAATTCTAGGAATCATTGTTTCCAGACCGTGACAATGTTGACTCCATAAGCTTTTCAGGTACCACTGAAGTTTCCTCATATGGAGTCTCGCATATGGAATTAGTAGAATGCAGGAAGCCATGAACCCCAAAGCCTGCAGAATTTGTCTTGCAGATAACTGGGTTTTTGTTGCCATTTGTTTGAAGTATGTTGTACCCCTGAGATACTATGTTTAATACCCACTTGTCCTGGGTAATTAGTGGCCAATTTTGAGCATGATGTGCTAATTTTCTCCCTAAGGGGGCTGCTAAAAGATAACTGCTTGGTGAAGGTAGAGGGAAGTCATTGAGACTGCTTACTGTAGGGTTGTGCTTTGTTTCCTCCAGATTTGGAGGTGGAGGCACCCCATTGCTTTGACCTGTAAGAACCCTGTGATTGGTATCTAGAGCCTTTTGAGTGCCTGGATTTGCCTTGAGTGGCTCTGCTGGACACAGGAAAGGACCAATTTTTTGTAGGCCAGTGTCTACTGAACCTGGGAGGCTGCACTTGTAAGAAATTTTTACTGTTTGCATACATTTAGCTTTGTCTTCCACTTTCTTTAAAACCTCTTCTGCCTTATTACCAAACAGAGTATCATATCTCAGATCCAGTAACTGCGGCCCTGCAAGAGGCCTCCAAGGAATCAAAACCACATTGCAAAGTATGCTTTCCAACCTGTTCTGCTGAATGCAATAATTCCTGTAATTCTTTATTTTCCACATAATCAGAAATTAACATCATTTTCATTTTCAATAAGCCCATAACATGCTGCTGATATTTAAGCATATGAAACTGGCAGTTTAAGGCCCTAACTGCCAAGGTTGCAGACGTATAAACCTTATTTCCCCGTCTACCCAGTGCCCTGGAATCTCTATCCGAGGGGGTAGGATTTTTGGCTTTAGAGGCCTTTATACCTCTGGGACCCCATGAGATAGCCTCAGGATCAGCAGCAAGATTTTTGAATAGAAATTTGTGGGAGTCAGGGACTCTGTAATATCTGTCTAGCTTTCTAGGAGCCGGAGGCAGAGAATCAGGAGCCATGCTTGATTCTGAAAACACATCAACAATGTCTAATACAGGAGGTATGGCCAAAGGCCTATGCTGAGGAAGAAGGAGGAAATCCATAAGCCTCTTTTTTGATTTAGAGAAATCCTGACTCTCCCAGTGAAAATGTTCCCTTAAAGTATGCAAGGTTTCCCCAAAAGAGTAATCCTCAGGAGGAGATGCAGATGGGATGGATTCTTCTGCATCAGAATCCTCATAGGGTGGAATAGAAAATTCCAGATCAGAAGAGGTATCGGAAGCAATGGAAACCTGATCTGAAGATTCATAATTAGTGCCTTGCCTAGGCCTCTTAGCAGGGGGGGGGGGTGTTGGGAACCCCTGATCAAGGTAATTAAAGTCCTCAGCCATTTTGATCATCTGTTTTTCAGGCATAGGGCACTGAGCACGTGGCTCATACGTCGGTTTTTTAGACATAAATTTTTTTATCTTGTTTTTGAAGCTGGCGTCAGTTTTATATGAAAATGTTGAGGCCTGAAAACACCCTCAGAAGCCAGCGGCTCCGGACCCATCAGAGGGAGAGACATCCGCAGGTACAATACTCTGAGAATCTCGCGGCATAACGGACTCCACATGGGTCTCAGAAGAGGCCTGCGACTGAAAAGTAGAGGGCATCAGGGGCTGCGAAAGCACCTGAGTACCAGCGAACCGGCGACTGGCTTAGGAGAAGTTTTGTTGCTGGTTTTGGACCTAGACAGTCTGTCTCTGCCTTTTTCCTTGCGATTTTTGTGAACTCCAGTAGTCGGATTGCTAACAGACAACCTTTCAGGGTAATTAAATCTTGATCCAAGATATTTAAAAGCAAAAATATACCGACACTTAATAGTGCGTCAGTTAAATCTAGCACAACACCGACAGCAAGGCACGTTATGATCTGGGCCTAGGCAAGGAATACAGTACAAATGAAAATCCTTATGAGGTATTTGCTTTCCACAAGTAATGCAATTATTAACTTTTACTGACATCGGTAAGGAGCAAGAAAAAGTTTCCCCAATGGGGTACTCAGTTTTAGTTGAAGACTTCGGTTCTGAAACTCGAATATGAAAATGGCACTTGTGAACTGCTTCGGGCACCGCGTGGCAATAAAGACTGAATAAAATGGCGTCGGCTGCATGTTTTATACCCCTGACGACCTGACGTCATGGAAGAGGAGGCAGCAACCGAAGCAGGACCCAAGACTTTGTTATTCAGGCCGACTGAGGGCAACCTGCCAGCAGATTACCCTAATGTAATGACTGCAACAGTGAAACACGAAGAACATCACATATCAGTGTACAAGTTGTGTGACATCTGTGCGTGTGTACAGCATACAGACACAGTCCTTTTACCATGTTGTAAGGAGTAATACTGTCTTCAAAACGAGGCATTACTTGAGGCATTGACATGCTCCCTTGCAAAGTTATTTACCAAAGTATGTAAAAAAAAAACATAATTTCCATAAATTAAGTCCCAAATAAACTTTGATATCTGTACATGTGTGCACCATACAGATACAGTTATTTTACCATTTTGTAACTATTAATACTGTCTTCAAAATGAAGTATTACTTAGCAAATTGCCATGCTCCCTTGCAAAGTTATTTACCAAAATATGAAAAAAATAATAATTTTCATAACCTTAGTACTAAAACTTTGATATATGTATGTGTACAGCATACAGACACAGTTATTTTATAATGTTATAAGGAGAATGACTGTCTTCATAATGAGGTATCACTTGGCACAATTGCATGATCCCTGGCAAAATTTACCAAAATATGAAAAATTAATAATTTCCATAACCTAACTCCTAAATAAAGTGTGATATCTGTACAGCATACAGACACAGTTCTTTTACCATGTTGTAAGGACTAACACTGTTTTCAAAATGAGGTATAACTTGGCACAATGACATGCTTCCTAGCAAACTTATTTACCAAAATATGAGAAAATCAATTTCCATAACTGAAGTCCTAAACAAAATATGATATCTGTACTGTTGCCCTGCATACAGGCACAGTTCTTTTCCATCCTATAACTACTAATACTGCCTTCAAAATGAGGTATTACTTACCCTGATGATATGTTCCCTGATAAAGTTATTTAGCAAAGTATGAAAAAATATCATAATTCTCATAACCATGGTCCCAAACAAACTGATATCTGGACATGTGTATGGCATACAGATATAGCTATTTTTATATCTTGCAAGTTACTAATACTGTCTTCAAAATGAGCTACTACTTCGCATGCTGACATGTTCCCTGACAAAGTTATTCACCAAATATGAAATGGAATCACAATTCTCATAACCAAAGTCCTAAACATAATGTGATATCTGTACATTGTGGAGAAGTTCCAAAATATTAAAGGAATGAAAGCACTTAAAACTATCTGTTTGAGTGCGGCTCATCTCTTCCATCCAGATTGTATGCCTTAATACTTCCTTCAAAGTTTTTGTGCGTTTTGTATCTGTGCATTTGTCCAGCATCATACAGACACAGTTCTTTTTTCCATCCTGTAACTAATAATGCCTTTAAACTGAGGTATTACTTACCCTGATGACATGTTCCCTGACAGTTATTTAGCACAATAGGAAAAGAAATTATAAGTCTCATAACCATAATTGTAACCAAACTCTGATATGTGTACACCATACAATTTCCATCTTGTAAGTACTAAAACTGTCTTCAAGATGACAAGTTCCAGACTTTCACAACTAAATACGAAAAATATCTGTTGCACTCAAACATATGGAGTGTCCCACACATGTGCTTGCAATGTGATAATGACTTTTAGACAGGTGTCATTGATTTTACCCTGACAAGTGCTAATGACTCAGTGTTATACTATAACTGCATAAATAATGTGATAATCACCTGCATGTCTTGACTGCAAGAGACTGCAGTCTCTTACAAAAGTGATAATTTCTCTACATAACCTTTTATTTATTTATTTATTTCAGTTTGATGACCGGGGAGGTCCACTGGGCTCGGAAGCCCGTTTATATTGGAGGCCCGGGGAGAAAAGCTCCACATACAAAGACAACAGAACAGTAGAGAGACTACTTCGAGTTAAAATCATAAAGCAACTATTACATTAAAACATAACAGATGCAAATTAATAATTAAAAATACAAACTTGAGGATACACTTACAATGAGATACTAAATCAGTGACATCATGAGGTAAATAGTAATATAGCAAGTGAGTCTTAAATGACATAAGAGTGTTACATAGGTAGGAGGGTAGCAAGTTATGTTTGGAGAGTGCAGTTGCACTTCCTGTTACGGAGCAAGTAGGAATGGAGTTGGGTTTTGAAGTTGTTGAAGTTATTGGTGGTTCTTAAGAAGGGGGGGGGGGGATTCCATTTTTTGGCTAGGGAAAGGGATAAGAGGTGCTGTCCTGCAGGACGCTTTGGTTTGTAGACAGTGATGAGGTTTTGCTGAGCAGATCTGAGTGGCCTGCTAGGGGTGTATGGCTGTAGGATATTGGATAGTGCTGGACATTTAGAAGAGTTAAATAAAAGCCTATGGGCAGTGGTAAGTTGGTGGTAGTCAAGAAGGTTGGGAAGTTCTAGCCAGTTGATGGGAGGAATGTTTGGCACTAATGGCGAATTTAGAAATTTTGTTATAGCAACTTTCCATTTTGGTGGTGATAGAGGCGGATAAGTTAGTAAGTAGGGGGGCACCATACATAAGTGAGGGAAGAAGATAGGTCATGGCGAGGGTCTGTCTAATAGAATGGGAAAGAGAGTGGATATTTCTATATAGCAGACCAAGTTTTTGATGAGTTTTTTTGATGTTTAGTTGAATATGGGTGTCAAATTTGAGGTATTCATCTATGGTAACCCCGAGTAGTTTGGCATGGGGATCAATTTCTATGGTTGAGTTATTTTGGCTTCTAATTTGGAAAGAGCTTTTGTCCACGGTGGGGGATTTAGAGGGGAGGAAGTTGAAGAGTAGTATTTTAGATTTATTAGTGTTTACATATAGGTGGTTTTGAAGCATCCAATTCTCAATGGTGGAGAAGGCGGTTTGAGTGAGGGATTGGAGTTCAGGGGGGTTTGGGGCGCTGCAGATTACTGTGGAGTCGTCGGCGTATTGTACAATTTTAGTATTTGGAATAGCAGAATAGAAATTAAAGATATTAAATAGCATGGGGCCAAGAATGGAATCTTGGGGAACTCCTGTAGGGGTAGGAAGGAAGTTTGAGGTGTCTTTCTTCCATTTAACAGCTTGGGATCTGTCAGACAGGTAACTAGAGAACCAGGATATGGCTATTGTGAGGGAGGTTGAGGTTAGCTAGGTGGCTGAGGAGATGACTATGGGAGATAGTATCCAAGGCCTTGGAGAGATCTAGAAGAACTGTAGAAACTATGTTACCAGAGTCACGGGCATGACTGACTATATCTAGGAAGGAGAGAAGAGCAGTTATAGTGCTGTGGCCAGGACGGAAGCCATGTTGGGTGTGGGCAATGAGGTGTTTTTTGGTTAGGAAGGGCATTAGCTGGGAGTAAATGCATTTGATACTGGGGATAGGATGGCTACGGAATGGAAGTTTGAGGGGTTGTTATTTTTACCACCTTTATGGAGGGGATGTATGAAGGCGGCACACCACAGCTTGGGGACATAAGATTCCTGTATGGATCTGTCAATTGGGATGCTAATGAAAGGGCGATTCAGTTTGCAGCAGTTTGTAAGAATTTGGATGGAATGTTATCTGGGGCATTTAGAGCAATGAGTCATCGCCATCTGTCAGGAAAAGCCAGGAGTACTACTGTAAAAGTTTTCTAACACTTCTGTATTACTTAGCCCTTCCTGTAATCTAAATTCTATACATGACTGATAAAAGCAGAAATAAAAAAGTATTGCAGGATGCTTGTTAAGATATTCTCTTGTACTTGCTAGCACTCTCCTCAAACAGTTGTTCTTACTCAGCATGTTCACCAGCTCCCTACCACGGTTATTTACCAAACTAAGAAAAACATCAATTTCCAGAACACAATTCATAATCAAATGGTTATCTGTACCTACGCACAGCATACAGATAGTTCATTTACAACCTGACCTGCATACATTTACGACATCAGAAGGGAGGGAGACTGCGTGGAGAGCTAAAGCAAGACAACATGTGAAAAGACTAAGACTGACCTTGGCTTTGTCTTTTTGCATGTGTCCTTTCCAGAAGGGAAACACTGCATCACAGTGGCACCCCTGAGGCCAAGCTTACCTAGGAATGCAGCACTATGGGACTGAGCTGAAGAGTTTCCAAGTTCCGAACTGCCATCCAGGTCGATCATAAGATCCATGGTGGTTGGGTATGACATCCACTGATGCACCCAGCAGCACAAGGGCAGTTGGCACAAATATCTGAAGAGAAACCTTCCTGGCCTTGACATTCATCAAAAAGTGGAGAAAATATGGGACAAGGGTGACGGTGCAAAGAACTGGACTTCCCTCCAAAATTGATGAAAAGACAAGAGGAAAACTGGTCAGGGAGGCTGCCAAGAGACCTACAGCAACTGGCTTCCTCCCACATTACATTTCCCCCTGGTACTTCGCTGAAAACTGGATTGTTCCAAGTTGAACTTTCTCAGTAAACAAATAGCAAATACATAAATAAATGTCTTCCACCACTTTCTGGTCGCCCCTTGTTTGCTGATGTACCCAGACTGCAGACATGTTTCCAAACTAAATCTCAATTGTCCCCAGAGGAAGAGCAAGGACTGACCACTGTACTGAGAACAGCCACTGTAAGACTCTCCTGTGAAACCCTGCTAGTGGGACTAATATTATAGCTGCTGCCATTGTAAGGCTTGAAGTAATGTTCAAACAAAAACTCTTGGGATTGTGTAGTAACTTTCTGACCTGATCTCTTACTGTTATCACTCTCGAGGATGGGAGACGTGCTACCATCTTGATACTGTTTATGTTTGCTCCTATGAAATCCAATTCTTGCGAGGGGTCTAGATGTGACTTTTCATAACTTACTGTAATCCCTAGCAAAAAAACATGTTCAAAGAACCATGTCTTTTGCTTCTAGGAGTAGATGCCTAGTCTGGGCGGTAATAAGCCAGTGGTCTAAATATGGAAACACCTGGAATCCTTGCTATTTCAAGTGAGCCACCACTACTGCCATACATTTGGTGAACACTCTGGGGGCTGGAAGAAAAACAGAAAACTGCAACATAGTAGCTATTTTCTAGAACTGAAAACTTTTTTTCCTCTCCAACTTTGGTTGAGGGAGGCACCAAGTGGGAGAAGATCCAGAGTGCCATCTACCCCGCTAAAGCTCTAACTAACGTGGCGAACAACTAAACTCATAATAACTTCAAACTGAGGAAAGGTGTACAAGGGCTTCAAGCAACCATTTTTTGCGGGGTGTGTGTTGTATTTCATTATAAAATGTAGACTTCAGTAAAGCAAGGCCAATCTTTTCAGACCTACTGATGCTTGCATTAATTAAAACAAAACAAAGCATATTTGAACATAAGACTTTTAAGGAAGACAGCCTTCTGCTGATGAGCACTTGTCTACTCAGAATATTAAGTGTTAGAATTTATGCCAAATAAAACCAGGGCTTTACTCCAATCAGAATAACAACATAAGGTTCCCTACTATTCATTCATCATACAGTTATAAATATTACTCTAAACTTAGAAAGTTTTCACTGACAAATCGTGGATATGAATACATGAAATGTTGACATTAGAAAATGATCTCAGGCAGACCAGATCAGTGTAACAAAAAACTGGTTTGTATTCTGTAATGTGCTGCATGTTAAATAAACATTTTATTTAATACCCCACAGCCATGTCCAGGCCTGTTGCAATGACATGGATAGAGACCAGCAGCTACAATAAAATGGAATAAAATCAGATATACCTGTTGCTCAGGCTGCTGCAGAGAGCTTGACCTACAGCCAGCTGTGACACTGAGAAAAGATAAGTGTTTATTCTCATTTTTTTGTCTGCATTTTGAGTCCATCTCATTTGCTCACTTAACCGAATACAGTGAGATCATATTCGGAGTCTAGTGTTCAATCTACATAATACAGAGAGAAGATTTGAGAAGGCCAACCCACTTAGGTTCTTCATCTCTTCTGGCACTTTACTAAAAAAAAAAAAAAAAAAAAAAAAAAAATCTGCTTTTACTGCATTTGCGTTTCCTTCTTTATTTTGCTTTTGCCTCTTCTTAAAAGTACTCAATTTTATTTATTCTGCTGCACTTACTGCTGCTTGGTAGTAGCCTGATTAAATTGTAACTGTTATTCTAAGTCTTTTGGTTTAAGCACTTAGGCTTCATACTGGTTGTTTTACATTAAGAAGGCTTGTGGTCTGCACTGTTGTGGCAGGACAGGTAGCTTACATCCTTCTAAGCTGGGAATTTCTGATTGAAAGCTCAGTGTTTGCTATTCTAAAAGTGTATTAGTTCTGGTTTAAGCACTTGGGCTTCAGGCCAGTTATTCTACATTAAGAAGGTTTGTGGTCTGCACGCTTGTGGGAGGAGAGTCTGGATTCTGCCCTTCTGAGCTGTGAATTTCTGGTTATTCAGGCCTGCTGAATTTAGCTTTGTTTGTATAACTTGAACACTGATCCAGGCCATCTTTTTTGGAGAAGGTTCCCCTGCACCCTAGTAGCGTTTATTACTAGGGGCATTGACTACAACTCTGAACTGAGATATATAACAATAAGCATCTTTTTATGTGCATTTAAAGTGTTTTTTCGATTGTATCTGCTTTTTTTTTTTTTTTGAAAAAAAAATTATAGATATATATATATATATATATATATATACACACATACACACACACATACTTGTTTCCCGCCTTTCTTGGCTAGTATACTCCAGTTTTCAGGTTAGTGCTGAATTCGGGGCTGTGTTGCAGATCTCTGTGTTTGCCCATACCTTACTTGGATAGAAGGAAGTTTCTCTGTTCACCTGTCAGAGAGGGGAGCTTTGAGCAGCCTATCTGTCCCTGAAGGAGCGGTTTCAGGTCAGAAAGTAGTAGTTTATTGGCCATTTTGGGCTTCATTTCCCTGCTATAAAAACCACATTTGCCTGGCTTTGCTTGCTGGGCAGTGCTGGTTAGCTAGGGTATAACTATTCCCGGCTCCACAAAGTCTCCTCTTCAATTTTTCCCTTGGAACTAGACAAACTTTCAACTTAAGCACTCAAGCCATTCATTTCTCAGCCCGGCACTTGCTCAAAACACATAGCAAGCACTTATAAACCCTATCACTACAGAAGGACAAGGCTCTCTATTCGACCTTACCAGCCATTCAGTAAAACAGTTTACTGTACCTATCCAGGCATGTCCAAAGGGCAGTTTCAGGTGTACTCTCCAGTCCAACTGGTGAATCTGGCATGTCCAAAGGGCAGTTTCAGGTGTACTCTCCAGTCCAACTGGTGAATCTGGGCATTTTGAGGCAACGTAACAACTGCCTCATGTAGACAGACAAACCCTCTTCTCCTACCACCAAAGACTAATACATGCGAGAGATGCAATTATACAGCCAAACTGGAGGCTAAGCTCTCTCAACCCAAGACTGGATCAGTCAAGAGGAGAAGGGAAATACTGGCATCACACCACCAGCCTCTCACAGACGCATTAAACTAGCACCGGTAAAAAACACACGTAAATACACAAAAACATACTCGGAGGCTCTAAATAAAAATCTGCAAAAGCAACAGAGCCCTCCAAAGCAGACATCCAAGCAACCTCCACCCCCCCCTAACACAAACCATGAAACACATACTTCACAAAACCAGTGTGCCAATCAATCACATCCCTCAAGGCAACATAACATACCCAACATACTAGTAATAGGCGACTCTACAGTCAGGCACGCTTCACGTCCCACTCACTAGGCTGAATAAGGAGAAGGTTACTGTTATCTGCCTGTTGGGTGCCAGGATCCGCCACATAACACAAGCACTCGGGTCACTCCAGAACAAGTACAAATACGACTCTGTCATTGTCCATGTTGGTGTGAATGACCTGAGCCGTACCTCCCTGGACTACATGAAGAGAGACATGGAAGAGCTCTCTGATCACATAGCCCAGGCCGGTATGACCTTGAGTAGCATCCTGCCCTCACCAAGAATGACACCACGGTATAAAGAAAAAATTATCAATTTCAACAATTGGCTAAGTTTCTGATGTCATTCAAAGGAGATCCAGTGTCTGTCTACCTGGGATGACATGCTCGACAAGCCACGCTGCTTCGCTAGAGACAGCTTGCACCTGTCACCCTTAGGCTTTTGAATACTGGCCAAGGCTCTTGCCACCCCCCCATATTGCCTTTTTTATGCAAGGCTCAAAAGACAAACCCACCGCCGTAAATAGCACAAGTAACAAAAATCTGAGGGTAATACTACTCAATGCCAGAAGTCTAAACCTCAAAATGCACACAATCGAGGCACTCCTCAGTATAGAGAAAAATCGATATATGTGCAGTAACAGAAACCTGGTTTAAGGCTCCAGAGAACATCCTATCACTACCAGGCTACAACTCATACCATACATTTCGGCCACAGAATCCGGACCAAAACACAAAATGCAGGGGAGTATCCATGTTCATCAAGGATACCCACACCTCCAGGTTAGTGGCACAGCACGATTCTTCAGAGATTATCCACGTGCAACTAACAATGGGCAAAACTGCAATTCAAATTGTAGCTTGCTACAGATCACTCACCATGTCCCAGGACCCCCATTCCGCATTTCTGGAAACACTAGGTAACATAAAGGTCCTACCAAACACCCTAATATTGGGTGATTTTAACTACCCAAACATTAACTGGGAGAACTACTCAAGTACTAACTTCCCTTGCCCAACATTTCCTAGAATTTATAAACTCAAATGCCCTGGAACTGGTCAACACTCCCTTCAGAGGTGACAACATATTGTACCTGGTCATCACCAACGTGGGCGACCGGTGTTCCACACCAGAGGTCAACCCCTCACTGGTTAGATCTGACCATGAACAAATCACTTTGGATATCCACATTCCGCCCCCACCCCCAGACAAGGAAACCACCGTGAAAAACTTTTCAAAAGCAAACTTCACGTTTCTTAAGACGGAGGTGGAAAGTTTCAAAGCCCCCATGCTAAAGGATAACGCTGTCCAAGCTGCAAAATCATTTACTAATTTATTTATTTTTATTTTTTTATTTTACATTTGTTAACCGGGCTAGTCCAACTGGATACATGTCCATTTTCAGTGGAGGCCCGAGGAGAAAAGCTCCGCTATCTACTACATGCTAACAAAAAAGTACATACAAAATACACAAAGAATTTAAACCACAACTACACAAGGCATTTAACCACAATTTCAGGAAGTTCAAAAACGGTGATAGAGAGACAAGGAAGTTACTTAAGTACAGGTATGCAAAATCTGTGACAGAAGTAATTAAATTGTTTAAAAGCTAACAATAGAGTTACTAGAAAAGTATAGTTTGCAGTTGAGAGAGTCCATTTCTCAAGTAGAAATGAAAAATAAATTAAAGAAATAGAGTTGGGAGAAAGTGTAAAGGATGCAGGAGAAGGTAGGAGGTAAAATATCAGCTAGGGTTATTGCAAGAGCAAAGCCAGTGATTGGTTAGAAAGTGTTTCAGTTCAGTTTTAAATAGTGTGATGGAAGTTTGGGCTATAAGGTCTGGAGGAAGTTGATTCCAAACTTTACCAACTGAGTTGGAAAATATAGAGTCACCTGCCGTGTTCTTTGATAGAGAAGTTTGAATTAGTATTTTATTGGAAGAGCGTAGGGTTTTTAGGTTGTTGTAGGGTTTTATAAGGGTGAAGAGCATAGGTATATTTTCAGGGTGGTGAAGGGCTTTATGGGCAATTGTAAGCTAATAGTATTGAATTAGGTGGGGTAACTCCAGCCACCCTAGGTTAAGGAGGTTCAGGCAGTGATGTGTTTTATATGGAGAGGCAGTGGAAAATCTGGCAATGTTGTTGTAGGCTGCTGTAAGCTTATTGATGTTATGTTTAGAAAGATTAGTATATATGGGGGAAGCATATAGTAGTGTAGAGATAAGATGTGTTCTAGCTATGGTAGTTCTTGCTTCAGGAGTTGAGAAAGATTTGATTCTGTAGAGAGAACCTAATTTTCTATTAGTTGCTTTTATGATAGAGTTGATATGAAAATCAAATTTAAGTAGGTTGTCAATAGTAATACCCAAAAGTTTGGTTGTTTGGTCAGGAGAGATAAGGGTGCCATTGTTAGAAGTAAGTGTGAAATTAATAGAGGGAGACAGGTGTGTGGGTAAAAAGAGGAGAAGTTTAGTTTTCTTAGGGTTTAAGAGAAGACAGTGATTGGAGAACCATTGCTCTATAGTGGTAAATGTTTTTTGGGTAAGGGAGTGGAGGTCAGCTTGGTTTGTGGCAGAGCAAATGATGGTGGTGTCATCGGCGTACTGAATACAAGTAGTTAGAGGGGTGGCAAGATACAGGTCGTTAATAAAGATGGAAAATAAAAGAGGACCTAAGATGGAGCCCTGAGGGACTCCTAAAGTGGTGGGGAGAAGTTCAGAAAGATTGTTGTTCCATAAAACAGCTTGTTTCCGATTCTGAAGATAGGAAGTAAACCAGCTTAAGGCAAGATTATCGAGAGAGAGAGATTTTAAACGATGTAGGAGTTGGTGATTCACCATGTCAAAGGCTTTTGACAGGTCTACAAAGAATGCTGATGAAAGAAGATTGTTATTCCGGTTTATATTAATGGAGTCAATAAAGGATAATAAGGCTGTGGTGGTGCTATGGCAAGGACGAAAGCCATGTTGGCAGTTAGCGAGGAGATTGTTAGATAGGAGGTGATTTAGTAACTGTTTGTGGATGCATTTCTCCATTATTTTTGCAATAGGAGATAGCAGTGCTATAGGGCGGTAGTTAGAATACTCAAATGAATCGCCCCCTTTGAAGAGAGGGATGATGTGGGAGATTTTCCAGAGTGAAGGTATAGTACTTTCTTTTATGGTTCTATTGATTAGTATAGAGATAGGATAGGCAATAGCTTTAGCACCTAGCTGGAGATATTCAGCTGGCAATTTGTCGGCTGAGGGGGTTGAAGGTTTAAGTTTTTGAAGTAAATTTAGAATATAGGAGGTGGGTATGGGTTTAAGTTGAAATAGTGGTGGAGTGCAGCTTGGGTTACCTAGTAAAGAGGGGTCAGGGCTTTGTTGGTTGGCCAGTTTAAGTATTGTTGAAGTAAAGAAGTTATTGAATGCATTTGCTGTTTGTAAGGGAGAGTCAGGGCAGGAGCCTAGTGGATTGGGAGTTTCAACTTTGCCGGGGGATAGTAGTGTGTTAATAGATTTCCAAAATTTTTGCGGTTGGTGGTGTGAGGATTGCTGTAGCTGGGTGTAAAAGTTCTTTTTATCTTTTATGATAGCTAGCTTAGTCATGTTCCTTTTTTGTTTGAAGCTAAGGTGATCAAAAGAGTCTTTAGTGGTTTGCCATTTAGTCCAGGCTTTATTCCTACTAAGGATTAGTTGTTTAGTGTTGCTTGTAAGCCATTGAGCTGTCTTATATTTCATGCGTATTGAACGAATGGGGGCATGATGATCAAGAATAGTAAGAAAGGTATTATTAAAGTGGTTAACAGCGTCATGCTAATGCATTCTACGGGCAACTAAAAGAATGCATGGATCGTGCTACACCAAGCAAAACCAAGACTCACTCCTCGAAGAAAAGGAAACCGGTCTGGTGGACCCCTGCCATAAACAAGCTATACAACAGGAGGAGGAAACTAGTACAGAAAAGAGTAAAATCCCAAGAAGGGAAGACATCCCTGATCAGTATCAGCAAGAAACTACGATCCCTCATAAAATCGTCCAAGGCGAGCTTTGAAAGAAAACTTGCCAAGGACTCCAAAGATAACCACAAGGCATTCTTTAGCTATGTCAAGAATCTAAGTGGCAATGCTCAGATCTGCTTGGAGTTAGTGCAGAATGGCACAAAATACACTGAACCAACCGATATTGTCAACATCCTGGCAGACAGGTTTAGTGCAAACTTCACCCCCCTCTCACCCCCAAAAAGGGCCCATAACCATACCAGAAGAATGTAGAGCCTCTGAAATCACAGACACTCAGGTTAAAATAGCCCTCTCCAAAGCCAAAAACACAGCATCAATGGGACAGGATGGTGCCCCAGGCTGCGTCCTACACAAGCTCAAAGACGAATTAACCCCTCACCTAAACACATTGTTCAAACTCAGCCTCTCCACAGGCTACGTACCCATAGAGTGGTGCACAGCAACAGTTATTCCGCTCCACAAAGGTGGAGCCACAACAGACCCCGGGAACTATCGCCCTATAAGCCTGACTAGCTTGGTCTGCAAGGCTATGGAGCGCATCATCATGAAACTCAGTAACAGAGACATTGGGAACCTCCAAACACTGGACCCTACCCAGTTCGGCTTTGTTAAGGGCAGATCATGCCTCTTAAACCTGGTGGACTTCTTTGAGACGGTTACCAAGGCTATAGACGAGGGAAAGGTGGTACACACAGCCTACCTAGACCTCGCAAAGGCCTTTGACACCATTCCCCATTCTGGTGGTATAGACAATCTCACCAGCCTGAACATAAACCCCTATGTCACAAGATGGGTTTCCAATTGGCTCACGGACAGAACCCACATGGTGAGAGTTGCGGGAGCTAGGTCTGACTAAACAGGTTACAAGTGGCATTCCCTAGGGCTCAGTCCCAGGATCCCTCCTGTTCTGCATATACTTCTCAGATGTACAGACAAGCACAGGAGGACTATGGCTGACCAAGTTCGCAGACGACTGCAAACTAGGGGCTATAATTGACTTTCCAGCTGACACAGACATCCTCCAAAAAGGTCTCACTGAGAAGGATAGCTGGTGTTAAAATCATGGCCTCAAGCTAAATGCCAAAAAGTGCATAGTTACTCCCTTTGGGAAATAAAAAGTACCCAGAAACTACCACATAGGTGGTAGTCTCCTCAATACGGAAAACGTAATGAGGGATCTGGGGACCCAAGTAGATAGTAATCTCTCCTTTGATAATCACATTGCCAAAGTGGTTAGAAAATCCTTCTATGTGGCCCACCTAATCACAAAAGGGTTTGCATCCAGATCAAAAGAGGTCATTGTGCCCCTCTACTCATCACTCTTCAGACCCATCATAGAGTACAATGCCCCCATTTGGGATGTACCTTACAAGACTCCCGCAACAGCTGGAAAGACCACAGAAGTACCTCACCAAGAGGATCGCTGGCCTCAAACAGATGTCCTATGCAACTCGACTGAAGAAACTCCAGCTGTACTCGGTTGCATACCACCTGCTCAGAGGTGATCTCTGCCTGACATATAAGGGCATGTCCAACCCAGAATTGACGGACATGCTCCACCTAAAGAAAACCTTATTCCCTCGAGCCACACGCTCTAGGGATCTAAACCTCACCACAGCAATAAATAGGATGTGCTGAAGGGATAGATTCCTGTCCCAGAGACTTCCCATGCTTTGGAACAAGATTCCAATCTACATTAGGCAGCGCTCCTCGCTAGCACTCTTCAAGAGAAACCTTGACGAGTGGATGGGAAACAAAGTTCACCCTGGGGATCACTTCAGTGGCTCTGCTGGACAGAGGCACAGGAATCTAGGGGGCGGCGAAAGCCAACACATTCTGGCTAGGCTTATAAATGCCTTCGGGAAGATAGCCTAGTACCTACCTATGAACCTATAAAATCCTTGTCCATTTAAAGTGGGTATATTTTCATCAGAGAATGGGCTATTTCAGTTTTATGACAATTTCTGAGAAGCATCAAATAATAGCACACCTGTAAGTAAGTCTGTATGGAATTGCATCCCTCTAGATACAGTTTACCACTGAAAGCTGTACAGCTGGCTGGTCCCTAGCTACACAAACAGTTGCTGCATGACAAGTGAAGAACTAAGAAAATGGTACATAACCAAACAATAAAATAATACTTACCTGAAGCAGTGAAGGAAATAGCAAAGCCTTAACTAGATGTAGAGGAATCTGACAAATAAATGTAAAAATAGTAACAGTCCAACCAGACATATGGCACACAAACAGTCTATGAAGCTGGCACCCTGAGCTCAACTAGTTGGGGGAAAGCAGGGTCAATTGGCTGGAGTAATCCTATGTCAAAGGGAAGGTCAGGGCCTTTCATCCTGCCTGCAGCATAAGGTGAACACCATGAACAGAAGCATCAACAAAAGGCATGCAGTGTATCCCAGACAAGGACAGCACTAGCAGATGTCCACAGGTGGACTGACTGTATATTCCAGATGGGAAGGAGAGCACTGACAGATGTCCACAGATGGACTAATGGACTGATAGATGTCCGCAAAACCTAGCCAGCCAGGGTGAAGAGGCCAAAATAAAAGAACTGCAAGAGGTTTCCAGAAGACTCCTGAAAAAAGTCCAATGGAAAACCTAGAAACACATGAACATGGCAAATAGATATATTTCTTTTTCCAAAAACAAATGGGAATGAAAGTACAGTTTTGTACCTACCATAAATGTAGATGTTCGAGTGCTAATACAGCTGCAGTCATAACAGATGGGTTTTCCTGCCGTCAGGCGGGTCCTCGGTCGGCCGAATTCCAAAGTCTAGGTCCGGCGTCGGTTGTCGTCGCTTCTTCCCTGACGTCAGTGCGACAGGGGTATAAAAGAACCAGCCGACGCCATTTTCTTCAGTTTTTCTTGCCCCAGATGTCAGGTGCCCCCAGAAGGAAGGCAATACATAAAATTATGTAATAATGCAATGCAATATAATCAAAAAAAAACAGTAGTTGCAAGCAAATACACCATAAAAGAATACCCCAATCAGGCTGTATGAGGAGGTGTTAGCCATTAGGCCTGCCCCAAGAGGGGAAGGAGGGAGGGAAACCTGGACTGCAGCTGTATTAGCACTCGAACATCTACATTTATGGTAGGTACAAAACTGTACTATGTTCATTGTGCATACAGCTGCAGTCATAACAGATGGGTAGAATCCCAAAGCTAAAAAAGGGTGGTAGGTACTAGGTGGAACTAGGAGGAGCCAGGATGCCCTTGCCCTGCAAGACTGCAGTGGCAAAGCCTGCTCTAGATTTGGAGTATAATGGTAGGTGATAGTGCTTGGAGAAGGTATGTACAGAACTCCAAGTGGCTGCTTCCAAAATATCTTTGGTAGGAACCCCCCTGAGGAAAGCTGCAGAGGTAGCTGTGGCCCTTGTGGAGTGAGATCTGATGCCTGCAGGTACAGTTTTACCATGAAAAGAGTAACAAAAATGTATACAGTGGGCTATCCATTTTGAAATTGTCTGTTTGGAAATAGATTTCCCTTGAGCTCCTGTAGCATAGGACACAAAGAGTTGCTCTGATTTTCTGAAAGGCTTTGTTCTGTCCAAATAATAACGCAGCTGTCTGTGAATGTCCAAGGAATGTAGTAGTCTCTCCCCTTTGTTTTGAGGATTAGGGTAAAAGGTAGGTAAGTGGATAGCCTGATTCAAGGCTACCCTGGATACTACCTTTGGCATAAAGGACGGATTGGTTCATAAGGAAACTCTGTCCTGATGGAAAATGATGAAAGGCTGCATAGCCATGAGGGCTTGTAGTTCCGAAACCCTGCAAGCTGAGGTGATAGCCAGAAGGAAGGCTGTTTTCCAGGACAAATATTGCAGTTCTGTTGAAGCAGCTGGCTCAAAAAGAGGCAAGGTCAGTTTTTCTAGAATGAAATTGAGGTCCCAAGCAGGTACTGGTTGTTTCCTTGGGGGGTTTATATTCTTAGCCCCTCTGAGGAACTGTCTTAAGAGGGGGTGAGAGAATAAAGGAGGATCAGTGTTGTATTCTGCAGTAATGGCTGAGGCATGGATTTTGATGGAGGAGAATGAAAGTCCACTGCGTAGCATCTCAGCTAGGTATTGTAATATTTGAGGTAAATTCAGTATTCCAGGGTTCTGACCCTTTTTCTCATTCCAGGCACAAAACCGTTTCCATTTTGCGGAGTAGGCTTTTCTAGTAGAAGGCCTTCTGGCCTCCAAAATGACATCCTGCACCTCCTTGGAGAGTACGGTCTGTTGTGAATTTAAGGAATTTTCCATGCAGATAGATTGAGTGTTTTCAGCTGACTGTGAAGGGTTGTGAAGTTGTGCTGAGTCAGTAGAAGAGGCATTAGAGGCAGGATCCATGGTGGGGAATGCGTCAGGCTTCTCAGGAGTGGGTACCAGTGTTGTCTTGGCCAGTCTGGAGCAATGAGAATCATCTTTGGTCTGTCTGCTCTGGTTTTTAATAGAACTTTGGGCAGCAGAGGAAGAGGTGGAAAGGCATAAACTGTCATTGTTGTCCAACTGAAAGAGTGTGTCCACTTTTCAGGCCTGTTGGTGAAAGGTCCTTGAGCAGAATTTTGCCAACTGGTGATTTCTGTGGGAGGCAAAGAGATCAATGTCTGGCCTTCCCCATGCTTGAATTATCTTTGTAAACACTTGAGGATGCAACTTCCATTTGTGTGGATCTGTCATATTTCTGCTTAGTTTGTCTGCCAGCGTGTTTTCTTTGCCTGGCAGGTACTGTGCTTGAAGTTCGATTTGTAATTCCAGAGCCATGCTCCAAAGAGACATGGCTAGCCTGCATAGGGGGTATGAATGGGTTCCTCCCTGTCTGCTTATGTACCACATTACTGTGGTGTTGTCTGTCCTTATCAGTAGCTGGCCTGGATGCAGTAGGTCTTTGAAAGCTATGATAGCATTTATTACTGCTAGCATTTCCTTTTGATTGATGTGTAGGTGCTTTTCTTTTTGGGACCATTTGCCCTGAATGCACCGATCTGTCATGTGCGCACCCCCAGGCGTAGTCAGAGGCGTCTGTTGTGATGACTTGATTTGCTTGAGGCTTGCAGAATGGGAGACCTGTGTTTCTTTGACATGCTTGAAACCACCACAGAAATTCCTTTTGAAGACATGGAATCAGTGGTATTATTGTTTCCATACTGTGGCTGTGTTGAGACCATAGTTTTTTTAGGTACCATTGGAGTTTTCTCATATGCAGCTTTGCACATGGGATTAGAAGGATGCAAGATGCCATGAATCCCAGAGCCTGCAGGATTTTCCTTGCAGTCAGCCTGGTGAAAATTGCCAGTTTTCTTAAGTATTGAGTTAGTTGCCCTTGTTTCTCTGGCGTGAGGTAGGCCATCTGGGTGTTTGTATCCAAGCTGGCACCCAGGAAAATTATTGTTTGAGAGGGTATTAGCCTTGATTTCTTTTTGTTGATTGTGTATCCCAGAGAATTCAACAACATTATTACAAACGCCAGATGTTTCAGAAGTATGTGCTTGCTGTCCGATTGGATCAGGCAGTCGTCCACATATGGGTATATTTGTATCCCTTGAAGTCTGCAGTAGGCAATTACTGATGCCAGGCATTTCGTGAACACTCTGGGCGCAGTAGATAAGCCAAAGGGCAATGCAGAGAATTGATAATGGGTTGAACCTGCAAGAAATCTGAGGTATCTTCTGCAATCTTGTCTGACTGGGACATGCAGGTATGCCTCCTTGAGGTCCAGTGTTACCAGCCAAGACTCCTTGCTCAGCATGGGAAGAAGTTGCTGTAATGTGAGCATCTTGAATTTTGGCACAAGTAAAAATGTGTTTAGGATGGATAGGTCCAAAATAGGTCTCCAATCATTTCCCTTCCTTTGTACCAGGAATAGTCTGGAATAAAAACCTTGACCCTGTTCTTGTGCAGGTACCTCTTGAATAGCTTTCATGTCCATGAGATCTGAAATTTGTTTTTGTGCCTCTGCCCTTTGATTGTGTGGCAGGTTTGGCATGCCTCTCATTTTTGGAAGGGTGTGAAAGTGGAATCTGTAAGCCTCTGTCTATAATGTCCAGGATCCATTTGTCTTTTGTGACAATATGCCAATTTTTCGAAAATAATGCCAGTTTTCCACCTAAAGGTGCTGCCATTTGAGCCTTGCTTGGCATGCAAAGGGGAAAGTCATTGATTCTTCTTTTTGAATGGCTGTGAACTATCCTCACCACCTCTGTGTAGGTGCTTGCCATTGTCTGCCTCTAAATGATCCTTGAGATTGTCCTCTGCCCCTCGGGCGCCTGTATCTACCTCTTTGGGGTCTGTCCGTGGCTGGAAAGGACCAATTTTTGGAAGGCCAATTTCTACTGAAACGTGGAGGTTGTACCTGTAGGAAATCTTTCACTGTTTGCATTGATTTTGCCTTTTCCTCCATTTTCTTTAATACCTCCTCAGCTTTAACACCGAACAATACATTTTTTTGCAGAGGGGCATCTAGTAATTTAGCCTTGACATGATCTGGTAAGGTTTGCTCCTTGAGCCAGGCATGTCTACGTATGACTGATCCTGTAACAGCAGCGCTACATGAGGCCTCTAGAGCATCAAAACCACATTGCAAAGTATGTTTACCCACTTGTTCTGCACTATGCATCAAATCCTGCAACTCCTTCAAGTCTGGTCGTTCAGGTTGTGACATTTTGCTTCTCAACTGTGATAACAGAAACTGTTGGTACTTTAACATATGGAACTGACAGTTTAATGCTCTCATGGTTAAGGTGGCCGAGGTGTATACCTTTTTCCCCCACCTTTCTAAAGCTCTGGAATCTCTCTCTGAAGGTAATGGATTTTTAGCAGTGGAAGCCTTAATTCCCTTGGGACCCTGTGAAATAGTTTCTGGGTCGGCCGCATGGCTTTTGTATAGGAATTGGTGTGAGTCAGGATCCCGGTAATACCTGTCTGGCTTGACTGGAGCTGGAGGCAAAGAATCTGGGTTAAGGCAGGCCTCCAAATACACATCATCTAGAATGTCTAAGACAGGAGGTATAGCCAGAGGCCTGTGCTGAGGGAGTAAGAGGAAATCCCTAAGCCTTTTCTTGGAGTCTGAATACTCTTGGCCTTCCCAGTGGAAGTGTTCCCTCAAGATATGCAAGGTTTCCCCAAAAGAGTAATCCTCAGGGGGGAGACAGAGGGAATGGACTCCTCTGCATCAGAATCTTCAAAAGGGGAGTAAGAATGTTCCTGGTCTTCAGAATGGTCTGAAATAATGGATGCCTGGTCCGAGGAGGGGGATTCTTCCTCCACTCTGGGCCTTTTGTCCGGGGGGGGGGGGGGGGGGGGGTTGGGAACCCCTGATTAGAGTAATCAAACCCTCAGCCATTTTGAGCATCTGTTTTTTAGGCATGGGGCTTTGAGAAGGGCCCTGTGGAGCCTGTCTTTTAGTATGCATGGCTGCTTTAGACTTAGTGAAAGCCTTGATGGAAAAAGAAGAGGAAGGCCTGTAGACACCTTGAGAGGTGGCAGATCTGTCTAAACTCTGAGTTTCACCGCCAAGAGTGGCTTCGGTATCTGTAACCGGGGTATGGGCCGAAGAGCCTGAGACCTCGAGCACAGAAGACACCACCAATGAAGTGTCGTCGGTAGACAGGGGCTGCGTAGGCGCCTCACTGAGAACCGGACCACCTGTAGTCGGCTTTGGCGTGGTGTCGGTAGAAGTCGTGGACCTCGTATGTCGGTCCTTATCTCTGCGTTTTTTACTCAAAACTGGAGTCGGAGTATCCGACGACAATGTAATTAATTTTTTTGCCAAAATAGTGTTGGGCGAACTCCGCCCGACGCTTAATAGTGCGTTTATTGAATGTAGCACAAAAACGGCAGGCCGAGACGTCGTGGTCTGGGCCTAAGCAAGGTATGCAGAGGGAATGAAAATCCTTGTGCGGTATTTGCTTCCCACATGAAATGCAATTATTAACTTTGTCTGACATCGGTCTGAGGCAAGAAAAGTTTCCCCAACGGGATACTTAGCTTTCAAGAAGACTTCGGTTGAAAAATATTCGTAATCTCAGGAGCTGGCCGACCGGCACTTGCGAACTGCTTCTGCCCCGGGCACCGCGTGGCAAGAAAGACTGAAGAAAATGGCGTCTGCTGGTTCTTTTATACCCCTGTCGCACTAATGTCAGGGAAGAAGCAACGACAACCGACGCTGGACCTAGACTTTGGAATTCGGCCGACCGAGTACCCGCCTGAAAGCAGGAAAACCCATCTGTTATGACTGCAGCTGTATGCAAGATGAAAGTACAGTTTTGTACCTACCATAAATGTAGATGTCCGATAGGAATGCATCTGCAGTCCTTACAAATGGGTTGTCCTGTCGTCAGGCAGCCCTTCGGTCGGCCGGATTCCAAAGTCTGGGTCTGGCTTCGGCTGGTGTCGCACTTCACCCGACGTCATAGCTGCAGTTCTTCGGGTATAAAGGCATCAGCCGACGCCATTTTCCTCAGTGTTTCTTGCCCCAGATGCCAGGTGCCCTCTTGGATGGCTAAATTTGGATAAATGCCAATGTTTCCAAGTAGTAGAGAGCAAACACATAAAATATGCATGTATGTACATATATACAAACAAATACACCATAATAGATCCCCCCCAAGCTAGCTGAAAGATGGCAAATACCCTAGGAGTACCACAGAGGGGAAGGCGGGTGGGTAATCCTGACTGCAGATGCATTCCTATCGGACATCTACATTTATGGTAGGTACAAAACTGTACTATGTCCTTCAAGGATGCATCTGCAGTCCTTACAAATGGGTAGAATACCATAGCCAAACTAGGGGAGGAGGAATGAAGAGAGATTATGGTGTAGTTAGGATCCCTTGCAAAACAGCAGTGGCAAAACCTGCTCGGGATCTAGAGTATAAAGGTAAATTATAATGCTTGGCAAATGTATGCACGGAGGTCCAAGTAGCAGCCTCTATAATGTCCTTGGTAGCCACTCCTCGTAAGAAAGCTGTAGTAGTGGCTGTAGCCCTTGTGGAGTGAGGCCTGATGTTCTCTGGAGTTTTCTTTCCATGGAAGGAGTTAACAAAATCTAATGCAATTTCCTATCCATTTGGAGATTGTCTGTTTTGAAATTGCTTTTCCTTCCCTTCCTGTTGCATATGCTACCAGAAGCTGGTCAGTTTTTCTATTGCACTTGGTCCTGTCCAGGTAGTAGCGTAATTGTCTATGCACATCCAAAGTATGCAACAATCTTTCTCCCCTGTTCTGTGGGTTGGGGAAGAATGTAGGTAGGTGGATAGCCTGGTTTAAAGACACTCTGGATACCACCTTAGGCATAAATGTAGGATTTGTTCTCATGGACACTCTGTCTTGATGGAAGATCAGGAAGGGTTGCACTGCCATTAATGCCTGTAGTTCAGAAACCCTTCTTGCTGAGGTGATTGCCAGCAGGAAAGCAGTCTTCCAGGATAAGTATTGTAATTCTGCTGTTGCTGCTGGTTCGAAAGGAGGAAGTGTCAATTTTTCTAGCACAAAGTTCAAGTCCCATGCTGGCAATGGTGGTTTCCTAGGAGGTTTTACATTTTTAATTCCTCTCAGAAACTGCCTGAGCAGAGGTTGTGAGAAGACAGGGGGATCCAAGCTGTATTCTGCCGAAATAGCTGATGCGTGTATCTTGATGGAGGAATAGGACAGGCCTGTATGGAAGAGCTCTGCCAAGTACTCCAGGATGTTGGCTATGTTTACCCGTGATGCATCTTTTCCCTTTGCAGTACTCCAAATGAGATATCTTTTCCATTTTGCTGCATAATTCTTTCTTGTTGAAGGTCTGCGAGCCTCAAGGATAATGTCTTTAACCCTTTGGGATAAATTTGGGTTAGTTGCTCTTATGTAATGTTCCAGGCAGTCAGCTGCAGAGTTTTCAGGTTTGGATGCAGGATGTTGTAGCTGTTCTGTGTTAACAGCAATGGGATCAGGGGTAATGTTCACATTTGTTCCCGAGACATGCTCCTCAGTAATGGGTACCAATGTTGTCTTGGCCAGTCTGGAGCTATCAGAATGATCTTTGGACGCTCCTCTTTGATCTTCAATAGCACCTTGTGCATCAAAGGAAGTGGTGGGAATGCATATGCTGTCAGGATTTTCCAACTGAAAGATAGGGAGTCCACCTTCCAAGCAAGTGGGTGGTACGTCCTTGTGCAGAATTTCTTGAGCTGGTGATTGAGTGGGGATGCAAATAAGTCTATTTGTGGTAGTCCCCATTTTCTTATGATGGCTTTGAAGATGTCCGGGTGTAGCATCCATTCGTGGGCATCCGTGGTAGTTCTGCTTAATATGTCTGCTAGAATGTTTTCTTTTCCCTGTACAAAAATTGCTTGTAACTGAATGTTGTAGCTCAGAGCCACATTCCATAGGTCCAGTGCCATCCGGCATAGAGGGTATGAATGTGTGCCTCCCTGTTTGTTGATGTACCACATAACTGTGGTGTTGTCTGTCCTTATCATCAACTGCCCTTCTTGGATGAATGGTCTGAATGTCTGGATTGCCAATTTTACTGCCAGCATTTCCTTTAGATTTATGTGCAGGTGCAGCTGATCTTGAGTCCATTGGCCTTGTATGTACTTGTCCAGCATGTGGGCCCCCCAACCGAGGTCTGAGGCGTCCGTTGTGATGGTTTGGCTTGGTTGAATGCTGTTGAAGGGCAAACCTGTGTTTGATTGACAGGCCTGAGCCCACCATTGGAACTCTTGCTTCAGGCATGGTATTAGTGGAATTTTGGTTTCTAGGCTGTGTCTGTGCAGAGACCATAAATTCTTCAGGTACCACTGTAGCTTTCTCATATGCAGTCTGGCATGAGGGACCAGAATTATGCAGGATGCCGTGAAGCCCAGGGCTTGCAGTACTTTTCTTGCTGTTAGATGGTTCTGCTTTGTTAATGCCAAGAAGTAGAGAGGAAGTTGTTCTTGTTTTTCTACAGTTAGAAATGCCATCTGCTTTGATGTGTCCAGCTCTGCACCCAAAAAGGTTATTCTTTGGGATGGTATCAGCCTTGACTTTTTTATATTGACTGTATATCCCAGGGCTTGCAGCAAGTAAATGACTCTTTGTAAGTCTTCTGTTAGCTTGTTTTTGTTGTCCGCTTGTATCAGGCAGTTGTCCAGGTAGGGATAAATTTGGATTCCCTGAAGTCTGCAATGAGCGATTACTGATACCAGGCATTTCGTGAACACTCTGGGCGCAGTAGATAAGC
Source organism: Protopterus annectens (assembly GCF_019279795.1). Classification (NCBI taxonomy): domain Eukaryota; kingdom Metazoa; phylum Chordata; order Ceratodontiformes; family Protopteridae; genus Protopterus; species Protopterus annectens. Next base: position 394,963,082 of record NC_056742.1, read on the forward strand.
CAAAGGGCAATGCTGAGAATTGATAATGCTCTGATCCTGCAAGAAATCTGAGGTATCTTCTGCAATTTGGTCGTATGGGGACGTGCAGGTATGCCTCCTTGAGATCTAGAGTTACCAGCCAAGACTCCTTGCCCAGCATGGGAAGAAGCTGCTGTAGGGTCAGCATTTTGAATTTTGGAACAATGAGGAATGTGTTTAAAGCGGACAGGTCGAGAATAGGCCTCCATTTTTTCTCTTTTCTTGGTACCAGGAAGAGTCTGGAGTAAAATCCCTTTCCCTGTTCCATAGATGGTACCTTTTCCACAGCTCTCATTCTTACTAATTGAGCTATTTGTTTTAGAGCTTCTGTCTTTTGATTTGGTGGTAGGTTTGGCATTCCTCTTTTTCCTGGTAGAGTATGGAAATGAAACCTGTAACCTTGGTCTATAGTTTGCAAAATCCACTTGTCCCTTGTGATGCAGTGCCAGTTCTTTGAAAATAAGGCTAGCTTTCCGCCTAAGGGTGCTGCTATCTGTTCCCTGGTAGGCGGTGCCAGAGCCAAGTCACTGTGATTGTCCTGTTGCAGTGGTAGTGTCTGCGTCTGTGCCTCGCTGGTTGCTGCCCTGCCACTGGCGTCCCCTGTAGGCACCCCTGGATTGATTTCTGCCTCTTGAACGCCTATTCCTGCCTCTCTGTGCTTTAGAGGAGTCTGGAAAGGACCAATTTTTGGAGGGCCAGTTCCTGCTAAACCTTGGAGGTTGGACCTGTAAGAAATCTTTCACTGTTTGTACAGATTTTGCCTTCTCTTCCATTTTCTTCAGTACCTGCTGAGCAGGAGAACCAAATAAATTGACCTTATCCATGGGAGCATCTAATAGTTTTGATTTGACATGATCCGGCAAGGCCTGTTCTTTCAACCATGCATGCCTTCTGATAACTGTGCCAGTCATGGCTGATCTAAAGGAAGCCTCCAGTGCATCATAGCCGCATTTTAAAGAATGGTTACTAACCTGCTGAATGTTATGCACCATTTCCAGAACATATTTCTTATCTAAGGATTCATCAGAGGACAGTTTCTTAGTTAACTGATCAAGCATAAACTCCTGATATTGGATCATATGAAACTGACAGTTCAAGGCCCTAGCTGACAGGGTAGCAGAGGTGTATACTTTTTTACCCTATCTCTCTAAGGACCTGGATTCCCTTTCAGAGGGGAGGGGATTTTTAACAGAGGTAGATGCTACTGCCTTAGGCCCCTGGGAGATAGTCTCGGGATCTGCAAAAGGAGCCTTGTATAAATGGTGATGAGTGTCCGGGACCCTGTAGAACCTATCGGGCTTAGCAGGGGCTGGAGGTAGAGAGTCAGGAGCAGTACAAGCATCGTTAAATGCATCATCTACAACAGAAAGAACTGGAGGTATAGCTAAAGGCCTATGTTGTGGTAAATGCAAAAAGGTCCTAAGCCTTTTCCTGGAGTCTGAGAAATCTTGGCCCTGCCACTGAAATTGTTCCCTCATGGCATGTAAGGTTTCCCCAAAGGAAAATTCCTCAGGTGGAGAGGCAGAAGGAATAGACTCTTCAGCATCAGAGTCTTCGTAAGGAGAATAAGGAGCCTCTGGAGGGTCTGTATTGTCTGAATCATCAGAGGAATCATCCGTGGACACTGGCTCAGGGGGCTCTGCTCTAGGTCTCTTCTCTGGAGGTGGATGAGAGGCCCTGTCTGGATGAGGTTGGGATCCCCTTATTAAAGAGATGACATCCTCTGCCAGAGAAAGCATTTGGGAACTGGAGCTGGGCCTGTGAGAGGGGGGCTTAACAGGCACAGACTTAGTAGTTTTGGCTGCTTTAGCCCTGGCAAAGGCCTTAATGGACATGGCTGCAGGAGGCCTAGCAGCTCCACGTGCAGGGGTTGATACATCCAAGGGGATAGTGTCCGATAATTCCTGAGAAACCACAACAGCAGGTTGGATTTCAGAGGCCGATTCTACCAGGTTAGAAGAGGCCTCGGTAGAAGGCATGGATTCGGCTGAAGCAAGGACCGCTTGCTCGGTTTCGGCTGAAACCGAGCCACTCGCGGTTTGCTTAACCGCGGTTTCGGCCAAAACCGCGGACCGCAAGTGTCGGTCCTTTTCTTTGCGTTTTTTGGCAATTTGTGTAGTCGGAGGATCCGACGGCATAATATACGCAAAATCAGAGCCGAAAAACTGCTCAGCAAACTCCGACCGACGTCTAAACGTCCGTCGGTTAAAAGAAGCACAGGCTAGACAAGCTGCTACGTCGTGGTCTGGGCCTAAACAAGGTAAGCAGTAAGAGTGGAAATCTTTATGAGGTATTTGTTTCCCACAAGTTAAACAATTATTCACTTTTTCTGACATCGGCTGAGGCAAGAAAGAGTCCCCAACGGGGTACTTAGCTTTTTAGAAGTCTTCGAAGTAGTATTCGGTAGTAGTAATCTCTGGATCTGACCGACCGGCACTTGCGAACAGCTTCTGCTTCGGGCGCCACGCGGCAAGAAAGACTGAGGAAAATGGCGTCGGCTGATGCCTTTATACCAGAAGAACTGCAGCTATGACGTCGGGTGAAGTGCGACACCAGCCGAAGCCAGACCCAGACTTTGGAATCCGGCCGACCGAAGGGCTGCCTGACGACAGGACAACCCATTTGTAAGGACTGCAGATGCATCCTTGAAGGACATCATCATAACTAAACATGCTTATGCCACATTATCTAAATACAACACACCACATTTATAAACAACCACAAGCCACACCTCTACAACTGATGCATAAAAAATAATATATATATATCTTAATCGCTTCCCAGAGATTAAACCAATGTTCCTCGCATATTACAAAGTGCTTAACAAAACAAAATCCAAACTAACTTAGGGCAAAGTTTAATATTCGCATAAACACAACCAGCGCGATCACTCAAATGAAACTATGCAAGCACTTTTATCAAACAGGCCTTTCCAAAAAAAGGATTCCTATGCACTGAAGAGCCCTTTCAATACATTGAGCCATATAATTACAAGAAAAAAAAATCAAAACAAAGACTGCTATCTAAAACAAGTACAGTTTGCTATGCCTGTGCAATGGCCAGATGACTTTATCAAAGCAAAGACTACACATTCAAAGAAAAAACAGTTACCCATCCACTTATCCAAACTAATTTTAAATGCATGAAAATATGAACTTGTAATATTTACTGGGAGTTTACTCCAAGATATAATCAATATTTGTGTAATAAATTTACATCTTTTAATTACTCTGTTAATTTTAATTTTATTACTAATGACATTTCTCAGATTTTACCAATTCTAAAAAATTCTATGTTAAGTAATGTAGATCATCATGTGCTACTTTATATGCTAAAAATAGCTTACCTCTAAAGCATTTATAATATGAGAAACACAAGTGTAAGTTTTCTAATCAGTGGAGATAAAGTCCTTAGCCCTAGAATTTCTTATTTCTTCTGTATATTTTCTTTGTACCCTTTCCAACATCAAACCATTTTATATATATATATATATATATATATATATATATATATATATATATATGCACACACATACAGAAATGTATTACAATTATTGCCTGCTATAACTAAGAAATAATGGTTTATACACAAAATGACCTAGTAGATGCATCTTTGTTAAATAAGGCCAGTACTTATAGGTTCATAGGTGGTTACTGGGTTATTGATCCAGAACATGTATTTCATATTCTTCTATTCTAAGTCTTAGATTAAAAACACTAACATTTCAAAGGTGTACCCAATTCTACTGACAGCCAAGATATGTTTAACAATAAAACAATACATTTCGCAAAAACATAAAATGGAAGGTTTTTATTCAAACGCATGATTTTATTAGCCCTGCTGACTTAATTATAACTATCCTGTAACGGTCTCTGTCGCTTTAAAAAACACTGCTTTGTTCTACTGGTGCAATCACTTAGCCTTCGAAATACACAGCCTTATAAGCCACACCCCCTTGCTGTGTGTAAGGCAAACGTGCTTCACAATCAGCTGTAAAAAAGTGTAACCGAAAAGCAGTTATAAGTGACGCCTTTTTAAGAGGTAAACCACAAATGCTTCCGCCAGACCTGCTAAAAAGCACAGTTTTGTACCTACCATAAATGTAGATGTCCGAACTGGATAGCATCTGCAGTCATAACAACTGGGTTGTCCTGTCGTCAGGCAGCCCTTCAGTCGGCTGGATTCCAAAGTCCGGGTCCGGCTTCGGCTGATGTCGCACTTCACCCGACGTCATCTCTGTTGGTCTTCGGGTATAAAGGCATCAGCCGACGCCATTTTCCTCAGTGTTTCTTGCCCCAGATGCCAATTGCCCTCTTGGAAGGCTAAAATTTGGATGAATGCCAATGTTTCCAAAAAGGTAGAAGACAAACACAAAAAATAAGTATGTATGTACATATATACAAACAAATACACCATAAGAGACCCCCCCCCCCACCAGCTAGCTATTAGGAGGGTAAACACCCTAGGAGTACCACAGAGGGGAAGAGGGTAAGCCTGACTGCAGATGCTATCCAGTTCGGACATCTACATTTATGGTAGGTACAAAACTGTACTATGTCCTTCATGGATGCATCTGCAGTCATAACAACTGGGTAGAATACCATAGCCAACTAGGGAGGAGGAAAAACTAGATTATGGTGTGGTTAGGATCCCTTGCAGTACAGCAGTGGCAAACCCTGCTCGGGATCTAGAATAGAGAGGTAAATTATAATGCTTGGCAAATGTATGCACGGAGGTCCAAGTAGCCGCCTCAATAATGTCTTTGGTTGCCACTCCTCGTAAGAAGGCTGTGGTAGTGGCTGTTGCCCTTGTAGAATGAGGCCTTATGTTCTGTGGAATTGGTTTTCCATGGAAGGAGTAACAGAATCGTATGCAATTTCCTATCCATTTGGAGATTGTCTGTTTGGAAATAGCTTTTCCTTCTCTTCCTGTTGCATAGGCTACAAAAGCTGGTCAGTTTTTCTGCTACTTTTGTTCTGTCCAGGTAGTAGCGTAGCTGTCTATGTACATCCAAGGTGTGTAGTATTCTTTCCCTCTGTTTTGTGGGTTGGGAAAGAAGGCAGGTAGGTGGATTGCCTGGTTTAAGGACACTCTGGATACCACCTTAGGCATAAATGTAGGATTAGTCCTCATGGACACTATCTTGGTGGAAGATTAGGAAGGGCTGTACTGCCATTAGGGCCTGAAGTTCAGAAACCCTCCTTGCTGAGGTTATTGCCAGAAGGAAAGCAGTTTTCCACGATAGATGTTGTAGGTCTGCTGTTGCTGCTGGTTCAAAAGGTGCAGTGTCAACTTTTCTAGCACAAAGTTCAAATCCCAAGCTGGCAATGGTGGTTTCCTTGGAGGTTTTACATTCTTGATTCCTCTGAGGAACTGCCTGAGTAAAGGATGTGAAAAGACAGGTGGATCAAAACTGTATTCTGCTGATATAGCTGATGCATGTATCTTGATGGAGGAATAGGACAGGCCTGTATGTAGAAGCTCTGCCAAGTACTCCAGAATGTTAGCCATATCTATATTTGACACATCTTTTCCTCTTTCAGTACTCCAAATGACAAACCTTTTCCATTTTCCTGCATAATTCCTTCTTGTTGAAGGTCTGCGGGCTTCTAGGATAATGTCTTTAACCCTTTGGGAAAGTTCTGGATTAGTTGCTGCTATGTGATGTTCCATGCAGTCAGTTGCAACGTTTTTAGATTCGGATGCATGATGCTGTAGTTGTTCTGAGTTAACATCAAAGGCATCAGGGGTATTGACCACAAGTTGTTCCGAGACATGCTTCTCAGCAATGGGTACCAGTGTTGTCTTGGCCAGTTTGGAGCTATCAGGGTTATCCTTGGACGTTCCTCCTTGATTTTTAGTAATACCTTGTGTATCAAGGGAAGAGGAGGGAATGCATATGCTGTTAGGCCTTTCCAGCTGAAGGAGAGCAAATCCACTTTCCATGCCAGTGGGTGGAATGTCCTTGTGCAGAATTTTTGAGCTGGTGATTGAGAGGGAAGCGAATAGATCTATCTGAGGCATTCCCCATTTCTTTGAGATGGTCTTGAAGATGTCCGGATGTAGCATCCATTCGTGGGCATCCGATGTGGTTCTGCTTAACATGTCTGCTAGAGTATTCTCCTTTCGGTACAAACATTGCCTGTAACTGGATGTTGTAGCTGAGTGCCAGGTTCCAAAGCTCCAAAGTCATTCTGCATAGGGGTATGAATGAGTGCCTCCCTGTTTGTTGATGTACCACATGACTGTGGTGTTGTCTGTCCTTATCATCAAATGGCCTTCTTTGAGAAATGGTCTGAAGTTTTGGATTGCCAGTTTTACTGCCAGCATCTCTTTTAGGTTGATGTGCAGGTGAAGTTGATCCTGGGTCCACAAACCTTGCACGCATTTGTCCAACATGTGAGCCCCCCATCCTAGGTCTGAGGCGTCTGTTGTGATGGTCTGATTTGCTTGACAGCTGAAGGGTAGTCCCGGGTTTGACTGGCATGCTTGAGCCCACCATAGGGACTCCTGTTTTAAGCATGGAATTAGTGGAATTTCTGCTTCTAGGCTGTGACTGTGTTGAGACCATAAATTCTTTAGATATCACTGCAGTTTTCTCATATGTAGTCTGGCATGTGGGACCAAGATTATGCATGATGCCATGAAGCCCAAGGCCTGCAGTACTTTTCTTGCTGTTAACTTGTTCTGTTTTGTTAGAGCCAAGAAGTAAAGAGGGAGTTCTTTTTGTTTTTCTGCAGTTAGGAATGCCATTTGTCTTACTGTGTCCAATTCTGCCCAAGAATGTCCTTGTTTGGGATGGTATCAGCCTTGACTTTTGTAAATTGACTGTGTATCCCAGTGCTTGTAGCAAGTAAATGACCCTTTGTAAATCTGTTGTCAGCTTGCTCTTGTTGTCCCCTTGTAGCAGGCAGTCGTCCAGGTATGGGTAAATTTGGATTCCCTGTAGTCTGCAGTGGCGATTACTGATGCCAGGCATTTTGTGAATACTCTGGGCAGTAGATAAGCCAAAGGGCAATGCTGAGAATTGATAATGCTCTGATCCTGCAAGAAATCTGAGGTATCTTCTGCATATTGGTCGAATGGGGACGTGCAGGTATGCCTCCTTGAGATCTAGAGTCACCAGCCAACACTCCTTGCCCAGCATGGGAAGAAGTTGCTGTAGGGTCAGCATTTTGAATTTTGGGACAATGATGTATGTATTTAAGGTGGACAGGTCGAGAATAGGTCTCCAACTTTTTTCCTTTCTTGTAACTAGGAATAGTCTGGAGTAGAATCCTTTTCCTTGTTCTGTAATTGGCACTCTTTCCACAGCTCTCATCTTTGCTAATTGCATTATCTGTTGTAGAGCTTCTGTTTTTTGATTTGGAGGTAGGTTTGGTATTCCTCTTTTGACTGGTAAAGTGTGGAAGTGGAACCGGTAGCCTTGATCTATGGTTTGCAAAATCAACTTGTCTTTTGTGATGTAGTGCCAGTTTTTCGAAAATAAGGTTAATTTGCCGCCTAATGGAGCTGCTATTTGTTTCCTGGTAGGCGGATTTAGAGTTAAGTCACTGTGATTGTGTTGTTGTAGTGGCAGTGGTTGTGTCTGTGCCTCTGTTATTACCTTGCCACTGTCGTCCTCTATAGGCACCTCCTCTGGATTGGTTTCTGCCTCTGGGACATCTATTCCTGCCCCTTTGGGATCTTGTGGAGTCAGGAAAGGACCAATTTTTGGCAGGCCAGTTCCTGCCAAACCTTGGTGGCTGAACCTGCAAGAAATCTTTAACTGTTTGAACAGATTTTGCCTTTTCTTCCATTTTCTTCATTACCTGCTGGGCAGGTGTACCAAACAAACTGGTCTTATCCATAGGAGCATCTAATAACTTAGCTTTAACATGATCCGGTAAGTCTTGTTCTTTTAGCCATGCATGTCTTCTTATCACTGTGCCAGTCATGGCTGACCTAAATGAAGCCTCCAGTGCATCATAGCCACATTTTAAGGAATGGTTACTAACCTGTTGTATGTTATTTACCATTTCTAATACATATTTCTTATCGACAGAGTCATCAGAGGATAGCTTTTTAGTTAACTGATCAAGCATAAACTCTTGGTATTGTATCATGTGAAACTGACAGTTTAAAGCTCTAGCTGAGAGAGTAGCTGAGGTGTAGACTTTTGCCCCATCTGTCTAAAGACCTGGCTTCCCTTTCAGAAGGAATAGGGTTTTTTGCTGTGGCCGAGGCTACTGCCTTAGGACCCTGGGATATAGTTTCGGGTCTGCAAGAGCGGCCTTGTAAAGGTGATGATGAGTGTCTGGTACCCTGTAGAATCTATCTGGTTTGGCAGGGGCTGGAGGTAAAGAGTCTGGTGCAGAGCAGACATCATTAAAGGCATCGTCCACCACAGAAAGGACAGGAGGTATAGCTAAGGGCCTGTGCTGTGGAAGATGCAGAAAAGTCCTAAGCCTTTTCTGGAATCTGAGAAATCCTGCTGCTGCCATTGGAATTGCTCTGCATGGCATGTAAGGTTTCCCCAAAGGAGAATTCTTCTGGTGGGGAAGCAGCTGGAATGGATTCTTCAGCATCTGAGTCTTCATAATTGGAAAAAGGAGCCTCTGGCTGGTCTGTTATGTCTGCGTCATCGGCTGAATCATCAGAGCGCACAGGCTCGGGGCTCTGCCCTAGGTCTCTTCTCTGGGGCTGAGAGGCCCTGTCTGGGTGGGATTGAGATCCCTAATCAATGATATTAAATCTTCTGCCAGAGTAAGCATTTGTGAGCTAGATGTGGGCCTGGTTGTAGGGGTTTGACAGGCACTGCTTTAGTAGATTTGGCTGCTTTAGCCCTGGCAAAGGCCTTAATGGACATGGCTGCTGGGGGCCTAGCAGCACCACGTGCTGGGGTAGAGACATCCAATGGAATGGTGTCTGATAAGTCAGTAGCAACCACCGTAGTGGATAAAATTTCTGAGGCCGATTCAAGTGAAGTAGCAGGAGCCTCAGTGGTAGTCATAGATTCAGCTGTACTTTGATCAGTTTTCTCGGTTTCGCCCGAAACCGAGACACTCGCGGTTTGCTTAACCATGGTTTCGGCCCAAACCGTGGACCCATGTGTCGGTCTTTTCTTTGCGTTTTTAGTGATTTGGGAAGTCGGAGGATCCGACGGCATAATATACGCAAAATCTGAGCCGAAAAACTGTTCAGCAAACTCCGACCGACGCCTAAGCGTACATCGGTTGAAAGAAGCACAGACCGAACAGGCTGCTACGTCGTGGGCTGGGCCTAAACAAGGCAAACAGTAAGAGTGGAAATCTTTATGAGGTATTTGTTTCCCACAAGTTAAACAATTATTTACTTTTTCTGACATCGGCTGAGGCAAGAAAGAGTCCCCAACGGGGTACTTAGCTTTAGAAGTCTTCGAAGTAGTATTCGGTAGTAGTAATCTCTGGATCCGACCGACCGGCACTTGCGAACAGCTTCTGCTTCGGGCGGCAAGAAAGACTGAGGAAAATGGTGTCGGCTGATGCCTTTATACCCGAAGACCAACAGAGATGACGTTGGGTGAAGTGCGACATCAGCCGAAGCCGGACCCGGACTTTGGAATCCGGCCGACTGAAGGGCTGCCTGACGACAGGACAACCCAGTTGTTATGACTGCAGATGCATCCATGAAGGACATGTATTAGTGCACCGCAAGTGAAGCTTACTTTAACAGGTCCTGAGAGACACTATCTTAACGCAATGTTACCTTAACAATACAGAGATGCTAGCAAAGCATTCTTACAAAAGCAAATACCACAAATCAAAATAATTTGTTCATTGAAAGTCATATGCAGGATCCACTTCTACAACATATACGACACACAGCAGTGACTACAAGAGTTGCACTCATCAACAATAGAAAAGATCAACATTGTAACAAAAATAAAACTTAATACAGTAAATGAAATGCAGGCATTTTTTAATTTACATTCGCATTTACAAGGAAACACCATTGCCATATTAAACTACAAAACGAAGCACTATAAATTAAACGTTTCTTTACCTAAACAAATCGAATGTGTACAGGAGCCGGTCCATCCTCAAACTGAGCAAAAAGCTCATGATCTCCAAAATCTATACCCACCATGTTGCTCTTACTGACTGGTCGAGCAATCCATGAGTGCACAAATAAAATAGAGGAATCCAGCAGCAGGTAAAATCTCCAAATATCAGCAAAAAGAAAGGAAATACCTGCTGCCGGACCATCTATTTATTGGGAAGAAAACAAAATAAAGTTGGGAGTGGAGGTGTTACGTAAGTGGTGGCTTGGATTGCAAAAATCCAATTGGCTGCCACCACTTGCTTTATCAGCCACTTTTTAATCGGATTTTCACATAAAAGTTTAATGTAACCTTAATGCAAAAATGCACTGAATCGTAACTATACAACGTAAATTACAAGACTAGTTACGATTTCAGCAGGTTTTACATTAAGCTCAACTACAAATTTACTCTAGAGTTTCTCGCGCTGGTGGAAGGCATCTGGGGTAACACCTTACAATTCATTTCTTCTCATGGAACGCTGGGAGGTAAGCACATGAGAAGGTACTCTGGGTTAATGAGTTAAGCCATGGATGCCAAAATATAAAAGAATACCTTAAAGTAGTACTCCCACTGATCTCTGTCTGAATTTGTTTCTCTACATGCAGTCTGACTATGAAACAAGACAAATGCCAGAAGTCAACAAACACCTTCCTCAGAAATGAATGCCACCAGAATCAACAGCTAGGGAGTGGGTACTCCAGGAGTCCAAAATCAGGCAAGTGTGAGGGGGAAGGCTGGTTGGGAACCTATACAGCAGCATACAGAAGAGAAGGACATTTAAGGTTACTGTAAGTTCTTACACAACAATACTATGTCCTTCTATTCATATGCTGCTGTATTCATTACATGGCAAATCCCACCCTTGCTCCAGAGACCATGTCCAGTTTGTACTGTCTAGGAAGTGTGTGAATGGAGGACCATGTAGTTGCTTTGAGGATGGCAGCTGTGTCCAATCCTTTAAGGAATGCCCCAAAGGAGGACACTACTCTGGTAGTGTCCCCCTTACTGGGGCTGGGAATGATCTACCATGGTTAGTGTAACAAAAGGAAAGTCCAGTTGTGTGCACTTACCATAAATGTAGATGTTCGAGTGTATTCACTGTTGCAGTCATTACATTTGGGTAATCTGCTGGCAGGTTGCCCTCAGTCAGCCTGAATAAAAGTCTTGGGTCCTGCGTCGGTTGCTGACTCTTTTCCATGACGTTGGGTTGTCAGGGGTATAAAACATGCAGCTGATGCCATTTTAATCAGTTTTTCTTGCCCCAGATGTCAGGTGCCCCCCAAATGGGGAGCAAAAATATATATAAATAAACTGTAAATATATAAATGCACCTTAGAAACAAAACATTTACCTTCAACTAAAAGCAAATACACCACAAAGGCTTTTGAGTATAGTGAAGGAAAGAAACGTTATAGAATGGGGGATGGTGGATGGGTAACCCAGACTGCAACAGTGAATACACTCTAACATCTACATTTATGGTAAGTGTACATAACTGTACTATGTTCTTCGTGTTTCACTGTTGCAGTCATTACATTTGGGTGGAATCCCAAAGCTATGGATGCAGGATGGAACTAAACAGCATTAGGAGCAGCTATAAGGCCCTGCAGGACTGCAGTGGCAAAGCCTGCCCTGGATTTAAAGAGAGGTAAATAATAATGCTTTGTGAACGTATGGACAGAGCTCCAAGTAGCAGCTTCTAGAATGTCTTCGGTTGGGACCCCTCTGAGAAAAGCTGCCGAAGTAGAGGCAGCCCTGGTGGAATGGGGATCTGATCCCCATTGGGCACAGGTTTACCATGCTGCAAATAGCAGAAATGAATGCAGTGGCTTATCTATTAGTCTTCTTTGATATAGCCTTCCCCTCTGTTCTGCAGCAAATGCTACCAGTAGTTGCTCAGACTTTCTTAGAGATTTTGTCCTGTTTAAATAGAATCTTAGTTGTCTGTGTACATTCCATGAATGCAGAATCTGCTCCCCCTTGTTCTGCGGATTTGGGAAAAAAGCTGGCAGGTGAATGGTCTGGTTAAGAGCCACACTGGATACCACCTTAGGCATAAAATAAGGATTGGTCCTGAGGGCCACCCTGTCCGGGTAAAATATAATGAAAGGCTCCACTGCCGTGAGAGCCTGTAGTTCTGAAACGCTTCTTGCTGAAATGACTGCCAAAAGAAAATCTGTCTTCCAAGATAGAAATTTTACATCCACAGTAGCTGCTGGTTCAAAAGGAGGCAGGGTGAGTTTCTCCAGCATAAAATTGAGGTCTCATGCAGGAGCTGGTGTTCTCCTGGGAGGCCTTACATTTTTGGCTCCTCTGAGATACTATTTAAGCAGTGGATGAGAAAAGAGGGGAGGCTCTGTGTTGTAATGAGCCAAGATGACAAGAGACATGAATTTTTATTGAAGAAAAAGATAGGCCCTTGTCAAGCATCTCAGTTAAGTATTGTAAAATCTGAGGAATATTGGGCTTTGGTGTGTCTATTCCTTGTGCTTGGTTCCAAGCACAGAATCTCTTCCATTTATCAGCATAAGATTTTCTAGTACTAGGTTTTCTGGCTTCCAAAATGACATCCATCGCAGGTTTACTGAGAGATGTGGTTTGAATAATTAGTTGATCGGCCATGCTGCAAGATTCGGAGTTTGGAGCTGAGTGTGCAGAATTTGATAGTTCTGCTGAGACAGTAGATGAGGTGTCTGAGGCAAGTACCACGGAGGAAGGTGCGACATATTCCTTAGAAGTGGGTACCAGTGCTGGCAAGGCCAGTCCGGAGCAATTAGGATCATTTTTGGTTTTTCCTGTCTGACTTTTAGTAAGACCTTGGAGAGTAGACGCATAGACTGATAGGTTTTTCCAGCTGAAGGACAGAGCATCCACTTTCCATGCTTTTTTGTGATGAGTTCTTGTGCAGAATTTGTCCAACTGATAGTTTTGGGGAGAGGCAAATAGATCTATGTCTGGGCTCCCCCATTTCTGTGTTAACATGCTGAAGATTTGTGGATCCAGTTTCCATTCATGCGGGTCCATAAGATTTCTGCTTAGGTCGTCTGCCAGAGTATTTTGCTTTCCTGGCAGGAACTGAGCTTGGAGATGTATTTGGTAAGTCAAGGCTGTGTTCCACAAGGCCATGGCTAGTCTGCAAAGTGGGTAGGAATGTGTACCCCCCCCCCCGCTTGTTTATGTACCACATAACTGTGGTGTTGTCAGTCTTTATCAGTAGTTGTCCTGGATGAAGTAAGTCCTTGAAGGCTGTCAGAGCATTCTGAACAGCTAGCATTGCTTTCTGGTTGATGAGCAGATGCATTTGGTTTGGGCTCCATTTGCCCTGAATGCATCTCCCTGCCAGGTGGGCCCCCAAGCACAGTCTGATGCGTCTATACTTAGGGTTTGGTTGGCAGGGGGTAGAGTGAATGACAGTCCCTTGTTCTGGTGACATGTCTCTGCCCACCAAAGAAACTCCTGTTGTAGGCAGGGAATGAGAGGAATCATTGTTTCCAGGCTGTGACAATGTTGACTACATAAACTTTTTAGGTACCATTGAAGTTTCCTCATATGCAGTCTCGCATATGGAATTAGTAGAATGCAGGATGCCATGAACCCCAAAGCCTGCAGAATATGTCTTGCAGATAACTGGGGTTTTGTTGCCATTTGTTTGAAAAATGTTGTCAATTGCATTTGTTTGTCTGGCGTGAGGTAAGCCATCTGGGCAGCTGTATTCAAGCTTGCACCCAGGAATGTAATTATTTGAGAGGGTACCAGTTGTGCTTTCTTTTTGTTTATGCTGTACCCTAGGCATGCTAGAAGCCTTTTTACAAACGCCAGATGTTGAAGTAGAGTGTCCTTGTCCTCTGCTTGAATGAGACAATCGTCCACATAAGGATAAATTTGAATGTTTCTTTGCAGAATGCAATTACTGGTGCCAGGCACTTTGTAAAGACCCTGGGCGCAGTAGATAAGCCAAAGGGCAGTACAGAGAATTGGTAATGCAAAAAAACCTGCTTTGAAGCGGAGGTATCCTCTGCATGACTCCCTTATTGGGATATGCAGGTATGCCTCTTAAGTCTAGAGTTACTAACCAAGCATTCTTGCCTAGCATAGGCAGTAGCTGTTATAAAGTCAGCATTTTGAATTTTGTAATGTCCAGGAACGTGTTCAGAATCGATAAGTGCAGTATTGGACGCCATGAATTGGCTTTTCTGGGTACCAGGAAAAGTCTTGAATAAAATCCTTGTCCTTTTTCCTTTTCTGGAATCGGTTGAATAGCCCCCATATCCATGAGGGACATGACTTGTTTCTGGGCCTCTGCCCACTGGTTTTGTGGCAGATCTGGCCATCCGTTTGGAATTGGCAAAATATAGAAAAGAAATCTGTACCTGTGGGATACTATGTTTAATACCCACTTGTCCTGGGTAATTAACTGTCAATGATTAGCATAAAGTGCTAGTTTTCCCCCCAAGGGGGCTGCCAAAAGATAAGTGCTTGGAGATGGTATAGGAATGTCATTGAGACTGCTTACTGTAGGGTTGTGCTTTATTTCCTCCAGATTTGGAGGTAGAGGCACCCCATTTGACCTGTAAGAACCCTGTGATCGATATCTGGAGCCTTTTGAGCACCTGGGTTTGACCTGAGTGGCTCTGTTGGACACAGGAAAAGACCAATTTTTAGTAGCCCAGTGCCTACTGAACCTGGGTGGCTGCACTTGCAAGAAGTTTTTACAGTTTGTATAGATTTAGCTTTGTCTTCCATTTTCTTTAAAACCCCTTCTGCCTTATTACCAGAGTATCATGCTGCAAAGGGGCATCCAACAATTTAGCTTTAACATGATCAGGCAGATTTTGCTCCTTGAGCCAGGCATGCCTTCTAATCACAGATCCAGTAATGGCGGCCCTACAAGAGGCATCCAAGGAATCAAAACCACATTGCAAAGTATGCTTTCCAGCCTGTTCTGCTGAATGCAATAAATCCTGTAACTCTATTTTCCACACAATCAGAAATCAACACCATTTTCTGTTTCAGTAAGCCCATAACATGCTGTTGATATTTAAGCATATGAAACTGGCAGTTTAAAGCCCTGACTGCCAAGGTTGCGGACGTATAAATCTTCTTTCCCCATCTATCCAGCGCCCTGGAATCTCTATCAGAAGGGGTAGGATTTTTGGCTGTAGAAGCCTTAACACCCTTGGGACCCTGAGAAATGGTCTCAGGATCAGCAGCAGGATTTTTGAAAAGAAATTTGTGGGAGTCAGGAACCCTGTAATACCTGTCTGGCTTACTAGGAGCTGGAGGCAGGGAATCAGGAGCCATGCTTGATTCAGAGAACACATCATCAAAAATGTCTAATACAGGAAGTATTGCCAAAGGCCTATGCTGAGGAAGGAGGAAATCCCTAAGCCTCTTTTTTGATTCAGAGAAGTCCTGACTCTCCCAATGAAAATGTTCCCTTAAAGTATGCAAAGTCTCTCCAAAAGAGTAATCCTCAGGAGGAGATGCAGATGGGATGGATTCCTCTGCATTAGAATCCTCATAGGGTGGAATAGAAAATTCCTGATCAGAAGAGGAATAAGAAGAAATGGAAACCTGATCTGAAGATGCATAATCAGTGCTTTGCCTATGCCTCTTAGCAGGGGGGTTGGGAACCCCTGATCAAGGTAATTAAATCCTCAGCCATTTTGATCATCTGTTTTTTAGGCACAGGGGCCTGAGCACGTGGCTCATGCGTCATTTCTTTAGACATAGAAGTTGTTTTTTTGTTGTTGTTGCTGCTGGCGTCAGTTTAATGTAAAAATGTTGAGGCCTGAAAACACCCTCAGAAGCCGGTGCCTGCTCAGCGGCTCCGGACCCATCCAAGGGATAGACATCCGCGGGTTCAATACTTTGCGAATCTCGTGGCATACCGGACTCCGAATGTGTCTCGGTAGAGGCCTGCGACTCAAAAGTAGCGGGTATCAGGGGCTGCGAAAGTGCCTCACTGAGTACCGGCGAACTGGCGACTGGCTTAGGAGAAGCTTTGTCGTTTGTTTTGGACCTCGACGGCCTGTCTCTGTCTTTTTCCTTGCATTTTTTGTGAACTCCGATAGTCGGATTGCTAACTGACGACATTTCAGGGTAGTTAAATCTTGAACCAAAATATTTAGAAGCAAAAATATACCGACGCTTAATATTGCGTTGGTTAAATTTAGCACAAAACCGACAGCAAGGCACGTTGTGATCAGGGGCCTAGGCAAGGAATACAGTACAAATGAAAATCCTTATGAGGTAATTGCTTCCCACAAGTATTGCAATTATTAACTTTTACTTACATTGGTAAGGAGCAAGAAAAAGTTTCCCCAATGGGGTACTTCGGTTTAGTTTGAAGACTTCGGTTCTGAAACTCGAATACGAAAATTTCAGGAGACGGCTGACTGGCATTTGCAAACTGCTTCTGCTTCGGGCACCGCGCGGCAAGAAAGACGGATTAAAATGGCGTTGGCTGCATGTTTTATACCCCTGACATTATGGAAGAGGAGACAGCAACCGACGCAGGACCCAAGACTTTGTTATTCAGGCCGACTGAGGGCAACCTGCCAGCAGATTACCCAAATGTACTGACTGCAACAGTGAAACACGAAGAACATATGGTTTTGGATATCCAAGAGGATATGGTTTGCTTGGAAACAGGCTGACCCAGAGCTCTTGGGTGGTAACAGATAAAAGAGCCTGTCAGATTTGCAGAGGGGACTGTTTTTGCCCACGTAATACCAGAGCTGTCTGTGAGCGTCTAGGGAATGAAGAATCCTCTCTGCCTTATTCTGTGGAGAGGGAAAAAAAGTTGGCAGATAAGTCTGATTTAAGGACAGCTCATTGTCCACTTCAGGCATGAAGGTAGGGTTAAATATGCAAACATACCCTGTCCTTGTGGATGACAATGAAGGGGGGCGGAGTCTGCCATAAGGGCATGAAGTTCCGAGACCCTTCTGGCTGAGGTGATGGCCACCAAGAGTATAGTCTTCTAAGTGCAGTGCTGGAGGGTGCAGTCTTTGGCTGATTCAAAGGGTGGTAAAGTCAATTTTTCTAGGACAAAGTTTAGATCCTAAGGAGGATGAATGGCCTTCCTTGGGGGCCTGAGATATAGTGTCCCTCTCAGAAAGAGTTTGACTTCTAACCCGGATGACAAAGGTGGTACCAACTGCAGGCATGGTGAGACAGCAGACAGCTGAATTTTAATGGAGGAATAGGATAATCCAGACTTCATAAGGTCACACAGCTAAGACAAGACCACTGGGGGCTCTGCCATCAGTGGGTGTAAGTTGTTTCTCTGACACCATAAGGAAAATCTCTTCCATTTTGATAAGTAAGATTTTCTGGTAGTTGGTTTTCTGGCCTCCTGCACAACCTGATTCATGTCCTCTGTGTATAGGTGTCTGAAGGGAATCAATGCCCTATCATTCACAATGTGAGATTCAGCGTGGGCAGTTGGGATGTAAGAGTGTTCCCTTGTCCTGTGTGAGCAGGTCCATTCGCTGGGGTAACTTGTGGTGATTGCCCTTGGCTAAGTGAAAATTACAGTTTTGTACCTACCATAAATGTAGATGTCCGAGAGGTATGCATCTGCAGTCCTAACAAATGGGTTGTCCTGCCTCAGGCAGCCCTTCGGTCGGCCGGATTCCAAAGTCTGGGTCTGGCCTCGGCTGATGTCGCACTTCACCCGACGTCATAGCTGCTGTTAATTGGGTATAAAGGCATCAGCCAACGCCATTTTCCTCAGTGTTTCTTGCCCCAGATGCCAGGTGCCCTCTAGGAAGGCTAAATTTGGATAAATGCAAATGTTTCCAAACAATAGAGAGCAAATAAAAATAAACATGTATATACATATATACAAACAAATACACCATAATAGATTCCCCCAGCTAGCTATAAGATGGGCAAATACCCTAGGAGTACCACAGAGGGGAAGGAGGGTGGGTAATCCTGACTGCAGATGCATACCTCTCGGACATCTACATTTATGGTAGGTACAAAACTGTACTATGTCCTTCAAGGATGCATCTGCAGTCCTAACAAATGGGTAGAATACCATAGCCAAACTGGGGGAGGAGGTGCTAAGAAGATTATGGTGTAGTTAAGATCCCTTGCAAAACAGCAGTGGCAAAACCTGCTCGGGATCTGGAGTATAAAGGTATATTATAATGCTTGGCAAATGTATGCACGGAGCTCCAAGTAGCAGCCTCTAAAATGTCTTTGGTAGCCACTCCTCGTAAAAAAGCTGTAGTAGTGGCTGTAGCCCTTGTGGAGTGAGGTCTGATGTTTTCTGGAGTTGTCTTTCCATGATAAGAGTAACAAAATCTAATGCAATTTCCTATCCATTTTGAGATTGTCTGTTTTGAAATTGCTTTTCCTTCCATTCCTGTTGCATATGCTACCAGAAGCTGGTCAGTTTTTCTATTGCTCTTGGTTCTGTCCAGGTAGTAGCGCAATTGCCTATGCATATCCAAGGTATGTAGTAGTCTTTCCCCCCTGTTCTGTGGGTTGGGGAAGAATGTAGGTAGGTGGATAGCTTGGTTTAATGATACCCTGGAGACCACCTTTGGCATAAAGTAGGATTAGTTCTCATGGACACTCTATCCTGATGGAAGATAAGGAAGGGCTGTACTGCCATTAATGCCTGTAATTCAGAAACCCTTCTTGCTGAAGTGATTGCAAGCAGGAAAGCAGTTTTCCAAGATAAGTACTGTAATTCTGCTGTTGCTGCTGGTTCAAAAGGGGGAAGTGTCAACTTTTCTAACACAAAGTTCAAGTCCCATGTAGGCAATGGTGGCTTCCTTGGTGGCTTTACATTTTTAATTCCTCTCAGGAACTGCCTGAGTAGAGGATGAGAAAAGACTGGAGGATCCATGTTGTATTCTGCTGAAATTGCTGATGCATGAATCTTAATGGAGGAGTAGGACAGGCCATTGTGGAAAAGCTCTGCTAAATATTCCAGGATGTTAGCTATGTTTGCCAGTGATACATTTTCTCCTTTTGCTGCACTCCAAATGAGATATCTTTTCCATTTTGCTGAATACGTTTTTCTTGTTGAGGGTCTGCGAGCCTCCAAGATAATGTCTTTAACCCTTTGAGATAAACCTGGGTTATTTTGTCTTATGCAATGTTCCAAGCAGCTAGTTGCAGTGTTTTCAAGTTTGGATGCAGGATTTTGAAGTTGTTCTGTGTTAGCAGTAAAGGAACTAGAGGTAGAGGCCATGCGTGTTCCCGAGACATACTCCTCAGTAGCGGGTACCAATGCTGCCTCGGCCAGTCTGGAGCTATCAGGATGATCCTTGGGTGATCTTCTTTGATCTTCAGTAGCACTTTGTGCATCAAAGGGAGAGGTGGGAATGCATATGCTGTCAGGTTTTCCCAACTGAAAGATAGGGAGTCCACCTTCCAAGCAAGTGGGTGGTATGCCCTTGTGCAGAATTTTTCAATTGGTGGTTGTGTGGGGATGCGAATAGGTCTATTTCTGGTAGTCCCCATTTCCTTGTAATGGATTTGAAGATGTCTGGATGCAGCATCCATTCGTGGGCATCCGTGGTAGTTCTGCTTAAGATGTCTGCTAGTATATTTTCTTTTCCTGGCACAAATATTGCCTGGAGCTGAATGTTGAGATTCAGGGCCACATTCCAGAGGTCCATTGCCATCCGGCATAGAGGATATGAATGTGTGCCTCCCTGTTTGTTGATATACCACATAACTGTGGTGTTGTCCGTCCTTATCAGCAAATGACACTGTTGAAGAAACGGTCTGAATGTCTGAATTGCCTGCTTTACTGCCAGCATCTCTTTTTGATTTATGTGTAGGTTCAGCTGGTCTTGAGTCCATAAGCCTTGTATGCACTTGTCCACCATGTGTGCCCCCCAACCGAGGTCCGAGGCGTCCGTGGTGATAGTCTGGCTTGGGTGAGGGCTGTGGAAGGGCAGTCCTTTGTTCAATTGACAGGCCTGAGCCCACCACCGGAATTCTTGCTTCAGGCATGGAATTATTGGAATTTGGGTTTCTAGGCTGTGCTTGTGCTGAGACCATAAATTCCTTAGGTACCATTGCAACTTCCTCATATGTAGTCTGGCATGTGGAATCAATATTATGTAGGATGCCATGTAACCCAGGGCTTGCAGGACTTTCCTTGCTGTAAGCTGGTTCTGCGTTGTTAATGCCATGAAATAGAGTGGTAGGTGCTTCTGCTTTTCTGCTGTGAGGAATGCCATTTGGTTTGATGTGTCCAGTTCTGCACCCAAGAAAGTTATCCTTTGGGATGGTATCAGCCTTGACTTTTTTATGTTGACTGTGTATCCCAGGGCTTGCAATAGGTGAATAACCTTTCTCAAATCTTTTGTTAATTTGTTTTTGTTGTCCGCTTGTAACAGGCAGTCGTCCAGGTATGGATAAATTTGAATTCCCTGAAGCCTGCAATGAGCAATTACTGATGCCAGGCATTTCGTGAATACTCTGGGCAGTAGATAAGCCAAAAGGCAATGCTGAGAATTGATAATGCTCTGATCCTGCAAGAAATCTGAGGTATCTTCTGCAATTTGGTCGTATGGGGACGTGCAGGTATGCCTCCTTGAGATCTAGAGTTACCAGCCAAGACTCCTTGCCCAGCATGGGAAGAAGTTGCTGTAGGGTCAGCATCTTGAATTTTGGAACAATGAGATGTGTTCAGAGCGGACAGGTCGAGAATAGGTCTCCATTGGTTTTCCTTTCTTGGTACCAGGAAAAGTCTGGAGTAAAATCCTTGTCCTTGTTCCATAGACGGTACCTTTTCTATAGCTCTCATCCTTAGTAAGTGGTCTATTTGTTGTAGAGCATTTGTCTTTTGGTTTGGAGGTAGGTTTGGCATTCCTCTCTTCCTTGGTAGAGTATGGAAGTGAAACCTGTAACCTTTGTCTATTGTCTGTAAAATCCATTTGTCTCCTGTAATGTAATGCCAGTTTACTGAAAATAAGGCTAGCTTTCCGCCTAAGGGTGCTTCTAGTTGTTCCCTGGTAGGCGGTTTCAGAGCCAAGTCACTGTGATTGTCCTGTGGAAGTGGTAGTGGCTGGATCTGTGGCAGTACGTCTCTGGTTGTTAGGCTGCCACTGACGTCCCCTGTATGCACCTCTGGACTGACCTCTGCCTCTTGGGCACCTATTCCTGCCTCTCTGTTCTCTGGTGGTGTCTGGAAAGGACCAATTCTTGGAAGGCCAGTTCCTACTAAACCTCGGAGGCTGGACCTGTAAGAAATCCTTGACTGTCTGGACAGATTTCGCTTTTTCTTCCACCTTCTTCAACACTTGCTGTGCAGGGGAGCCAAACAAACTGTGTTTTTCCATGGGAGCATCTAGGAGCTTTGACTTTACATGGTCTGGTAAGGATTGCTCTTTTAACCATGCATGCCTTCTGATCACTGTACCAGTCATAGCTGATCTAAAGGAAGCCTCCAGTGCATCATAGCCGCATTTTAAAGAATGATTACTGACCTGCTGAGTGTTATGTACAAATTCCTGAAGGGACTTACGGTCTAAAGGTTCAGGCGAGGACAGTTTTTTAGTTAGCTGATCTAACAAATTCCTGATACTGAATCATGTGGAATTGACAGTTTAAGGCCCTAGCTGAAAGAGTAGCAGAAGTATAAACTTTTTTACCCCATCTCTCTAATGCCCTAGATTCTCTTTCAGAGGGGAGGGGTTTTTTGGCAGAGGCAGCTGCTACAGCTTTGGGGCCCTGTGAAATAGTTTCAGGATCTGCAATAGGAGCCTTATACAAGTGATAATGTGTGTCCGGAACCCTGTAGTATCTGTCGGGCTTAGCAGGGGCAGGAGGAAGAGAGTCAGGAGCAGTACAAGCATCATTAAATGCATCATCCACAACTGTAAGTACTGGAGGAATGGCTAAAGGCCTATGCTGTGGCAAATGTAAAAAGGTCCTAAGCCTTTTCCTAGAGTCTGAAAAATCCTGGCCCTGCCATTGAAATTGTTCTCTCATAGCATGCAAGGTTTCCCCAAAAGAAAATTCCTCAGGAGGAGAGGCAGAAGGAATGGAGTCTTCTGCATCAGAGTCCTCATATGGAGAATAAGGGCCTTCTGGAGGATCTGTATTATCTGAATCATCAGAGGAGTAATCTGTAGAAACTGGCTCAGGGGGCTCTGCTCTAGGCCTCTTCTCTGGAGGGGGGTGAGAGGCCCTGTCAGGGTGAGGCTGGGATCCCCTGATCAAAGAAATGAGATCCTCTGCTAGACTAAGCATTTGAGTACTAGAGCTAGGCCTGTGAGAGGGGGTTTTAGCAGGCACGGTCTTTGTTGATTTAGCTGCTTTAGCCCTGGTAAAAGCCTTAATTGACATGGATGCAGGAGGCCTAGCAGCTCCACGTGCAGGAGTAGATATATCTAAAGGGATAGTATCTGATAAATCCTGAGAACCTGTAAGAGCAGGTGGAATTTCAGTAGCAGATTCAGCCATGCTGGATGAGGCCTCGGTTGTAGGAGGCATGCTCGGCCGCAGGAAGAACCGAGGACTCGGTTTCAGCGAACCGAGACACTCGCGTTGGCTTAACCGGTTTTGGCGAAACCGCGGACCGCGAGTGTCGGTCCTTTTCCTTATGCTTTTTAGCTAATTGTGAAGTTGGAGTCTCCGACGGCATGTTGTAAGCAAAAGCGGAGCCGAAAAACTCCTCTGCAAACTCCGACCGACGTCTAAGTGTCCGTCGGTTGAAGGAAGCACAGGCTAGACAAGCTGCTACGTCGTGGTCTGGGCCTAAACAAGGTAGGTAGTAAGAGTGGAAATCTTTATGAGGTATTTGTTTCCCACAAGTTAAACAGTTATTCACTTTTTCTGACATCGGCTGAGGCAAGAAAGAGTCCCCAACGGGGTACTTAGCTTTTTAGAAGTCTTCGGTAGTAGCAATCTCTGGTTCTGACCGACCGGCACTTGCGAACAGCTTCTGCTTCGGGCGCCACGCGGCAAGAAAGACTGAGGAAAATGGCGTCGGCTGATGCCTTTATACCCAATTAACAGCAGCTATGACGTCGGGTGAAGTGCGACATCAGCCGAGGCCAGACCCAGACTTTGGAATCCGGCCGACTGAAGGGCTGCCTGAGGCAGGACAACCCATTTGTTAGGACTGCAGATGCATCCTTGAAGGACATCAGTAGGGGGGAACCATTGGTGCCATGACCAATAGGTAGTCACCAGCAAGATTTGAGGCTGATCCTCCTAAATTTTCAGCAGGACACTTTGTATGAGAAGGAAGTGGGGGGGGCACACATCCGCCTTCCAAGTCTCTGGGTGATGTGCCCTGGAGCAGAAGGTCGGGGGCTGTCTTATCATGGGGGAGGCAAAGAGATCCCACATTCAGAATACCCCACTGATGGACCTGGTCCAGAAAGACGTCTCTGTTCAGCATCCATTCATGAGACATGGTCATGGTCCTGCTTAATGAATCTGCCATCACCTTGTCTGCAGAAGGGATATATACCGCTTGGAGAAAGCTTGTTTCTCCAGGGCAATTTCCCAAGCTGTAGTGCTAGTCTGCACAGAAGGTAGGACATTATCCCCCCTGTTTATTGATGTACCACAGCACAGTTGCAGTGTCTGTGTACCACCTCAGGGTGCCTGGTAGAAGCTGACCACTGAAAAATTCCAAGGCTCTCATTTCCTTGATATTGATGTGCTCTTTCTGTTGAGTGGGGGTCCAAGTATTCCTCATTTTTCATTTTTTTAAGGTTGCACACCAGCCTGTGTCTGACACATCTCTAAAGAGATTCTGGTGGGGGGGGTTGTATGGGCTGTAGGGGTAGGCCAGGATTTGACTGCATCTGGAAGATCCACCATTTCAGTTCTCTGGTCAGGCATGGCAGCTTGTGAATCATGAACTCTAGAGGATTTAAGTGTTGTTTACAAATTGTTCTTAGATACCACTGGAACTTCCCTCATGCTTAGCCTTGCCAGGGGGACCATGGGGATAGTACAGGCCATGAATCCTACAATTCTGAGGAATTCCCTAGCTGAGATGGCTTTGAGAGGAAGGATTTCCGTGAAGAAAGATGTAAGCATCACAATCTTTTCTGGTGTGAGGCAAGCCATTATTTTCCTTGTCAGAATCTGACATCCTAGGAACACCTGACCTTGAGAGGGTATCGCGGATGATTTTTTTGAGATTCATGGTAAATCCCAGGCTTGTTAGGAGGGAGACGGTGAAGTGCAGGTGCTGTAAGGCCATGGAGCTTGATGGGGCCTGGATAAGGATGTAGTCTAGGTACGGGAAAAGTTGTATTGCTTTTGTTCTGGCAAATGCCATGACTGGGGGCACACATTTTGCAAATACTCTTGGGGCTGTAGAGAGACCAAAGGGTAAAGCACAGAACTAAAAGTGTGCAGAACCCATTGAGAAGCGAAGGTACCTTCTGAAAAGTGGATGGACTGGAATGTGCAACTAGGAGTCCTTTATATCCAAGAACACTAGAAGCCTGAGGAAGGATCAGGGGGGGTAGAAGAGTAGAAACATAAAGCATCCTGAAGGAGGTAACTCAGAAAAAGGTGTTGAGGTGGGATATGTCCAGGATAGGCCTCTAGGGACCTTCCTTTCTGGGGGCCAAGAAGATTCATGAATAAAATCCCCTTCCTCTTGCAATAGACGGGACCTCCTGATGGTTCCTTGAGCAAGATGTTCTTTCAGGACTGGGGGGAAGAGAGGGATTTGGTCTCAGGGTGGGTGAAGGATGCCTTTGGAAATGGGTGTGGCTTCCCAAGGTCATGAAGTATCCCTGCTTTATGACAGAAAGGACCCAAGAAGTCCTGGGTAACCTGCTTCCACGCGGGAAAGGAGAGGTGCATGGAAAGAGGGGTGTCCGGGTGAGGATTCTGGTAGTCACAGACTACCAGGTTTTCCCTGAAAGGACTGCTTAGAGGAGACAGACCTAGCTGGGACCTGTTTTGGTAGTCCTTTCTAGGCTTAGCTTGCATTTTCTTACCTGAAGATCTCACAAAGGAAGTTTCTGTTGGATAATTCCTTTGAAACCGTGGAACTGGGGAGACAAAGATATGTCTCAATTCCTGCAGTTCTTTGCCTTTGGATTAGAGGGCCTTAAAGAGCTCAGCTGCTGCTGAACCAAACATGTCTTTGTTGTCTAGAGGCACATTTAGAGACGGGCCATGAGCACCCTCCTGATGACAGATCCAGAGGCAGCAGCCATTGCTGAGGCTTCAAACATGTCATAGCTGCACTTGCAGTGTTTAGTGAGAGAGGAAATCTTGGCCTTAGCAGGGGAGTCAGGGAGCTCTCCCAATTGTTTGACCACATCTATCATAAGAGCCAAGGAATATTTAGCCATGTGCATCTGGTAGCTGATGGCTCTTACTGCTGGGGTGGCAGAAGTATAAACCTACTTCCTCAGATATTCCATCATTCTGCTCTCTTTATCAGAGGGTAGTAGAGATGCGGAGGGAAGCAACTTGGAGGTTTTGTCCATGGTCACCATAACAACTGCAGGATCTGCAGCTGGGGCTTTGTAGAGAAAGGGTGCGTCCTCAGGCACCTTGTAGAATCTATCTGGATGCTTGGGTGCTGGAGGCTGTGAATTTTTAGATGCAGCAATGAATGCATCCAGAAAGGCAAGGTGTACAGGGGGCACAGCAGAAGGGCTAGGAGACTAACTGGAGTAATTCACAGTATCTCTTTTGGGTCTTAGTGACTTGACTGCTGTCCCACTTGGTTTTGTATTTTTGTGATCGTCTCACCAAAGGTGAGATCCTCACTTGGGGAGTCTGTGCTGTTGGACTCCTCCTCTGGGGAGACATACCCCACAGAAGAAAACATTTGGGAAGAGTAGGTAAGGGATTCATCTTCACATGAATCCTCTTCTGCTGAGGGGTCGTTGGGGGCAGGTCCCTTGGGGGTAGAGGCCATAGGGGCCTGGGAAGGAGTCGGGCCCTGATGTAAGAGGAATGCGTTAAGAAGGTCTTGAGTGAAGGACTGCCAATCTGGAGGCTGTTTGACGGCCGAAGACAGGGGCTGAGAATACATTTTGTTTTTTTGTTTTCTCAACTCATGTATATGGTGGAGGGTAGGAGGGCCTGATGCCAGCCGGCACTCCACAACGTCAGAATCTATGTCTTCCTGTACGATGATTTGGGAGACCCCATGCAGACCCTCAGAAATAATGAGCCTATGTCCCCCCTTGGTGACTGAATTGGACGCCTGAGACTCTCTCCGGGATGTGACCTCGGACAAACAGATTTCTCTGGGCCTTCTGCTAAAGGAAGTTCCGAGGACTCTGGCTCGAACTCCAGGCCATTACTAGCCAGAGAGGTACTGCTGGAGTGGAGGGCGCAGCAGTTGGTTCAGGCCTACTCTTTTTCTCCTTCTTGACTGTGGGCTCACTGGAGTGTTCTGACGTCGGATCCATCCTGGAAGCTAAATGTTTAAGTCTCTGATTTTGAGATATAATTTTAATGCTGCAAGATGGCTTCTAAGGGTTTTGGGAACAAAGGCCTGACAAATACTACAGGTGGTATTGTCGTGATTTCGGCCTAGGCAGAACAGGCAGAGCTCATACAAATCCTTATGTGGAATTTGCCTTCCACACCTACACTTGCCCTTCCTACCTGACATGTAACCTAAAGCAGCAGCAAACAAAATAATAGAACCCCCCTCCAGGGGTACTTATCTGAAGTCGGGTGTTGGAAAACACTTCTTCCAAAAAAGTGACGACCAGAGCTGGCAGTCACACAGGTGGCAGAAAAGTTCTGAGGAAGGTGCCTGCTGACATCCACTTTACACCTGACATTCATTTATGAGCGACTTTTGAGAGAGGCGCAGGACATAATGTGCTTTCTAGCGGTAGCATTTAACTTTTGTATAATGGCCGGACATACGAGAGTTCACCAGAGGCAAACTCCCTGATATCGTCAATACAGCTGCATATGAATAGAAGGACATCTGTTTTGCTTCAAATCTGGAAGCTAAAGGAGATAAAGGAAGACAAACGGAGATATCCGATAAGTGAGTCTTAACAGAACACTAGGCCAAACCAGCACTGAGCAATTCACACAAATAAGAAAAAAATAAAGGAACAGCCACAGTAATTGGAACCAGGTTACAAGAGAGACACCAAACAGAACACTTCTTCCATTTGGATAAGTAGAATTTCCTAGTATTGGGTTTCTTGGCCTCCAGCAGGGCCCTAAGCATGTCCTCAGGAAAAAAGGCGTCTATGATAGAATTATATAAACTAAAACTGTATTTCCCCTCATAGAAATGTCATGTATGTGATTTGGCAAAACTGCTTTTCTCATAGCAACAGTATGTATTGGTAAAACAGATGTCTCATAGTGTGTGAGAGCGATTTTTTTAGGAATAGCAAAAAATAAATAAATAAATAAATACTAAGCCTGCAAATACAGGAAGAAATAAGAATTTGCTTGCATGATCTACTGCATTTCAAAATGATAAGCTTAACAGAATGTTCTTGTGTAAAACAAAGTATTCTGTTGTTCTTCCTTCAAATTAACAGAATTTTGGTAATCATAAAGTACAGTTGTGTATAGGTTCATAGGCAGGTACTGGGCTATCTGCCCAAAGGCATATATTAGCCCAGCCACATTGTGCAGTATTCACCGCCCATTTGGTTAGTTCTCTAGGCCCTTGATCTAGCAGCTAGCACCCTTGGCCCCTATCTAGTAGAGCTGCTGGTATGATCCCTGGTGTGAACTTTGTTACCCAGCCACTCGTCAAGGTTCCTCTTGAAGAGTGATAGTGAGGGGCTCTGTCTTATGTAGATCGGGACCTTGTTCCATAGCAAGGGAAGTCTTTGCGAAAGGAATCTATCCCTCCAGCATGTTCTATTCATTGTTGTGCTGAGGTTTATATCCCTAGAGCGTGTAGCTAGAGTAGATTTGGTTTTGCTAAGATGGAGCATGTTCAACAGTTCTGGGTTGGACATGGCTCTGTATGTTAGACAGAGATCGCCTCTGAGAAGGCGGTATGCAAAAGAGAAAAGCCTTAGTTTTTTCAATCGTGCTGCATAGGGCAACTGTTTGAGGCCAGTAATCCTCTTAGTGAGGTACCTCTGTGGTCTCTCCAGCTGCTGGAAATGCCTAGCCAGGTACATTCCAATTGGTACACTTAACATAACTGTAGATGTTAGAGTGTATTCACTGTTGCAGTCATCACATTCGGGTTATCTGCTTGCAGTAGCCCTCAGTCGGCTTGATTATCAAAGTCTTGGGTCCTGTGTCGGTTGCTGTCTCATCTTCCGTGACGTCACGTAGTCAGGGGTATAAAGCATGCAGCTGATGCCATTACATCAGTGTATATATATATCTATATATCTATATATCTATATATATATATATATATATATATATATATATCTCTATATATATATATATATATATCTATATATCTATATATCTATATCTATATATCTATATATAACTTTATATCTATATATCTATCTATATATCTATCTATATATCTATATATGTATATATATATCTATCTATATATATATATATATATATATATATACATATACATATAAGGTTATACCTCCAACAAAAAAGCAAATACACCAAAAAACTTTTAAGTATAGTAAAGGAGAATAGAGGTATAGCCAAAGGAACTCATGGGGTTGGAGGGAGGGTAACCAGGATTGCAACAGTGAATACACATCTACATTTATGGTAAGTGTACACAACTGTACTATGTTCTTCGTGTTTCACTGCTGCAGTCATCACATTTGGGTAGATTCCCAAAGCTAAGGATGGGAGGAGGAATTTAGATAGCATTAGGACCAGCTATAAGGCCCTGCAAGATTGCAGTGGCAAAGCCACCTCTGGATTTAGAGAAAATTGGCAAATGGTAATGCTTGGTGAAAATATGTACAGAACTCCATGTAGCAGCTTCTAGGATGTCTCTGGTAGGGACACCTCTGAGAAAGTCTGTAGATAGGCTTTCCATGGTGCTTATAGCAGAAATGAATACAATGGCCTATCCATTTAGAAATGGTTTGCTTTGAAATAGCCTTCCCCTCTGCCCCTGCAGCAAATGCCACCAGCAGTTGTTCAGATTTCCTTTGAGGTTTAGTCCTGTCCAAGTAAAATCTAAGTTGTCTGTGCACATCTAAGGAGTGCAGTATCCGCTCCTCTTTGTTCTGTGGATTAGAAAAGAAGGTTGGCAAATGAATGGACTGATTGAGAGCCACAATGGATACTACCTTGGGCATGAAAGAAGGATTGGTCCTGAGGGACACCCTGTTCGCATGAAAGATGATGAAAGGCTCCACTGCCATAAGGGCCTGTAATTCAGATACCCTTCTTGCTGAAGTGATTACTAAAAGGAAAGCTGTTTTCCAAGAAAGGAATTTTAACTCTGCAGTTGCAGCTGGCATAAAAGGGGGAAAAGTGAGTTTTTCCAATACAAAATTAAGGTCCCAGGCTGGAGTTGGAGCTCTCCTGGGTGGTCTTAAGTTTTTGGCCCCTCCGAGGAACTGCTTGAGCAGTGGGTGAGAAAAGAGGGGAGGTTCTGTGTTATAATGAGCTGAAATGGCTGAGGCGTGAATTCTGATGGAGGAAAAGGAAAGGCCCTTGTGAAGCATTTCAGTTAAGTATTGAAGAATCTGAGGTAAATTGGGCGCTGTTGTGGCCATCCCTTGAGCATGGTTCCAGACACAGAATCTTTTCCATTTTTCAGCATAAGATTTTCTAGTACGTGGCCTCCTTGCCTCCAAAAATTACATCCAACACTTGTTTACTGAGGGATGGTAACGGAGTGATTAGGTAATTAGCCAGGCTGCCATGTTCAGGGTTTGAAGCTGGGGGTGCAGAATCTGGCTTTCGAGCCGAGACAGCAGGGTAGGGGTCCGAGGTACGTGCCATGAGGCCAGCTGTGACACACTGCGCAAGAGGGGGTACACCAGTGTTGGCATGGCCAGTCTGGTGCAATCAGTATCGTCCTTGGTTTGTCCTGTTTGATCTTTAGTAGCACTCTGGAGAGGAGAGGTAGAGAAGGAAAGGCATAAACTGACAGATTTTTCCAGCTGAAGGACAGAGCATCCACTTTTCCAGGCTTGCTTCTGGGGAGTCCTTGTGCAGAATTTGTCCAATTGGTAGTTCTGGGGGGAGGCAAACAGGTCTATATCCGGGATCCCCCATTTGTTGATCAACATGTTGAAAATCTTTGGTTCCAGTTTCCACTCGTGTGGGTCCATGATATTTCTGCTTAGTTCGTCTGCCAGTGTATTTAGTTTTCCTGGCAGGAATTGAGCCTGTAGATGCACTTGGTAGCTCAATGCTGTGTTCCACAGAGCCATGGCTAGCCTGCAGAGGGGGTTAAGAATGGGTACCCCCCTGCTTGTTTATGTACAGCATAACAGTGGTGTTGTCTGTCTTTACCATTAATTGTCCTGGAAGAATGTGATCTTTGAAGGCTGTCAGAGCATTCTGTACAGCTAACATTTCTTTTTGATTGTTATGCAGGTGTATTTGACTTGGGTTCCATTTGCCCTGAATGCACTTCCCTGCCAGGTGAGCCCCCCATGCATAGTCTGATGCGTCTGTTGTTAGGGTTTGGGCGGCAGGGGATAGAGTGAATGGTAGTCCCTTGTTTTGGTGGCAGGCCTCTGCCCACCAAAGGAATTCTAAACGTAGGCAAGGTACGATAGGAATCATTGCTTCTAGATCCTGAGAATGTTGACACCATAGGCTTTTTAGATACCATTGTAGTTTCCTCATATGCAGTCTTGCATATGGAATTAGTAGAATGCACGAGGCCATGAACCCCAAGGCTTGCAGTATTTACCTTGCAGATAGCAGGGTTTTTGTGGCCACTAGTTTGAAGTAATTGTCAAATGAATTTGTTTGTCTGGCGTGAGGAAAGCCATCTGGGAAGTTGTGTTCAAGCTTGCTCCTAGAAATATAATTTGTTGACAGGGGACCAGATGTGATTTATTTTCTTTTATGGTGTACCCCACACAAGTTAAAACCTTTTGTACAAATGCCAGATGATTCAGAAGTATATCCTGGCTTTCTGCCTGAATTAGACAATCGTCCAGGTATGGGTATATTTGAATACTTCTTTGCCTGCAAAATGCAATGACTGAAGCTAGGTAGTTTGTGAATACCCTTGGGTGCAGTAGATAAGCCAAAGGGCAGTGCAGAGAACTGATAGTGCATGCAGGATTCTTTGAAGCGTAGGTATTTTCTGCAAGATTCCTTACTGGGATGTGCAGGTTGGCTTCCTTTAAATCCAGTGTTGCCAACCAGACATCTTTGCCTATCATGGGAAGCAACTGCTGAAGAGTTAGTATCTTGAATTTTGGAATCACCAAAAAGGTGTTTAGGATAGACAGGTCCAGGATAGGACACCATGAGTTGTCTTTTTCTGGGTACCAGGACAAGACTTGAGTAGAACCCTTGCCCTTTTTCCTCTTCTGGTACAGTCTGAATAGCCTTTAATCTTAAGAGAGAGAGAGTACTTGCTTTTGAGTCTCTGCCCACTGATTTGGGGGTAGATTTGGCCAAGTGTCTGGGGAAGGTAGTGTGTGGAAGTGAAATCTGTATCCTTGGGAAACTGTTTAGAACCCATTTGTTCTGGGTAATGAGTTCCCAGTTTTTTGCTTGCAGAACAATTTTTCCCCCTAAAGGAGCAGTCAGTTGAGAAGTGCTTGGAAGTTTTAAAGTTAAGTCACTGAGTACAGCTTACCATAGGGGGGAGTCTTACTACTCCCTGATTTGGAAGTGGGAGCCCCCCACTGCTTAGTCCTGTGCATACCCTGGGACTGAAGCCTGGGTGTTCTGCTGGTTCTGGGTTTGAACTGAGAAGGCCTGGAAGTGGCAGGAAAGGACCAATTTTTTGAGGGCCAATGCCTAATAAATCTAGGAGACTGCACTTGTAAGAAATCGTTAACAGTTTGCATAGACTTAGCTTTTTCCTACATCTTTTTAAGAACTTCTGCTTTGCCGCCAAACAGGCAGTCCTGATTTAAGGGAGCATCCAGCAGTTTAGTTTTAACATCATCTGGCAAAGATTGCTCCTTAAGCCAAGCATGCCTTCTAAGTACAGACCCGGTGACAGCAGCCCTGCAAGATGCCTCTAGTGAATCAAAACCACATTGCAAAGTATGTTTTCCAACCTGTTCAGCAGAATGCTTTAAATCCTGTAAATCCTTATTTTCAGTACAATCAGGAATCAACATAATTTTCTGTTTAAGCAATCCAATAATATGCTGCTGATACTTTAACATATGAAACTGGCAATTTAAGGCCCTGATGGCGAAGGTTATAGAGGTGCATACCTTCTTACCCCATCTATCCAGGGCCCTGGAATCCCTATCAGAGGGGGTAGGGTTTTTGGCAGTAGTAGCCTTAATGCCCTTGGGTCCCTGTGAAATGGTCTCAGGGTCCGCAGTAGGATTTTTAAAAAGGAACTTATGAGAAACAGGAACCCTGTAATATCTATCAGGTTTTCTGGGAGAAAGAGGTAAAGAGTTAGGGGCCAAGCTAGATTCCGGAAAGGCATAGTCAACAATGTCCAGCACAGGAGGGATAGCTAAAGGCCTGTGTTGGGGCAGGAGTAAGAAATCCCTAAGCCTCTTTTTAGAATCAGAGTAATCCTGCCTTTCCCAGTGAAAATGTTCTCTAAGAGTATGCAAGGTTTCACCAAAAGATAAATCCTCTGGGGGTGAAGCAGTGGGACTAGTATCCTCTGCATCAGAATCCTCATAGGTAGATAAGGGTAAATCCTGGTCATCGGTGGAGACAAAAAATCCTAGTCAGAAGTATCATAAGCAAATTCAGTCCTAGGTCTCTTAGAGGGGGAAGGCTGGCTTCCCCGGATTAAAGTAATAAGGTCTTCAGCCATTCTTATTTGTTTTTTAGGCATAGAGGTCTGACCATGTGGTCTGGACGTCGGTTTCCTAGACGTGGTTCGAGTTTTAGGTCTAGAAGAAGATGGCGTCGGTTTAATATGCAAGTCAGTAGGCCTGAACACACCCTCAGAAGCCGGTGCCTGCACAGCGGCTTCGGACCCATCCAAGGTAGAGACATCCGCAGGTTCTACAGTTGAAGCATCTTGTGGCATACTGGACTCCGAATGGGTCTCAGTAGAGGACTGCGAATCTGAAGTAGCAGGTATCAGGGGCTGCGAAAGCGCCTCACTGAGTACCGGCGAACTGGCAACTAGCTTAGGAGAAGCGTCGTCGCCAGTTTTTGACCTAGGCTGCCTGTCTCTATCTTTGCATTTTTTCGGAATGTTGGTAGTCGGATGGCTTACCGAAGACATATCTGGACAATTGAACCGAGTACCAAAATACTCAGAAGCGAAAATGTACCGACGACAAATAGTTTGTGGCTTAAATAAGGCACAAAACCGACAGTGAAGCACGTCGTGGTCAGGGCCTAGGCAAGGAATACAGTACGAATGAAAATCTTTATGAGGTATTTGCTTTCAACAAGAAATACAATTATTGACTTTTACCGACATCGGTTTAGAGCAAGAAAAAGTTTCCCCAGTGGGTACCTTAGCTTTAGGTGAAGACTTCAGTTCTGAAATTCGAAAATGAAAATTTCAGGAGTCGGCTGACTGGCACTTCCAAACTGCTTCTGCTTCAGGCACCATATGGCAAGAAAGACTGATGTAATGGCATCAGCTGCATGCTTTATACCCTTGACTACCTGAAGTCAAGGAAGATGAGACAGCAACCGACGCAGGACCCAAGACTTTGATAATCAGGCCGACTGAGGGCTACTGCAGATAACCCAAATGTGATGACTGCAGTAGTGAAATACGAAGAACATCAGTGTGATATACTTTTAGAACAGCATGTGATACACTGGCTTAAGAGAGAATGTGTTTGTGTGGAACAAAAAATAATATAATGTTTTTGTAACAAATGGCATTAACAATAGAGGCTTGTTGAAATATCCTAAACAGTTGAATGTACACAGATATTCAAGCTAAAGGGAAGAAAAAGTTACAAATATCCTATCAATGAAAGGACATTTCGGCATGCTGAGAACTGGTTTTCTCTGGGTGAGCATGGCTAACAGCAGAAAAAGTTACAGCCAACATTTGCAAAAGAAAATTTCAGCTTGCTGTAGGAGCTGGTTCTCTCTGGATGAGATAAGAATACAGAAAAAGAAGGCTTCACTACAGGAAAATAATGTTTTCAAGGACAGTCTTGAAACTATAAAAGTGGTTGCAGAATACTTTTTGGTGGACAGTTTGTAATCCAAGTCAGCTGAGAAGTGCAGTGTGTCTGACAGTATTCTATCTATATTATAAAGAAAATGTAATTAATGTCACAATAGTGCTTTGTCAGCTTGTTTCAATAAATCTATCAGCAATTACGAATATACAGTTGTACACTCTGCATATATTCACAGCAAGAGGTTCTCCCGTTCGATTCTCGGCTGGAGTGCAGGGAGTGCCTTCTGTGTGGAGTCTGCATGTCCTCCCCGCAGTTGGGTGGGCATTCGAAAGACATGCGCAAATGGGCGTGCCTTTGTTGAAGTTGACCGTCGAGCTGGCACCTCGGCGTTCATGAAAATCTACTGCCAATCATTAGCAGACCGGAGTTCTGCTGTGGCGACCCCTAACTGGGAAAAGCTGAAAGACAACAACAACACTCTGTGTACATGCTGTTAATTCAATTTAACAGTCTATGTGGAATCAAAATCCTATTACCCCACAATGTCAGTTGAAGAGTGGACAGGTGGGGATGGATAAGAAATCCCTTGTCTTGTGTCAGTAGGTCCTTCCTGTGAGATAATCTGTGATGACTGCCTTTGGCTAAATGTAGAATAATTGGGAACCAATGCTGTTGAGAGAGTCACAAGATTTTGGGAGCTTCCTGTTGAATTTTAAACAGGACGTCTGGAATGAGAGGAAGGGGAGGGAATGCATAAAGAAACATCCTCTTCCAAGAAAAATAGAGGGCATCCACCTTCCACAACAGGGGACCTGGGACACTGGCACAAAACAGAGGAAGCTGTCTGTTCTGAGGGGAGGCAAATAGATCTACTTGAGGAGTACCCCATCAGTAGACAATGTCCAGAAATACATCCCTGTGCCATGTGAAGTATCCACCCATGGGTTGAGTTAAATATCTGCTCAGAGTGCATGGCATAATGTTTTGACCTGAGGGAATGTAAACTGCCTGAAGAGTCGCTTGATACTAGATAGCAAGATCCCATACCAGCAGTGCCAATCAGCAAGATCTTGCCCCCCCCCCCCATTTGCTGATATACCACATCACTGTAGTATTGCCTGTAAATACCTTGAGAGGTCTTACACAGAAAAGAGGATGAAAAGCCCGAAGAGCCAGCAAAAGTGCTCTTATCTCTCCGATATTAATGGGCTCCTTCTGTTGAAGAGGTGACCACACCACTGTACCTTTAGGGAGCCAAAAACTGCCCCCCATCCCACATCTGAAGAGTCTGTGAACAGTTCCTAAGAGGGAAGAGGGGGTGAAAATGGAGCCCTGTATTTAGAGACAAGTGCTGGACCTACCAGTGAAGTTCCGTCTTGCGACAAAGAGGAGGAGGAACAACAAAAATCTATGGGATGTGCATGTTGAAGCTAAACTGACTTCAGGAACCACTGACATTTTCTCATGTGGAGTTTGGCAAGACGGAGCATACAGATGGTAGATGCCATGAAACCCAGAGGTCTCAGAATCTCCTTGGCTGTAATGGAGGCCAGAGGAAGGAGAGTTTGAAAGAAGGAAATGAGAGTTAAGGTCTTGGGAGGAGGAGGCAGGGATGCCAGCACAGGCACCATCTGAATCCTGAAACCTAAAAAAAAAAAACATGATAATGAGAAGGAGTCAGAGAAAACTTTTTGAAGTTTGCTGTGATCCCCAGGGCTCTGAAGAAGGGAAACGGCAAAATGAAAATTTTGCAACAGGATCTCTGAAGAGGAAGTCTGAATCAACAGGTTGTCCAAGTGTAAATAAATAATTGGACTCCCTGAAACCTGCAAAAAGCAATCACAGGAGCAAGGCATTTGGTGAATACCCTTGGAGCAGTAGAAAGGCCAAAGCAGAGAACTGAAAACGCCAGGAAGCAACAGAGAAATGCAAAAGCTTCCTGAAAAAGGGATGGATCGGAATATGGAGACACCCATCCTTGAGATCCAGAGACACCATACAAGTCTGAGAAAGAAAAAGAGGAAACAGAACCTGAAAGGACAACATTCTAAAAGTAGGCATCTTCAGAGACAATTCTTTAGATGAAACGGGGTCTAGTACTGATCTCCAAGTACCCTCTTTTCTGGGAACTAGAAACATTCTGGAGTAAAAAAAAAAAAAAAAATACCTTCCCCTTTGGGAAAGGCATCTCTTGAATAGTACCCACAGTCAAAAGTTCTCAAAGTACCTTTGGGGAAAAAAAAGGAGTTGTTCCCCAGGATGCTGAGGAATGCCCATAAAAGGGGGATGGGATTTCCACACTATGAAATAACCCTGGCGAATAACAGACCAAACCCAAGAATCCTGAGTAATCTGAAACCAAACAGAAAGAGAGAGAAAGGTGAAAAGAACCAGGAACTTGGCTGGAAAGAAACAGCCAGTCAGACAGCATCTGGTTTACCTGGAAAGGAAGACAGTTCTGAGTCCCTGAAGTCTGAGTTGCCTTAGCAGGAGGAGCCTGTTTGGCATTCTTTTTGCCCTTAGAAGGAGGGCAAGATTGCCTACGGACAAAGGCAGGCTTTATTGGCATAGTTTCTTTGAAATTTAGGAACAGGAGAGACAAAAAAGAAGTTATGTACCTACCATAACGTTCCATGTGATTTGTCCATCTCACCTTCATTCTTTACTGATGGGTTTGGAACCAGCCTAAAGCTCGAGGTCTTCAGCTAGCTCATGGCTCACTCCCTATTCCATGCTGCTGCAGGAAATTCCCCAGATCGTTTGCTGCTACAGAAAAACTAGCATGTAATCAAATATACTTGCATAGAGAAAAAAGGACTTATCGAAACCTAGTAAGCTGAGAGAAAAAGGTCAAAGACCATTAGGTGCCAGTTTGTAATCTCTCATTCCTCCAGGAGCCAAAAGGAAGGGGGTCAGGAGGATGGGATGGAAGAATGAAGGTGAGATGGACAAGTCACATGAAACGTTATGGTAGGTACATAACTTCTGCATGTGAAGTTGTCCTATCTCACCTTCATTCTTTACTGATGGGACAGCGTCCCTAGCACCATTTTCCTTGGGTGGCTGACGGGAGTATATTCTTCAGAACAGGGGACCCAAAGGAGGCCCTGTCCCTGGAGGCCAAATCTACTTTGTAATGAATAAACAAAGGTATGAGGCCTTGCACAAATGGTATCCATTAGTAGCTTAGCCCAAAATGCAGATGAGGTAGAAACAGCTCTAGTAGAATGAGTATGTATAAAAAGTCAAACTGCCACAGTAGAAGGGAAATTCTTTATTGCAAGGACAAAATGAGTGCTTTCATGACCTTCCAAGCCAGACTTAATAAAACATCCCATGCCTTCCTTGATATACATATACATACATATATATATATATATATATATATATATATATATATATATATATATATATATATATATATATATACTTTCAAAGTGATCAATCAGTTAAGACAAATATTTATATCAGATTTAATTAATTTAAAAATAGTAGGAAAAAAAACAGACATAAAACTGTTAAAAGCAGTATGCAAGTTCAAATGTGAATACCTATAGAACCAGCAGAAGGGAATTAGTGCTTTAAGGCTCTTGCCTTTAAAAATGGTTTCAAAGCTGTTCATCTGGTACCTGTGTTTTGTCTTTCTCTCTCCAGTAGAATGAGCTTTATTTTGTCTGGTAGCTGTTTATCTACTGACTTATAGATGAACGGAATGCAGTTCTGACAGCCACCTTGATAAGAGTAGTCTTTGCTACAGGCATGCCTTTTTTACAATCTGAAAAGGATACAAATAATTGGTCCGTTTTCCTGAATTATTTTGTCCTGTGTAGATAAAAACGCAACTGTCTGTGCACATCAAGTTGGTGAAGCATATATTCTGCCTTATTGCCACATTTGGGAAAGAAGACTGGCAAATCTATAGACTGATTCAAATTAGTGTCTGAACATACTTTTGGTAGAAATGTTGGGTTTGTATGGAGTGACACCCTGTCACTGTGTAATAATGAATATGGTGGTTTTATAGATATGGCTTGTAACTCCGAAACTCTCCTGGCTGATGTAAATTGTCAATAGGAAAATGGTCTTCCATGTTAAGAACTTTAAATCACATGATGAGGACGGCTCAAAAGGTGGAAAAATGTATTTAGGTAAGACAAGGTTTAGGTTCCATGGTGGTAGTGGAGGCTTAATAGGTGGTCTTAAAAGATTAGTGCCTCTCAGAAAAGCCTTCGATAGTCTGTGGGACATAATGACTGGTCCTTTACTTTCAAAATAAAAATTTGAGATTGCTGCTAGTTGTACTCGAATAGTAGCTGCAGCTGCTTCCTCATTAAATAGTTTCGTCAAGAACTCTTGGATTGAAGATATGGGTGCAGAATAATTATCAATGTGATTTTGTAGTGCCCAGACTGAAAATCGTTTCCATTTACTGAGATATAATCTTCTGTTAGATGTCTTGTGAGAAGAAATCAGGATATGCTTTGCTGTGCATGAAAGGTTTTGTAACCTGGCTATGTTTGGAATTGGAGCAGCCAAGCTGCCCTGTCAACTTTAGGGTATGAAGGGATGGATGAAGAGCTCCTGATGAGTGGTTCAGGAGATCTGGCACTGTTTATAAAGGTGTATGTTTTCCTCAACGTTTGTGTCTTATTGGATTTTTGCTACAGCATTTTGAATTTGTAGTACTGGGTCCAGAATCCAAGGCTCTTCCTGAAGATGGGGCCATATAAAGGGAAACCAAATCTGTTGAGGCCAGTAAGGAGCTATCAGGATTAATGTCCTTCCCAACACACTTCTGAAGAACTTTGAGTATCAATAGAAAAGAGGGAAAGCATAGAGGAAACCCAGGGGCACAAGTGCATCCCGTGGGGATTCCCTCGAAAGGGAGAATCAGGGCAAAGTAGCTGCCACATTTTGTGTTCATGGACGTGGCAAAAAGATCGCAGCAAGGCTGGCCCCATTTTCGGAAAATCATTTCCGCCACTTCTTGTTTCAGGGACCACTCGTGGGGCATTAGAATTGCTCTGCTGAGTTTGTCTGCTATCACGTTGGATTTCCCTGGGATGTGCATTGCTATCAGAAACTGTTGGTAGGAAGATGCCCACTACCATACTCTGAGAGCCACTCGACAAAGGGGTAAGAGATTTGGTTCCTCCTTGTTTGTTTATATACCAGACCACAGACATGTCTGTTTGGACTGCAATTGTTCCCAGTGTAAGAGAGTGTTGAAATGCACCGATCTCATCTCTAGGACATTGATATGCAAATGCGCCTTGTGATCCTGCCATGTGCCTTGGGCTATCATTTTCCTGATAATGGCCCCCCATCTGTGAGACATCCATGGTCACTGTGGCCAGAGTGGATGGGAGAATGTAAGGATAACCTAAGGTCACTTGATCTGAATGAAGCCACCAATGGAGGTCCCCTTTGCAAGATTCTGTTAGCATTATCTGATGAGACATCGGAAGTTCCTGCATGGACCACTGTATGAATAGGAGCCACTGTAAGATCCTCATATGCATCCGAGCCAGGGGGATCATAGTGATTGTTGCTGCCATCGTACCCAATACCTTGTGAACTGTTCTTGCTTGAACCTTTGTTTTTGAGTAGATCTCTTCCCTGTGCTCGTAATGTTTGTATCCTGTCTGGTGGAAGTTTTACTGTCATCAATATGTTGCCTAATTTTGCGCCTACAAAAACAGTATGTTGAGATGGCAATAAGGCAGATTTTTCGTAGTTGATAGTCATTCCTAACCAAGCATAGGTATTTAAAATGGTGTCCCTTGCATGCAAAAGTAGATGTTTGGTGGTGTTGGTTGGAAGCCAGTCGTTTAAATATGGAAACGCCTGGAATCCTAAACGTCTCAAGTTAGCCATAACCACTGCATACATCTGGTGAACACTCTGGGAGCTGTAGTGAGACCAAAGGGCAGGGCTTGGAATTGGAAATGACCGGCTCCTAGCCAAAAGTGCAGATGATTCCTGGCTGGCCTGTCCATTTTTATGTGGTAGTACACATCCTGGAGGTCTATAGAGCACATCCAATTGTCTTTTCCCAGAAAAGGGAGCATCGACTGCAGTGTAACCACCTGGAACTTTGCCTTTTTTACAGATTTGTTTAAATTGCTGAGATCCAGTATGGGTCTCTAAGTCCTTTGATTTCTTTGGAACTAAAAAGAACCTTGAGTAAGTTCTGAATCCTATCTGATCTACAGTGACTGGATGGATGTCTCTTTCTAGCAACTTTTGAACTTCTACCGCTGCTTGCTTCCTGTGACTGTGTGAAACATCCAGAATCCTTTTCATTAGTGGGGGTGGGATAGAAAAGGGTATGGAGTAACCTCTGGATATGGATCCTTTGTACCCACTTGTCTTTTATTTTTAGCCAGGCGTCTGGGTACAAGGATAAACGACCCCGACTGCCTCCAGAGGGATACAGGCGGGCCTCCTTTCAGGAATGCTGAAGGGGCTTGCCAAAAGAAAGATTCTCGGTCACCCTGGTTTTGCGGACCCCCTCTGCAGCGTGGTCGGTGTCTTCCATTACTTCCTCCTCCGCTGCCCCTGAAGGAGGGTTTTATTTATTTTACGGAAAAAGTCTGACTGGACACATGTCCCGGAGAGAAAAACTCCAAATAAAAAAGCAATACAAGTAATACAGCAAGATATATTTGACATGGACATTTACAGTTTTTACATGGTAATATCAGACACAAGTTGAATTACACAGTCATTGCATCTTTGTTCTGCGGTTATTTTCGGCTTTGGAATTATGTTGAGAAGTTAGGAGGTTGGTAGGGGCTGTGAGAATGTCCAGACACCACGTGTGTCTAGAAAGGCTCTCTGGGATTTTCAAAACCACATTTTTCCTCTCCTTTCACCCTTGGGAAAGGGTCTAGAAGGTGAGAAAATCAGACTCCAACAGTAGAGTCTTTCCCTGCTGTTCACACCTGGTCAGCATTACTTTGACAGGCCTGAAAAGTGACGAGCCATCGAAGGGGGTGTTAATGAAGAATGACTTGAAGGGTTTCGCAAACAATCGCATCCAGGAATGTCTCCTCAGGGCTATTCCTGAAGCCGCTGACCTACTTGCTCCATCGGCTGCAAAAGGGATAAGCCTCATGGATGAGTTAACCACTGAATTACGGGTTGAGAAGTGGGAAGAAACTTATCTGCCACTTCCACAGCTACAGTACCCTGAAGAGCATCTCCAAGATCTTGTAGATCTCTCTGTAACCTTGAGAAGTGAGTGAAGTAATTCAGGGACTGTAGCAAAAAGGTTGCTAAAGAGAACAAGCGCTTACCATATCCATTGTACGGGAGACTCTGTTCAGGGATGGATAGATGTGGATGTTTTTGACAACTCCTTTTTAGTGGCTGCTGCCGCCACTACCATAGCATCTATAGGAACGCCTTTAGTGAGAAAACTTTTGTCTTCCAGTGAAGTTATGAATTTGTTTGGCCTCCTAGGGATGGGTTCCACTTTGCCCGGAGACTCCCACATCTTTCAAAAAACTAATTCCATGAGTTCATCGAAAGGCAGAGACACCCAAGTGGTGGTAGGTCAAGACCCAAAAGCCTTCTGGTACAAGTACTCCTTGTCAGAAGGGTTGATGGCCTTCCAGCCGCCTCTGTTTAAGGACTTCCAAGATGTCTGTAAAGGAGACATCTTCAGAGGGCGACCGTGGGGACTCTCCTGATTCATCGAGCTCCATGTCTGATGTGAGTGACTCCTCTGGGGAATCCAAATGTTTCCTCTTACATAGTCTCTTTCGGGGAGCCTCTTCGGATGGGGCTTCCGGAGAGGTTCCATAAGAGAGGGCTTCACCCTCTGGGGCTTCCTTTGGCTCCAGGTCTCTGCGGTGTTAAGGGATGGGCTGTGCAGAAACAGATACCGGTGCCTTA
Organism: Protopterus annectens; assembly: GCF_019279795.1. Lineage (NCBI taxonomy): Eukaryota > Metazoa > Chordata > Ceratodontiformes > Protopteridae > Protopterus > Protopterus annectens. The sequence continues at coordinate 395,005,199 of NC_056742.1, forward strand.
GGGGGAGGAATGGGAGGATCTGAGCAACATGATGCCCATTGGGACAAGGCTCTCCTCATAGCTGCAAAAGCCCCCCTGCCATGACCTGAGGAAACCTCTGGCTCAGAAAAACTAGAAGCCCCCCCCCCCCCCGGCATCACGAGGAAAGGCTCCGAAACTGACATAGGAGCCAAGCTCACCCGAGTCGATGCCCCGGAGAGGCAAGTTCAGAACCGATAAAATCTCGGTCCAACTGCCCCCCGATCCGACCTGAGAGTGTCGGCTTCTAGACCCCTCAGATGGCACCAAGACAGTCAGAGCAGTCTGAGTCAAAGATGCAGATGTAGGTCTCAGCCCCGACAGGTCCATCTCTATCAGTTCCGCACATTCCGGCTCCAAGACCACATTTTGGGTTGGAGGAGGATCGACGTAGAAGGGGCTGGTCTGGTCGGTTCTGAAGCCAAATGAGTCATATATGACAACATTTTTGCCAGCGCCAGTGTCCTCAATAGTTTCTGCACCAGACGGTCCAAATCACAGTCTGAAAGATTCCTGGAAGAACGAGAGGATGGAGCTGGTGATGGTACAGACTGAAGTATTGGTGACCCAAGTGTAGGAGAATCTGGGTTCAACGCAGGTGAGCGGCTCCTAACTTGCAACACTATTGGTCCAGAAACAGATGGAGCCGGGGTGGTAGGTCTGACAAGTTCAACTGGCTCAGATACTTTTGAAACTTTTTTCAATGGCTCTGATCCATCAGAAGATGCAGATGATGGTCTTTTAGAGCTCTTATCTGATTTGCGAGAGGGAGATACTGACTTTTTTAAAGGGCATTGACCCTGATCTAGAGTTTCAGAAAAAGTAGACAAGTTAAGGATTGGTTTATTCCTTCTTTCCTGGAGGACCCTTGAACTGAAGGAATGGCAGCTTGAACAAGATTCTTGTAAATGCAGGGCTCCAGCTTGAACAAGATTCTTGTAAATGCAGGGCTCCCAAACAATAAACACAATCAGTGTGACCATCCGTAATGGACATTTTTTTTGTGAACACTTAGAGCACCTTTTAAACCCTGTCACCTTAGTCTCTTTAGGCTGTTTCAACATTTTTAAGCCAATCCAAAAACACACAAAGAAGGAAGAAACAAGCCCTCTAATTTAAATGGGCTAAACGGCTCTTGAAGAAAAACGAACTAACAGTAGAAATACTATTAATCCACACACAAGCAAATACACACACTTTGCTGGAAAAAATAACAGTCTGGTAAAAATGTAATATTAAAGCAACTAAACACACTAAATATTCATGAAAATGCACACACACAGGCTGTTAATAAGAAAAAAACTTAATATCTAAAGTGCTACATACTCTAAAGACTACGTAATATCTGAATATGTAAAACACTCTATAAGAAAGGAATAGGGGATTTGAGGTCTTGAAAAAACAGCAAACGCTATATTACTAATAGAAAAGCATTCAAGGACGCATAGAGGGAAGGAAACTACCAACTACCAAAAATACAACTTTTTCCAAAAGACTTATCATCTAAATTGTAAATATACAAAGTTAGAAACTGACTTAGCCAGAGCTAGAATACAATGCTCGATCCGTTCCAGCGGCAAACAAGATAAGAGGATCTGTTTCAAACTCATCTGTAAAGAATGAAGGTGAGATGGGACAACTTCACATCATGTTTGAGTTCCTGTAAGTCCTTCCTCTTTACCCTGAAGGGACTTAAAACAAACCAGCAGCAGCTTCCCTAAGTGTTTATCAAAAGAGAGGTATCCATCAACTCAGCCTTGACATCATCAGGCAATGGTTCAAGTCAAAGCCAAGAATATCTCTTCATCACTGAGCCAAAAGCAGCAGCCCTAGACGAGGCATATGCTGCATCATAACTACACTTGATGGAATGAAGCAGCACCTGAGAGAAGTCCCTAACAGGGAAAGAGCAGAAGTTTTACCTTAAGAGCTTGGGAGATCAGAAATAACCTGACAAGCCTGAGAAAGGACAGCCAACACATACATTGAGATATGGGTATGATAATTAATAGTGTAAAAGCCAAGGTATAGAACCTTCTTACCTAGCCATTCCATGGTTCTATCTTTATGACAAGGCAGTAACTTGGGAGAAGGAAGCAAATGAGAAGGCTTCTTAAGCACCCTATAAAACCTATCAGGTTTCTTGGGAGCAGGGGGCAGAGAATTGTGAGCTTTAGAGGCATTGGAAAATGTATCCAACAAAGCAGTCAAAACAGGAGGAAAAGCAGTTGTTTTTGGAGATTCCATCTGCAGCAACTCATAATACCTCTTATGGATTTCAGAGACCTGAGCACAATCTCATCTAAAAAATTCCATCATTCCGGAGATTATGTCCCCAAAAGAAATTTCTTCAAATGGAGTATCGGGACTGCTAGATTCCTCTTCGCCTGACCCATAGTCCAAAGGAGAAGGAATTTGGGAAGAGTAAGCAAGGGATTCCTCATCAGAGTCCAACTCTGCCTCAGATGAATCCTGTTCCATGGGCCTTTTAAGGGGAGTACAGAACCAAGGGTGGCTGGAATAGAAACCCGCTGAGGAGGTTTTAATGCCATTAAAGCATTAAACAAACCTTGAGTGAAGTCCTGCCACTCACTCTGTGGATCCATAGGAGCAGGAGAGACATATTTATTTTTTTCCTTTAATGGGATGTCTGCCATGTAAAACTTAGAAGGCTCTGACCCAGGATGGCACTCAATAACAGAAGTTGGACTTCTTCTCTAACTAAAATCTGAGGAATACCACTAAGCCCCTTGGAAAAAATTAACTGCTGTTCCCTTGAACGTCTGAAACAGATGTCAGCAAAGCCTCATCGGATGTGCTGAAAGCTGGATCTCTGCCAGACTCCAACCCAGTTGTGGCAGAGGAACCTGACAACAAAGCCAGGTGAATATCCCAGTTCTCACTGACCTCGAGAGAAACGTCTGGCAGAGGCTGGACAGTGGAAGATTCCGATCTTGGTTTCTTGACCTTTGTCTTCCTTAACGGCTGACCCTGAGGGCTGGAAGTTTCTTCCATGGTATCCTTAGTGAGAAGCTTAAGTCACCGATTCTCCAGATACAATGCAAGGAAGAAAGCTTTCTTCACAGAGTCTTTGTTATGAAAGCCTGACAGATATAGCGGGTTGTATGGTCGTAAGGGGCACATAGGCAAAATAAGCAATGTTTGTAATAGTCTTTATGAGGAATCTGTCTCATGCATGAGCATTTACCCTTCCTGGATGACATTAACGCCCAAAAGCAACCAAAAGTCAAGAAAAAAATGAAACCACAAAGGGGCACTTATCTGCAACGGCTGAGACACCAGCAAATAGGACGCAGGCATTCAGACCGATGATCGAGAGATGCGTCCAGACTGGCTGCAAAGACGTAGGTGTTCAGACTAACGACAGAGATGCATTTGGACTGGCAGCAAAGAAGTTCTGAGGATAGTACGTCCATACATCAAGTTTATGCCCTATGCTATGCGAGGAGCATATGTATGACATACGGCATACCTTAAAGTAACAGCAGGCTTTTGTATACCGTCCAGACGTCGGGCTACCCAAAGCAGTGAATCTCAATTGTTTGGAATACTGTAACCAGTGAATGGAAGGACATCTACAGTTCTCACCATGAACAAAAGCAATAAAACAGTTTTAGGCTTTCGTAGAGTAGCTTAAGTGCAACTTAAGATGTGTAAGAATTGGACAGTAACAAAAAAAATCAAGGGAGGTTACTACAACTGACAGACTAATACTCTTTATAGAGACAGTTAAACTAAGAAATCACAGTACTTAGAGAGTCATTTTATCTCAATAAATGTTCTTGCCACTGGGCACTGTATGATTATAAAGCTACATTAGGGAAGCAAAAACCTTGACTGTAAAATGAAAAAACACAATGACGTTCTCCATCAGCCCATTTTGTGGGTATAGCGAATGGCAAAACACTAATTACAGTGATCTAGTGGCATAACTGCAGAAAAGGTCAAGCTATGATGAAAAATATAATTTTTTTGGTTCTGTTTTTTGATTATGGTCTTCCTTTAAAACCCACAAACTAAGCCAAAGCAAACAAAACTTTTTTTTTTCTTCCAAATTCTCCTTTAGTGTACTCCAGGCTCATCATAACAATTCTGGAGAAGTTCCAAAAGCAGCTGAAATATGATTTTGAATATGGTGAAATGACACATTTTAATCCCCTCATCTAAATTAAGGATTAGGATAGCTGGAACAGCAAATCTTATAAATAGATTGCAAACACAGCAGCTACAATATAAAGGCAAAGTACAGTTGTGTACGCTTACCATAAATGTAGATGTTAGAGTGTATTCACTGTTGCAGTCATTACATTTGGGTTATCTGCTTGCAGGAAGCAGTCAATCAGCCTGATTAACAACGTCTTGGGTCCTGCGTCGGTTGCTGTCTCTTCTTCCATGACGTCAGGTCATCAGGGGTATAAAACATGCAGCAGACGCCATTACATCAGTTTTTCTTGCCCCGGATGTCAGGCGCCCCCCTAATGGGAAGCAATTAAATATAAAAATATAATGATATACCTCCAACAAAAAAGCAAATACACCAAAAAGCTTTTAAGCTTAGTAAAAGAAAGTAGAGGTATAGCCAAAAGAAGTTAGGGGGCTGGAGGGAGGGTAACCAGGACTGCAACAGTGAATACACTCGAACATCTACATTTACGGTAAGTGTACACAACTGTACTATGTTCTTCGTGTTTCACTGTTGCAGCCATTACATTTGGGTAGAAACCCAAAGCTATGGCTGGGAGGAGGAATTTATATAGCATTAGGACCAGCTATAAGGCCCTGCAAGACTGCAGTGGCAAAGCCAGCTCTGGATTTAGAGAAAATTGGCAAATGATAATGCTTGGTGAAAGTATGTACAGAACTCCAGGTAGCATCTTCTAGGATGTCCCTGGTAGGGACTCCTGTGAGAAAGGCTGTAGAGGTAGATGCAGCCCTGGTGGAATGAGGTCTAATCCCCGGTGGGATAGGTTTTCCACGGTGCTTATAGCAGAAATGAATGCAATGGCCTGTCCATTTAGAAATGATTTGCTTTGAAATAGCCTTCCCCTCTGCCCCTGCAGCAAATGCCACCAGCAGTTGTTCAGATTTCCTTTGAGGTTTAGTCCTGTCCAAGTAGAATCCAAGTTGTCTGTGCACATCTAAGGAATGCAGTATCCCGGTTCCTCTTTGTTCTGTGGATTGGGAAAGAAGGTCGGCAAATGAATGGACTGATTAATACCCACACTGGATACCACCTTGGGCATGAAGGATGGATTGGTTCTGAGTGACACTCTGTCCGCATGAAAGATGATGAAAGGCTCCACTGCCATAAGGGCCTGTAATTCAGATACCCTTATTGCTGAAATAATTGCTAAAAGGAAAGTTGTTTTCCAAGAAAGAAATTTTAAGTCTGCAGTAGCAGCTGGCTCGAAAGGAGGTAGAGTGAGTTTCTCCAAAACAAAGTTAAGGTCCCAGGCTGGGGTTGCAGATCTGCTGGGCGGTCTCAAATTTTTATCACCTCTGAGGAACTGCTTGAGCAGTGGATGAGAGAAGAGGGAAAGTTCTGTGTTATAATGAGCTGAAATGGCTGAGGTGTGAATTTTGATGGAGGAAAAAGACAGGCCCTTGTGAAGCATCTCAGTTAAGTATTGTAAAATCTGAGATAAATTGGGCGCTGCTGTGCTCATCCCTTGAGATGGTTTCCAGGCACAGAATCTTTTCCATTTTTCAGCATAAGATTTTCTAGTACTAGGCCTCCTAGCCTCTAAAATGATATCCATCACAGGTTTACTGAGGAATGGTACAGGAGAGATTAGGTAATTAGCCAGGCTGCTAGGTTCAGTGTTAGAAGCTTAGGGTGCAGAATCTGGTTCTCCTGCTGAGAACAGGGAAGGAGTCTGAGGCAGGTGTCATGGGGAAAACCATGACACACTGCGCAGAAGAGGGTACCAGTTTTGGTGTGACCAGTCTGGAGCAATCAAAATCATTCTTGGTTTGTCCTGTTTGGTTTTTAGTAGTACTGTGGAGAGCAGAGGCAGGGGGGGTAAGACAGACTGATGGATTTTTTCCAACTGTAGGACAGAGCATCCACTTTCCAGGGTTGTTTGTGGGGAGTCCTTGTGCAAAATTTGTCCAATTGGTAGTTCTGGGACACACAAACAGGTCTATATCTGGGCTCCCTCATTCGCTTGTCAACATGTTGAAAATCCTTGGTTCCATTTTCCACTTGTGTGGGTCCATGAGGTTTCTGCTTAGTCCGTCTGCCAGTGTATTTAATTTTCCTGGCAGAAATTGAGCTTGTAGGTGCACTTGGTAGCTCAAGGCTGTGTTCCACAATGCCATGGCTAGTCTGCAGAGGGGGTAACAATGTGTACCCCCCTGTTTGTTTATGTACCACATAACAGTGTTGTTGTCTGTCTTTACCATTAGTTGTCCTGGAAGAATGTGGTCCTTGAAGGCTATCAGAGCTTTCTGTACAGTTAACATTTCTTTTTGACTGACATGCAGGTGCATTTGACTTGGGTTCCATTTGCCCTGAATGCACTTCCCCTGCCAGGTGAGCCCCCCCATGCGTAGTCTGATGCGTCTCTTGTTAGGGTTTGGGCGGCAGGGGGTGGTGTGAAAGGTAGTCCCTTGTTTTGGTGGCAGGCCTCTGCCCACCAAAGGAACTCTAGGCGTAGGCAGGGTATGATAGGAATCACTGCTTCTAGATCCTGAGAATGTTGACACCATAGGCTTTTTAGATACCACTAGTTTCCTCATATGCAGTCTTGCATATGGAATTAGAAGAATGCATGAGGCCATGAACCCCAAGGCTTGCAGTATTTGTCTTGCAGATAGCAGGGTTTTTGTAGCCACTTGTTTGAAATAGGTTGTCAAATTAATTTGTTTCTCTGGCGTGAGGAAAGCCATCTGAGAAGTTGTATTCAAGCTTGCTCCCATGAATATAATTTGTTGACAGGGTACCAGGTGTGATTTCCTTTTGTTTATAGTGTACCTCAGACAAGTTAGAACCTTTTGTACAAAGGCCAGATGATTCAAAAGTATGTCCTGGCTTTCTGCCTGAATTAGACAATCGTCCAGGTATGGGTATATCTGAATATTTCTTTGCCTGCAAAATGCACTAACTGGAGCTAGGCACTTTGTGAATACCCTGGGCGCAGTAGGCGCAGTAGATAAGCCAAAGGGCAGTGCAGAGAACTGATAGTGCATGTAGCCTGCTTTGAAGCGTAGGTATCTTCTGCAAGATTCCCTGATAGGGATTGTGCAGGTATGCTTCATTTAAATCTAGTGTTGCCAACCAGGCATCTTTGCCTAGCATAGGAAGCAACTGGTGAAGAGTCAGCATCTTGAATTTTGGAATCTCCAAAAAGGTGTTTAGAGTAGATAGGTCCAGGATAGGATGCCATGAACTGTCTTTTCTGGGTACCAGGAAAAGTCTCGAGTAGAAAGCTTGTCCCTTTTCCTTTTCTGGTGCCAACTGAATATCCCCCATGCTTAAGAGAGAAAGTACTTGTTTTTGGGTCTCTGCCCAGTGATTTGGGGGTAGGTCTGGCCACGCGCTTGGTGTTGGCAATGTGTGGAAGTGAAATCTTTTTCCCTAGGACACTATATTTAAAACCCATTTGTCCAGGGTAATGAGTTCCTAGTTCTCTGCATAAAGAGCAATCTTTCCCCCCAAAAGGGGCACTCAGTCAATAAGTGCTTTGAAAGTTTTAAAGGAAGTCATTGAGACAGCTTACCATAGGAGTGAGTCTTATTACACCCAGATTTGGAAGTGGAGGCCCCCCACCGCTTAGTCCTGTGCTTACCCTGGGACTGCAGACTGGGAGCTCTGCTGGATCTGGGTTTGGACTGAGAAGGTCTGGAAGAGGCAGGAAAGAATCAATTCTTGGAAGGCCAATGCCTACTAAATCTTGGAAGTTGTACTTGTAAAAAATTTTTAACAGTTTGCATAGATTTAGCTTTTTCTTCCATCTTTTTAAGAACTTCTTCTGCCTTGTTGCCTAACAGGCGGTCCTGGTTTAGGGGAGCATCCAGTAATTTTGCTTTAACATCATCTGGTAGGGATTGCTCCTTAAGCCAAGCATGCCTTCTAAGTACAGACCCAGTAACCGCAGCCCTGCAAGATGCCTCTAGAGAGTCAAAACCACATCGCAAAGTACATTTTCCAACCTGTTCAGCTGAATGCAATAAATCCTGTAATTCCTTATTTTCAGCACAATCAGGAAACATCATTTTCTGTTTAAGCAATCCAATAATATGCTGCTGATACTTCAACATATGAAACTGTCAGTTTAAGGCCCTAATTGCCAAAGTTGCATAAGTGTTTATCTTCTTACCCCATCTATCCAGCGCCCTGGAGTCTCTATCAGAGGGGGTAGGATTTTTGGCAGCAGTAGCTTTAATGCCCTTAGGCCCCTGTGAAACGGTCTCAGGATCCGCAGTAGGATTTTTGAAAAGGGACTTGTGAGAGTCAGGGACCCTGTAATATCTATCAGGTTTCCTGGGAGCAGGAGGTAAAGAGTCAGAGGCCAAGCTAGATTCTGCAAATGCATCATCAACAATGTCTAATACAGGAGGTATTGGCTAAAGGCCAGTGCTGAGGCAGGAGTAAGAAATCCCTAAGCTTATTTTTTGAATCAGAGAAATCCTGACTTTCCCAACGAAAATGCTCCCTGAGAGTATGCAGGGTTTCACCAAAAGAGAAATCCTCTGGGGGGGGGGGGGGGGAGCAGAGGGAATGGAGTCCTCAGCATCAGAATCTTCATAGGTAGATAAGGGTAAATCCTGGTCATCAGAGGAAACAGAAAATTCAGAATCCTGGTCGGAAGTATCATAAACAAACTCGGTTCTAGGTCTCTTAGAGGGGGAAGGCTGGCTTCCCCTGATTAAAGTAATAAGGTCTTCAGCCATTCTTATCTGTTTTTTAGGCATAGAGGCCTGACCACGTGGTCTGGGCGACAGTTTTTTAGGCACGGTTCGGGATTTAGGCCTTGAAGAAGATGGCGTTGGTTTAATACGCAAGTCAGTAGGCCTGAATACACCCTCAGAAGCCGGTGCCTGCACAGAGACTCCGGACCCATCCAAGGTAGAGACATCCGCAGGTTCCACAGTTGAAGCATCTCGCGGCATACCGGACTCCGAATGGGTCTCAGTAGAGGCCTGTGAATCAGAAGTAGTGGGCATCAGGGGCTGCAAAAGCACCTCACTGAGTACCGGCGAAGTGGCTTAGGAGAAGCGTCGTTGGCAGCTTTGGACCTAGGCAGCCTGTTTCTGTCTATCTTTGCGTTTTTTTCGGAATGTCGGTAGTCGGACAGCTGACCGAAGACAAATCAGGATAATTGAACCAAACACCAAAATATTTAGAAGCATAAATATACAGATGACGGATAGTTCGTGGTTTAAATAAGGTACTAAACCGACAGCAAGGTACGTTGTGATCTGGGCCTAGGCAAAGAACACTACGAATGAAAATCTTTATGAGGTATTTGCTTTACACAAGTAATGCAATTATTTACTTTACTGACATCGGTTAAGAGCAAGAAAACTTTCCCCAACAGGGTACTTAGCTGTTAGCTGAAGACTTTGGCTCAAACTCAAAAACGAAAATTTCAGGAGTCGGCTGACCGGCACTTGTGAACTGCTTCTGCTTCGGGCACTGCAAGGCAAGAAAGACTGATGTAATGGCGTCGGCTGCATGTTTTATACCCCTGACGACCTGACGTCATGGAAGAAGGGACAGCAACCGACGCAGGACCTTTGCTAATCAGGCCGAATGAGGGCTACCTGCAAGCAGATAACCCAAATGTAATGACTGCAACAGTGAAACACGAAGAACATCAAGGACACTTATCTTGCCAGCCCTTAATATAAATTAAAAAACAAAGCATTTCCTCAAATATAATCAGCATTCATTAGCAGCTTCATCTTTGCCACAACAGAAATTTGCTAAGCTCTTGAACCTCTTAGTATTTAAATATCTTTTGCAATTGTGCCACTACAAAGAGAAATAAATGTTATAAGCGTACAACTGAAGCACATTCTATGGAATAAAACTGACAAAATTTGCAAATACAAGCAAATAGGAAAGCATTAAGTACACAGTGGCTGTCAGCTGTCACCATCTTGCTATGTGCTTCTTCCTCACTTAACATGGAGGAGGTGATCACTGAAGAGGCTCAGAATGAGTTGCACAGCACCAAATTTACGGCACTAGTGACTAAACCAAATTATAATTCACCCCCCCCCCCCCCCATGCTACTATCATCAGAGTTTCACCAAGAATAGCCTCTCCCTCTGTTAGCTGATGCAGGAAGGACTGCATAGCTACCTGTACTACTGCTACTGCCCAGTCTGTTACAACACATAGCATGACAATGCAAAACCCTTCCTTAGGTAATGTGTGCCAACGTATTAACTGTTCCACAACTTTGATGGATCTTTCCTGAGCATTCTGTTAAAGTCAACAATGCTGTGCAGACACGTGCAAAAACTCAGTGGTGGTGACTTCATGAAAAGTACACGTATGAACAATTGTTCCTTGTTATGCTTCTATCACAGATGTTGACATATGGATTAGGTATGACAGCACTTTGGCCAAAATTGAAAAATTGTTCTCACATATTTGTCTCCATCTGAACAAATCATCATGTGTGGCTAGGCTTGAAAGAGTAACTTACTTTGTAAGTGACATTCCTTACTTACTACTGTCTGTTTTGCATGGAACACAAACTGGCCCAACTTCCTTCCAGTATGTCTGGACTGAGCTATTCTTGAGACTACCTATGTAGATCTGCTGCAATAACTAAGCAATACTGGAAGAAACAGTGCTGATTTTGGCTGGGATTACACAAGAATGGCAATGAAACAAAATGTGAATGATTCACTTAAGATTCCCACCCTAATGAAATGTGTATAAATCCCTTATGATGCTCACTCTAGAGCACCTTACTGCAACTGCACAACTGATTCACAATTAACACTATTATTCACTTATTAATTATACTCTTCAGTTGTGGGGTTATTACAGAATTATATCAGATATCTGACATTCTAGACAAAGGAATTGTGAGAGTTTACAACTCCATGATGTAGTACTAGAACGCTACACATATGGAACACTCTGGGTAAATGAAAAATGAACCGACCTGATGACAGGGTGCAGATCCAAGGCATAAATGCGAACAGTATCATCTGTTTGTCCTTTAGGTGCTAGCACTACAAAACTAGCAAATCATCTCTAACAAGATGAAATGGTAGCGTGTAATACCACCTGGATGATAGGAGTATTTTCAAAATCATGAAAACTTTAATATTTTTCCAAATTTGAAATTCCTGGTTAATGCAGGTTTCTATAAACAAATAATGCACTTTTTATTTTCTTTACTAGACTGTCAAACAAGAAAGTTAAAATGATATGATGCATGTGCATACAGGGAGTAAAATTAAATGGAACTTATAGCTAGGGAAAAATGCTGCATAAAGAATGTAGGAAATATTTACTACCCTCTTAAAAGAACAAGTTTAAGAGATTGCATTTGCAGTAGGTCTCAATAATGATAGTACACAATTTCACAGTATGTATACCTTAACAAAAATGGAATCAAAAAGACACTTCTAGTTTTATTATAGTTTTATTATTCATAGTGCAGTACCCTACACTTTGCTTTACAAATTAAAAAGTAAAAATATTTAATGTTTTCAAGATACTCACCCCTTCCCTTAATGTGTTTAGTGGACTAGACCTTTTCCAGCATGCATTCATCATTACGAATATGTTAAAATACCTTATTAAACAAATGAATGCCAAATGACAACCTTGAATTAAGTAAATATCAAATCAAACGTCATTTAGAAGGAAAACTTTTAAGTAGAAAGGGCAGCATCACATGGACCATTGTAGTAGTGTGTGTACGTTACTTGAATAATTAAGGAAATTATGTGCTTTATTAAGGAGATTTTATCCCCTTCTCGTATAGCATTTTCCTTTTATGAAAGGGACAGCATGGAAGCATGTACAACTCTGAAAGTTAAAATGAAAAAATTACCTTGTTTTAATAATATGTTTCCATATAGGTGACTCTATGACAAATTCTTTCAAATTGTCATTGGTTACGATAATCCCTTGAGTTTTTTCTGAAAGATGAAGTAAAAACCTGTAAAACAAAGACATGGCATAAATGTGGCGCATATCTACATGAATCTTGAGATGCTTTAAATTTTAATTTTTGTAGATATACACTTTGCCTAAATAGTAAAATGACAAGTCTTGCACCAGATTTAAAGACATTCAAACTAGAAAGTGTCAATTGCGATGCAGTATGTTGAGGTGCCCAGACTAACTGTAATACTATAAACATTTTGGAAGCAGTACAATAGGAAGCCATGGAAAATAGGAATGAAGACCAAGCAAAATACATTTAACACTGACACGTATTGGAAGGCGATGTACTGAAGTACACAAAGAGGAAGTACGGGAAAGCAGAAGAATACTACGTAATGAATTATATGGATAGAAAGTACTGGAAAGCTGAAGAATGCCATGTACTGAAAGAAAGAAAAGTTATGTAAAATCTTACCATGACCATAGATGTCCCTCCTTTTCCATGTTGCAGTACTCATCACATATGGGTTTACTAGTCTTGCTACCCGAACGCCCGGTCAGTATATAAAATATTTCAGTCACTGTATGGTGTGCCACACATCTGACGTGGCTAGTAGAACATGGGCCATAAAAGTGACAGCTGCACACACCAGCCCTCAGAACTGTAAGCCCTAGTCAGAACCAGTCCTAGCAAGGGTAATGCCATCCCTGTGCCATCCAGAAAGGGAAATGCTGCATAGCAGGAGGAGTAGGTTGGTGGGAAGGGATACTACAACATGGAAGAGGAGGACATCTATGGTTATGGTAAGATTTTACACAACCTTTCTATGTCCTTCCATTCACATGTAGTATTCATCACATATGGGTGAATGCCAAAGCTTACTGTGAAAAAGGGGGAGGTGGCCTAGTAGAGTTCTCCTGGAATCCATGGAGGATAGCCCTGGCAAACCCAGCTCTGGCCCTAGAAATGTGGTCTAACTTGTAGTGTTTGGTGAAGATGTGCACTGATGACCAAGTGGTTGCTTCCAGTATGGTGGAGGTATCCAAACCCCTGAAGAAGGCTCCTGAGGAGGCCACTGCCCTGGTGGAGTGTGCTTTGACAGTACCTTGCAGGGATTTCCCATGGTGTTTGTAGCAAAAGGTGATAGCTTTGGAAATCCATGTTGAGATAGTTTGTTTAGTTACTGCCTTCCCTAGGATGGAAGGAGCTGAACAGTTGATCAGCTTGCCTGATGGACTTTGTTTTGTGCAGATAATACCACAGTTGTCTGTACACATCCAGGGAATGGAGTACTCTCTCATGGTCTCCCTGTGGATTAGAAAAGGAGGTTGGTAGGTGGATGGCCTGATTTACGTAAAGGTCATTCACCAACTTGGGCATGAAGGAGGGGTTAGTTCCAAGAGTAACCCTATCAGTGTGGTTCATACGTAGGTACTAGGCTATCGGCCCAAGGGCCTATGTAAGTCTAGCCAACAGGGTTCCCTGGCGTACGCCACTCAAGAAAGTTATTTTCCTGTGCCACTGTCGAGCAGAGACACAGAAGTGATCCCCGGGGTGATTTTCCTATTTCCTATCCACTCATGAAGATTTTTCTTGAAGAGTGCTAATGAAGAACTTTGCTTGACATAGATGGGTAGCCTGTTCCAGAGTATGGGAAGTCTCTGGGACAGGAATCTATCCCTCCAACATGTCCTGTTTATTGTGGTGACAAGGTTTAGGTCCCTAGAGCGTGTAGCTTGGAGGGATTGGGATTTCTTTAGGTGTAGCATGTCCAACAGCTCTGAGTTTGACATAGCTTATATGTTAGGCAGAGATCACTTCGGAGTAGGTGATAGACTACGGAGTAAAGCTGGAGTTTTTTGAGGCGGTCAGTGTAGGGCATTTGTTTGAGGCCAGTAACCGTCTTTGTGAGGTACTTCTGTGGCCTTTCCAGCTGCTGCAGATGTCTTGTAAGGTACATTCCAAAAGGGGCGTTGCACTCTATAATGGGTCTAATGAGTGAACAATGACCTCTTTTTTCCTGGATGAGAACTCTTTTATGATGAGGTGTACCACGTAGAAGAACTTCCTGACTACTGTGGCGATGTGACTATCAAAGGAGAGACTACTGTCCACCTGGGTCCCAAGGTCTCTTATCACGCATTCAGTGTTAAGTAGATTGCTGCTTATGTGGCAGTTCATGGGTACAGAGTTTTTACCAAAGGGGATGACACTGCACTTATTGGCATTGAGCTTGAGGCCATGGCTCTGACACCAGGCATCTGTCTCAGTGAGGCCCTTCTGTAGGATGTCCACATCATTTGGGGACTTTACTATGGCTCCTAGTTTGCAGTCATCTGCAAACTTCGTTAGCCAGAGGCCTTCTGTGTTGGCCTGTACTTCAGAGAAGTAGATACCAAACAGGAGAGGTCCCAGGATGGAACCCTGTAATAATCCACTTGTCACTGCTTTGAGGTCAGATTTGGAGTCTGCAACTTTTACAGTGTGGGTTCTGTCAGTGAGCCAGTTGGCAACCCATCTTGTGACGTAGGGATTTATACCTAGTTTAATGAGTTTTGCTAGAATTCCAGAATGGGGGATGGTGTCAAAAGCCTTGGCGAGGTCAAGATAGGCTGTGTGAAGCTCCACACCCTCATCTACGGCTTTGGTGACTGCCTCAAAGAAGTCTATCAGGTTCAGGAGGCATGATCTGCCTTTCACAAACCCGAACTGGGTGGGATCCAAAGTTTGGAGGTTACCAATGTCTTTGTTTATGAGTTCCATGATGATACGTTCCATGGCCTTGCAGACCAGGCTAATAGGTCAATAGTTCCCGGGATCAGTGATGGCTCCCCCTTTGTGGAATACTAAGAAGGGTGGAACAGTCATGAGGTCTTGCAACTCTGACACCACTTCTGGTTGAGGTCAAGGCCACAAGCAGATTTAGAAAAAAAATAGATAAGTGGTAATGCTTGGTGAGGGTATGTACAGAACTTCAGGTTGCAGCTTCCAGGATGTCCCTGGTAGGGGCTCCCCTGAGGAATGCTGCAGAGGTTGAGGTAGCCCTAGTGGAATGAGTTCTGATACCCTGTGGGGTAGGTTTTCCATGGTGTTTGTAGCGGAAATGGATGTAGTGTGCTACCCATTTGGAAATGGTTTGCTTTGAAATGGCCCTGCCCTCGTAACGAAGCTGACTAACAGCTGGTCAGATTTTCAGAAAGGTTTAGTACTGTTAAGGTAGAACCTGAGCTGTCTGTGCACGTCCAAGGAGTGCAAAATCCTTCCCCCTTTATTCGGAGGATTAGAAAAAAAGGTTGGTAAATGGATGGATTGGTTTAACGCCACACTGGATACCACCTTGGGCATAAATGATGGGTTAGTCCTGAGGGAAACCCTGTCCGCATGGAAAATAATGAAGGGCTCCACAGCCATTAGTGCCTGTAACTCAGACACTCTTCTTGCTGAAGTGATGGGCAGATGTAAGGCTGTTTTCCGGAGAGGAATTTTAACTCTGCTGTAGCAGCAGGCTCAAAAGGAGGAAGCGTGAGCTTCTCTAGTACAAAGTTAAGGTCCCAGGCAGGGGTGGGAGCTCTCTGCAGAGGCCTTAAATTGTTAGCTCCTCTCAGGAACTGTTTGATGAGAGGGTGAGAAAATAGTGGTGGCTCAGTATTGTAGTGAGCTGAGATGGCAGAGGCATGAATTTTAATTGAGGAGAAGGATAGGCCTTTGTGGAGTAGCTCTGCTAGGTAATCTGGGATTTGAGGTAATGAGGGCACAGCTGTGTCCTTTCCTTGAGACTGGCTCCAAGAACAATATCTTTTCCACTTTTCTGAATAGGATTTCTAGTACTAGGTCTTCTGGCCTCAAGGATGATGTCCAGCACCTGTTTGCTGAGGGTTGCTGGTGGTGTATTCAGGGGATAAGCCAGGCTGCAAGGTTCAGGGTTTGCAACTGTGGATGCAAAATCTGTCCTTCCTGCTGGGACAGCGGGGGGGGGGGGTCTGATGTAGGTGCAAGGGTGGCACTGCTGGCAGACTGCATATGAGTGGGTACCAGTGCTGGCGTGGCCAGTCTTGGGCAAAAAGGATCGTCCTTGGCCTGTCCTGTTTGATCTTGAGTAGTACTTTTGAGAGGAGGGGCAGAAGGGGAAGGCATAAATTGAGAGGTTTTCCCATGTAAAGGATAGGTCATCCACTTTCCACGCTTGACTGTGGGGATTTCTGGTGGAAAATTAGCTCAATTGATGGTTTTGATGGGAGGCAAAGAGGTCCACCTCTGGAGTCCCCCACCTGCGGATTAGAAGTTTGAATGAGTTGGGTTCCAGCTTCCACTCATGTGGGTCCAGCAGATTTCTGCTTAAGTTGTCTGCCAGTGAATTGTTTGCCTGGCAGGAATTGAGCTTGAAGGTGCACTTGGTTGCTCAGGGCTGTGTTCCACACGGCCATGGCTAACCTGCAGAGAGGGTAGGAATGAGTTCCCCCCTGCTTGTTTATGTACCTCATAACTGTGGCGTTGCCTGTCTTTATCAGGAGTTGTCCTAGAAGGATAAGGTACAGCTAACATTTCTTTGTGATTGCTATGCAGGGGAATTTGTTCTGGTTTCCATTTGTCTTGAATGCATTTGCCTGCCATGTGAGCCCCCCACGCGTAGGCTGATGCTCCTGTTATCAGGGTTTAGGAGGCGAGGGGTTGAGTGAAAGGAAGTCCCTTGTTGTGGTTGCATGCCTCTGCCCACCAAAGGAACTCTGCCTTTAGACAAGGAAAGATAGGAATCAGTGTTTCCAGGTCCTAAGAATGTTGACACCAGAGACTTTTTAAGTAGCATTGAAGCTTCCTCATACGCAGTCTTGCATATGGAATTAGTAAAATACATGAGGCCATGAACCCTAGGGCTTGCATTATTTTCCTTACAGATAGCTGGGTTTTGATGGCCATTAGTTTGAAGTAGTTTGTCAAATAAGTCTGTTTTTCTGGAGTGAGGAATGCCATCTGGGAAGTTGTGTTCAAGCTTGCGCCCATGAATACGATCCTTTGGTTGGTCACCAGTTGTGATTTCTTTTCGTTGATGGTGTACCCCAGAGAAGTTAGAACCCTCTTTACAAATGCCAAGTGCTGAAGTAGCAATTCCTGACTGTCCGCCCAAATCCGGCAATCGTCCAAGTATGGGTAAATTTGAATATTTCTTTGCCTGCAGTATGCAATGGCTGGAGCCAGGCACTTTGTAAATACCATGGGCACAGTAGATAAGCCAAAGGGAAGTGCAGAGAACTGATAGTGTATAGAGCCTGCCCTGAAACGTAGATATTTCCTGCAAGATTCCCTTATGAGCATGTGCAGATAAGCTTCTTTTAAGCCTAGGGTGACTAGCCAGGCGTCCTTGGTTAGCATAGGAAGAAGCTGTTGCAAAGTCAACATTTTGAATTTTGGGACCACCAGGAAGGTGTTGAGAATTGACAGATCTAGGATAGGGTGCCAAGAGCCCTCCTTTCTGGGCACCAGGAATAGTCTGGAGTAGAAACCCTGTCCCCTTTGCTCTATAGGCACAGGTTGAATAGCCCTGATACTGAGAAGAGAAAGTACTCGCTTTTGAGCCTCTGCCCACTGGTTTGGAGGAAGGTCTGGCAACCTGCTTGGAGTTGGCAGTGAATAGAAGTAGAATCTGTATCCCCGGGATACAATGTCTAGGTACCCACCGGTCCTGGGTAATGGACATCCAGTTTTGTGCATGCAGGGCAAGTTTTCCTCCTAGGGGTGCAAGTACTTGCGCTTTGTTGGGAAGGAAGGTAGACAAGTCATTGTGAACTTTTCCCATAGGGGTTGGCTTACCACTCCCTGTTTTAAAGGAGGGGGGACTACATTGTTTAGATCTCTGCATACCCTGAGACTGTAGTCTTGGTGGCTTGTTGCTCCTGGGTTTGGACTGAGAATGGACCAGTTTTTTTAAGAAGGCCAATGCCTACTGAATCTAGGTGGCTGCACCTGTAAAAAAAATCTTTAACTGTTTGCATAAATTTAGCTTTTTCCTCCATCGTTTTAAAATCTTCTTCTGCTTTTGTGCCAATTTTTCCTGGTTTAATGGAGCATCTAATAATTTTGCTTTGACATGGTCTGGCAAGATTTGCTGCTTCAGCCAAGCATGCCTTCTCAGTACAGACCCAGTGACAGCAGCCCTGCAAGATGCTAGGCATCAAAACCACACTGCAAAGTATGTTTACTAACTTGGTTTGCAGAATGCATTAGCTGTTGTTAATCTTTATTTTCTGTACAATCTGGAAGCAACAGCATTTTTTGTTTAATTAGTTCCATAATATGCTGCTGGTATTTCAACATGTGAAACTGGTAATTCAAAGCCCTGATGGCAACAGTTGCAAAAGTATACACCTTCTTACCCCATCTGTCTAAAGGTCTAGAATCCCTGTCCGAAGGGGTAGGGTGTTTTGGTTGCAGTAGCCTTAATGCCTTAAGTCCCTGGGAAATGGTCTCTGAATCCGCAGAGGGATTCTTAAAGAGAAATTTGTGAGAGTCAGGTACTCTGTAGTACCTGTCAGGCTTTCTAGGAGCTGGTGGTAAAGTATCAGGAGGAAGACTGGATTCCATGAAAACATCTATAATGTCCAGGACAGGGGGTACAGCTAGAGGCCTGTGCTGGGACACATCTAAAAATTCTCAGTGTCTCTTTTTGGACTGAGGGTAGTCCTGGCATTCCCAGTGGAAATGCTCTCAAAGTATGCAACGTTTCACCAAAAGAAAAGTCCTCTGGAGGGGAGGCAGAAGGAATGGAATCCTCTGCATCTGAATCCTCATAGGTAGATAAGGATATGTGTCCTGGTAATCAGGGGGATCAGAGTCATCGGACTCATGGTCTGTAGAATCAGAAGGAAAATCAATTATTTGTCTTTTAGAGGGGGAAGGCTGGCTTCCCCTAATTAAACTTATAAGGTCTTCAGCCATTCTAATCATTTGTTTCTGTGGCAAGGGAGCTGGAGCATGCAATTTGGTCATCGGTTTTCTAAGGGTCGTGCAAACTTTGGCCTGAGAAACTCGGTATTTTTAGTAAAAAATGAAGCTGTCGGTTTAATGCGAAAATGGGAAGGTCGGAATACACCCTCAGAAGCAGGTGCCTGCACAGCGGCTCCGGACCCATCCAAGGTAGAGATATCCACAGGTTCCACAGATGAAGAAGCAACTCATGGCATACTGGACTCCGAATGGGTCTCAGCAGAGGCCTGCGAATCTGTAGAAGCAGGTATCAGGGGCTGTGAAAGCGCCTCACTGTGTACCGGTGAACTGGTGACTAGCTGAATGGAAGCGTCGTCGGCAGTTTTGGACCGATGTGGTCTGTCTCTGTCTTTAACCTTACGTTTTTCAGAAGATCGACAGTCGGATGGCTTATGGAAGTCATTTCGGAAAATGAGAGCGAAAGAATTTAGCAACAACGATAGCCCGATGAATACTTCGGGCGTTAAAACAAGGCACAAAACCTACAGCGGGGAACGTCGTGATCTGGGCTTAAACAGATGATGCAGTAAGAATGAAAATCTCTGTGAGGTATTTGCTTTCCACAGGCAAGACAATTAACTTTTTCTGATATCGGTTAGAGCAAGAAAAAAGGATCCCCAACGGGGTACTTAGCTTTAGAAGACTTCAGGTCTGAAAACTCAAAAAACGAAAATTTCAGGTAGTGGCCGACCGGCACTTGCGAACTGCTTCTGCTTTGGGCGTCCACGTGGCAAGAAAAGCTGATGTAATGGCGTTGGCTGCATGTTTTATACCCCTGACGACCTGACGTCATGGAAGAGGTGACAGCATCCGACGCAGAAATCCCAAGACTCTGGTATTTGGGCCGACTGAGGGCTACCTGCAGGCAGATAACCCAAGTGTGATGACTGTAACAGTGAAACACGAAGAACATCCACCTTCACTGCAGTATCATCTTCTCAGCTAACAGCAAGGAACAGTACTGCAGGTACACATTACACAGCTGGTACCACTTGGGGCACAGGTGCTTTTGTCAATGGAACCAACAAGTTTTTGCACTGTTCTTAAACAACCAATTACAATGTAATATTAATTTTCATTGTTTACAAAAGTGCTTTGGTCAATATTATACCACAAATTGTGGTCTTCATAATGACATGTACTCTCCAAAAATTGTGAACTACACTGTCTGCATTTCAAGGTTATCTCCGGAAATGTGCTTCTGTTGCAAGTTTTTTTTCTCACTTTTCCCATTCTTGTATTTTCTTTATCAAGGTGTGTACGCCATTACCTATTTTACCTGCTGTATCAGAGTCTAAATATATTCCCTTGGCTCCTCTTCCTTCAAGCAGTTAACTCATTGTACTGCTAATGTCTCCTTTTTTTTTATTCTGTCGCACAGGACCTAAGGTCAGACAATTCTCATCTCCCCCTTATATTATATTCAGGAAATCTTGCCCCTCCCCTATGCTAAGCAATTCACAGAGAGAAACATATTCTGAAGGCACATGTGGTAAATTAAAATCTGAACCACTAACTACAGCTAGAATACTTGCAGCCCTCCATCAAATAAAAGTCAGTAGACTTACACCCCAGATACTAGGATCGTTGCTATACATCCCAGATACTATGATTGTTGTTCTCAGACATAATATTTGCATTAGATGCTTCTTCCTTGCTTATTTACTGTTGAACTTGACTCCACCCCCACGCCCCCCTCAGTTTTCCACATCACAAAAGTTAGCTCATCTGGGCATGTACTTGAATCAGTTGTGGTAGGTCACCATCGTGTGGCCACCACTGGTACTAAGATTAAGACTCTGCACATTAAAAATGATTATTTTCAGTACTGATTTAGCAGCAGTGAGTCGACTGTGCATTAATCTGTTTTGTTTTGTGTGTGTCTTCTTTTGTTTTGCTCTGCAGCTTTCCTCCATTTGTCAGCTCATACACTGTTGCTTAATACCTTGGTCTTGTATAGCACAAGCTGCCTCTGGTGTGTAATATACACATTTTGCCAATGGCTCAGAGGTAAAATAAACTGCCTTAAATCATATACCTCTCTCCTTTTCTAGTTGTGAAGTGAGGGGCCTGCACCTATACTTGAGAGATGGAGCTGTTTTAACAGTCTGAAAGAGGATAAAGTACAGTTTTGTACCTACCATAAATGTAGATGTTCGAGTGTACACCCTGCTGCAGTCATCACACTTGGGTTATCCTGTCATCAGGCGGTCCCGCAGTCAGCCGGAATTCCAAAGTCTTGGTCTGGCGTCAGTTGTTGTGCTTCTTCCCTGACATCAGTGCGCAAGGGGTATATATATTGCAACCGACGCCATTTGCTTCAGTTTTTCTTGTCCCAGATGTCAGGTGCCCCCAAAAAGGTGGTCAGTAATTAGTACCAAATTGAGTAAATTTTGCACAAACACAAAATCCTTCCAGCTATAAGCAAATACATCAGGAAGGTATTGTAGAGATTTTAGCCAGTTAGTTCAGAGGGGATGGAGGGAGGGTAACCTGGACTGCAGCAGGGTGTACACTCGAACATCTACATTTATGGTAGGTACAAAACTGTACTATGTTCATCATGTTACCCTGCTGCAGTCATCACACTTGGGTTGAATCCCAAAGCTAAGGATGGGTGGAGGAATCAGAGAGGGTTGGAGGAGGCTATAAGGCCCTGCAGAACTGCAATGGCGAAGCCTGCCCTAGTCTTAGAGTAAAGTGGTAAGTGATAGTGTTTGGTAAAGGTGTGTACTGAACTCCAAGTTGCAGCTTCCAAAATCTCCTTGGTTGGAACTCCCCTGAGAAAAGCTGTAGATGTAGCTTTTGCCCTGGTAGAGTGGGGCCTAATGGTAGCAGGAACTGGTTTTCCATGATGGGTATAGCAGAAACGTATGCCATGTCCTATCCATTTGGAAATGGTTTGTTTTGAAACAGCCTTCCCTTGTGAAGCTGTAGCATAGGATACAAAGAGCTGGTCAGATTTTCTGAAAGCCTTGGTTTTGTCCAAGTAGTAACGAAGTTGCCTGTGAATGTCCAAGGAATGCAGGAGTCTCTCACCTTTGTTCTGTGGATTTGGAAAGAAGGTGGGTAAGTGGATGGTTTGATTTAAAGCCACACTGGAAACCACCTCAGGCATAAAGGAAGGATTAGTTCTTAGAGAAACTCTGTCTTGATGAAAAATGAGGAAAGGTTCCACTGCCATTAGTGCCTACAGCTCTGAGACTCTTCTAGCTGAAGTTATTGCTAGCAGCAGGGCAGTCTTCCATGATAGGAACTGAAGATCTGCAGAGAAAGCTGGTTCAAAGGGAGGTAGCGTTAGTTTTTCCAGAACAAAATTGAGGTCCCATGTTGGTGTAGGTGCTCTCCTGGGGGTCCTAATGTTTTTTGCCTCTCTGAGGAACTGCCTTAGAAGTGGATGTGAAAATAAGGGTGGATCCGTGTTGTAGTGGGCTGAAATGGCTGAAGCATGGATTTTAATGGAGGAGAAGGAATGTCCTTTGTGCAACATCTCATTTAAGTACTGTAGAATGTGAGGCATGTGAGGCTGAAATCTGTCTTGGCCTTTAGCTTGGTTCCAGGCACAAAACCTTTTCCATTTGTCCGAATAAGCCTTCCTGGTGCTTGGCCTCCTAGCTTCCAGAATAACATCCATAACTGCTTGGAAAAGAGGAGCTGGCTGGATGCTTAGGTGATTTGCCATGCTGCCAGATTTAAGGTTTTGAGTTGGCTGTGAAGAATCTGATTATTTTGTTGTGTGAGCAAATGGGTAATTTGTGGTAAGATCCAAGGTGGGCCGTGGGCCATATTTCTCAATAGTGGGTACCAGTGCTGGCGTGGCCAGTCTGGGGCTATGAGAATCAGTCATGGTCTCTCCTTTTTGACTTTTAGAAGCACCTTTGTGAGGAGAGGCAATGGAGGGAAGGCATATGCTGTCAGGTTTTTCCAACTGAAAGAGAGTGCGTCTACTTTCCAAGCTTGATGGTTCATAGGTTCATAGTTTAGTACTAAGCTAACTGCCCTTGCGAGCCATTTTAAGCCCAGCCAATTATCCCTTGTGAGATTCAAATCCTGCACCCTGTGTTTGTAAGGCAAACATCTTAGCCATTTAGCCACCCGCCCAACCCCAAGTGAAGTGTCCTTGTACAAAATTTTGTTATATGATAGTTTTGAGGACTGGCAAAAAGGTCTAGGTCTGTAAGGCCCCATTTTTGAGTTATCATTGTAAATACTTGTGGATCTAGTTTCCACTCGTGGGGATCCATGATGTTTCTGCTGAGGTCGTCTGCCAACGTGTTCTTCTTTCCTGGCAGGAATTGAGCTTGTAACTGAACTTGGTAAGCCAGAGCTGTGTTCCATAAGATCACTGCTTGCCTGCATAGAGGGTAGGAGTGAGTACTCCCTTGTTTGTTTATGTACCACATTACTGTGGTGTTGTCCGTCTTTATTGTAAGTTGTCTTGGATGTAATAGATTCTTGAAGGCTGTCAGAGCTTTCTGTACAGCTAGCATCTCTTTTTGATTGATGTGCAGATTCCTTTGATCTGCAGTCCATACGCCTTGAACGCACTGTCCTGTCATGTGTGCCCCCCAGGCGTAATCTGATGCATCTGTTGTGATAGTTTGCCTGGCTGGGGGCAAGGTGAACGGCTGACCCTTGTTGAGGTGACATGCCTGTGACCACCATAGAAACTCCTGTTGTAGGCAGGGAATGAGAGATATCATTGTGTCCAAGCTGTGGCTGTGTTGAGACCATACGCTTTTTAGGTACCACTGTAATTTCCGCATATGCAGCTTTGCAAATGGTATTAGTAGTATGCAAGATGCCATAAAGCCCAAAGCCTGCAGAATATTTCTTGTAGTTAATTGGGTCTTTGTTGCCATTGTTTTGAAATATTGAGTCAGTTGTAGTTGCTTG
The DNA here is from genome assembly GCF_019279795.1 of Protopterus annectens. Taxonomy (NCBI): domain Eukaryota; kingdom Metazoa; phylum Chordata; order Ceratodontiformes; family Protopteridae; genus Protopterus; species Protopterus annectens. The sequence goes on from NC_056742.1 coordinate 395,029,198, forward strand.
TCTGGCGTCAGATAAGCCTTCTGGGTCGTTGTGTTCAAGCTGGCACCCAAGAATGTCATATTTTGTGAGGGTACTAGTTTTGACTTCTTTTCGTTTACTATGTACCCCAGGCAGTTTAGTAGATGTTTTACAAAAGCCAGATGATGTAAGAGCATGTCCTTGCTTTCTGCTTGGATGAGGCAGTCGTCCAGGTATGGGTATATTTGAATGCCTCTTTGTCTGCATTATGCAATTACTGGTGCCAGGCATTTAGTGAAGACTCTGGGTGCAGTAGATAAGCCAAAGGGCAGTGCAGAGAATTGGTAATGGGTTGAACCTGCAATGAAACGGAGGTATCTTCTGCAACTTTGTCTGATAGGGACATACCTCCTTGCCCAACATGGGAAGAAGCTGCTGTAGTGTTAGCATCTTGAATTTGGGTAATTGTAAGAATGTGTTTAAAATTGAAAGGTCCAGAATAGGTCTCCAGGCATTGTCCTTTCTGGGCACTAGAAAGAGTCTTGAGTAAAATCCTTGACCTTGCTCTCGAGTAGGTACCAGTTGAATGGCTCTCATGTCCATGAGAGCTGTAATTTGCTTTTGTGCCTCTACCCATTGATTTTGTGGCAGGTTTGGCATTCCTCTTTTCATTGGTAAGGTGTGAAAATGGAATCTGTATCCTCGTAAAATTATGTCTAGGACCCATTTGTCCTTTGTGACAATGTGTCAGTTGTCTGAAAAAAGTGCGAGTTTTCCTCCCAAGGGGGCTGCCAAGAGAGAGTTGCTTGGCCGGATGAGGTTCAAGTCATTGAGTTTGCCTTCTGGTAGATTGGGACCGGTCTTCTCCTCCCTTCTGTGTTGTAGTGCCCCATTGGCGAGGTTTGTACTGGGTTTGTGGTTGTCATCTGCCTCTTGGACGTCTGCATTTACCCCTCTGTGGTCTGTCAGTAGCTGGAAAGGACCAATTTTTTGTTGGCCAGTTTCTGCTGAAGCGAGGGGGCTGTACCTGTAGGAAATCATTGAATGTCTGCATAGATTTTGCCTTATCCTCCATTTTCTTTAAGATGACTTCTGCTTTAACTCCAAAAAGAACATCCTGCTGTAAGGGAGCATCTAGAAGCTTTGCTTTAACATGATCAGGCAGAGTTTGTTCCTTTAACCAAGCATGCCTACGTATAACAGACCCAGTGACAGCTGCTCTGCAGGAGGCCTCCAGAGAATCAAACCCACATTGTAAGATGTGTTTGCCCACCTGTTCAGTTGCATGCAACAGATCCTGCATTTCTTTCAATTCAGACTGTTGAGGGAGAGTGGTGATTCTTTGCTTTAACTGAGAGATTAGAAATTGCTGATACTTAAGCATGTGAAATTGGCAATTTAGTGCCCTCATAGCTAGAGTGGCTGAGGTGTAAACCTTTTTCCCCCACCTGTCTAGCGCTCTGGAATCTCTTTCAGAGGGTACATGATTTTTAGCCATAGAAGCCTTAGCCCCTTTGGGACCCTGGGAGATTGTCTATGGGTCAGCAACAGGACTTTTCTATAGAAATTTGTGGGAATCAGGCACTCTATAGTATGTCAGGCTTGGCCGGAGCAGGAGGTACAGAGTCTGGGTTCAAACTGGATTCTAAGTAAACATTGCCCACAATGTCTAACACGGGTGGGATGGCAAGTGGTCTGTGCTGGGGGAGTAAAAGAAACTCTCTGAGCCTTTTCTTCGAGTCAGAGTAGTCCTGACCTTCCCAGTGGAAATGTTCCCTCATAGTGTGTAAAGTTTCCCCAAAGGAGTAGTCTTCAGGAGGAGAAGCTGAGGGAATGGAATCCTCAGCATCAGAATCTTCATAAGGGGAGAAGGAGTAATCTTGGTCTTCAGAGGAGGCTGAAGAAATGGACACTTGTTCAGAGGATGCATAATCTTCCTCGTCTACACCTTTTGTCAGGAGGAGGCTGGGAACCCCTGATTAAAGAGATCAAATCTTCAGCCATTTTGAGCATCTGTTTCTTAGGCATGGGGCCTTGAACAGGGGACTGAAGTGCAGTCCTTTTAGATTTAATAGGAGTCTTTGTCTTAGGATACGTTTTAATGATGAGTGTCGGTCTGAAAATGCCTTCAGAAACCGATGGCGTTTCTGCAGCACTGACATCTTTATCAGCAATGTCGGTAGGGCCTGAACAAAATGGTTGCGTCGGCCTGGTACATTCCGCCAAAAGTTCCGAAGCGGTCTCGGGTTCCAGATCTGCGGTAGTCAGGGGCTGCGTCGGAGCCTCACTGAGGACCGGAGAACCGGAGACCGGAACAGCCGAGGCCTCGGAATCTGGCTTAGGCCTGGGCGGTTTGTCCTTATCCTTGCGTTTTTTGTGCACACCGGTAGTCGGTTGCTCCGACGGCATACTGTAATTAAATTTTCTACCGAAGTAGTGTCACGCGAAATCAAAGCGTCTTTTAATAGTACGTTTATTAAACCTAGCACAAAAACGACAACTAGTGACGTCATGGTCTGGGCCTAGGCAAGGTATGCAATAAGAATGAAAATCCTTATGAGGTATTTGCTTCCCACAAGAAATACAATTGTTAACTTTTTCTGACATCGGTCTGAGGCAAGAAAAGTTTAACCAACTGGGTACTTAGCTTTATAGAAGACTTCGGTCTGAAATTCGAATATCTCAGGAGTCGGCCAACCGGCACTTGCGAACTGCTTCTGCTTCGGGCACCGCGCGGCAAGAAAGACTGAAGAAAATGGCGTCAGTTGCAATATATATATACCCCTGGCGCACTGACATCAGGGAAGAAGCGACAGCAACCGACGCCGGACCAAGACTTTGGAATTCCGGCCGACTGCGGGGCCGCCTGACGACAGGATAACCCAAGTGTGATGACTGCAGCAGGGTAACACGATGAACATCTGTCCACTTGTATTAACTGCTTTTGTTTCCAAGGATGAAAGTTTCAAAGTAATCCAAAGAAACACAAACCAGTAAAAAGAACAAAAAGAAGGAAAGCGTGCTGCTAACTTTAGATAGCCTTATTCAGTGTTCTCTCTTATCCACTTACCTCTGTTAACCAGGTAAGTGTACTGGCTCATGGCCCTTTTCAGTAAAACCTCAGCTTTGGCCGGCTAAGATCTAGCTGTATTCAACTGGACGTATAAGATAATTTAAGTACCTTTTATCTGCACTTTTTTCAAATAATACCGCATTTTAATTGATTTATTTGTGTTGCATTGAATATTAACTGAACTGGAAGTTATGACTCTCATTCTTCAGTTAGTTCCCCACTCACCCTCCATGTTTTTGTTTTGGTGTTAATCTTGGTGGCTTTGAAACTGCCCACCCCTCTTGTAAATTTGTGTTTGGATACTCCTTCTGGGCCCATCTCATTTGCTCACTCAACTGAGTGCAGTGGGATCATATTCTGATTTCAGGCACTCCTACTGTGTACAAAGAGAGCATCTGGGAAAAGAAAAAATATTTTTTTAAGCTTGTTTCCTGCCTTTCCTGTAAGTGGTCTAGACTGTTTGTAGGCTTCTGAGCCCCCAAGCCTTTCTGTGTTGGTGGGAAGCCTTCTAGCTTAATTTTGTTTCTTAGAACTAGCCAGTTTTCTAGTTTCAGCACTAAAATCTGTTTCTTTAAACTCAGCACTTGTTCAGAACTCATTGTAAGCACTAAATAAGCTGCAAATTACTACAGCACTCAACTTTCCACACTTGTCTAGAGGAAAGCAGTTTTTAGTACTTAATAAAAAAGCACCTATCCAGGCATGTCTAAGGGTCAGCTCCCGGTGATTTCTCCTGTCTACCTGATGAATCAGGGCATCTTGGGGCAATGCAGCAACTGCCTCGTGTACACAGACGAGCCTCTCCTCCTACCACCCAACACTACAACCTGTGAGAGATGCACTTATATAGCCAAACTGGAAGCAAAGCCCTCTTCACCCAAGACTGGACTAGACAGTCAAGAGGAGAAGGTAAACACTTTTACCACACCACACATCACATAATTCCTCAAAACCTACACCACCAAAACAAACACACAGAAACACAAAACACACACCTACATTTGCGGAGGCTCTCAATAAAAACTTGCCCAAGCATCAGGGACCTCCAAAGCAGAAACGCAAGCAAACTCCACCCCCCAACACAACCAAAATGACACACAGCCCATAAACTCAGTGTGCCACTCAACCACAGCCCATAAGGCATAACAACATACCCAACACTCTAGTCATAGGTGACTATAGTCAGGCACACTGATGTTCCACTCACCAGGGTAAACAAGGAGAAAGTTACTGTCAGCTGCCTGTCAGGTGCCAGGATCCGCCACATAACGCACGCACTCAGGTCACTCCACAACACGTACAAATATGACACTGTCATTGTCCATGTTGGTGTGAATGACCTGAGACGTACCTCCCTGGACTACATGAAAAGAGACATGGAGGAGCTCTCCGATCTTGTAGCCCAGGCAGGTATGACCCTAGCCCTAAGTAGCATCCTGCCATCACCCACAATGATACCACAGTACAAGGACAAAATGACTGACTTCAACAATTGGCTAAGCTTCTGGTGTCATTCTAAGGGGATCCAGTATTTGTCTGCCTGGGACGACATGATCGACAGACCATGATGCTTTGCCAGAGATGGCCTCCACCTGTCACCCTTGGGATTCCGGATATTGGCTAAGGCTCTTGCCACCCCTATAGTGCCTTTTTTAGGCAAGGTTCAAATGATAAATTCACCACCGTAACAGGTACAAGCAAGCAAAATCTGAGGGTAATGCTACTCAATGCTAGAAGTCTAAACCTCAAAATGAACTCACTCGAGGCACTCCTTAAAATGGAGAACATCGACATCTGTGCAGTGACAGAGACCTGGTTCAAAGCTCCAGAGAGCACCTCTCCATTACCAGGCTATAATTCATACCACACCTTTCGGCCACCTAACCCAGAACGAAGCACTAAAGGTGGAGGAGTGTCCATATTCATTAACAATATCCACACCTCCAGGCTAGTTGCACAGCATAATGCATCCAAAATTATCCAAGTGCAACTAACGCTGGGCAAGACCGCAATCTAAACTGTAGCTTGCTACAGATCTCCCCCCCCAGCTATGCCCCAGGATTCCCACTCCTCAATTTCTTGATACACTGGAAAGTATTCGGGTACAACCCAACACCCTAATAATGGACGATTTCAACTACCCCACCATTAACTGGGAAAACTACTCATGTACCAAATCTTTTGCTTAACGTTTTCCGGAATTCATAAATTCCAATGCCTTGGATCAACTTATTCACACCCCCACCAGGGGCAGCAATATCCTAGACCTGGTCATTACCAACATGGGCAACTTGTGTTCCACACCAGAGGTCAATTCCTCGTTGGTCAGATCCGACCATAAGCTAATCACCCTAGACATTCACATCCCACCCCCACCCCCAATTAGGGAAACCACCGTAAAAAACTTCTCCAAAGCCAACTTCACACTTCTTAAGACAGAAGTGGCAAACTTCATGACACCCATGTAGATGGACAATAGAGGTACAACTGCTGAATCCTACACAAATGCACTTTATAAGCACTTATATGAGTGCATGGATCATGCTATCCCCAATAGAACCAAGATGCTATCCTCCAAAAAAAAGGAATACAATTTGGTGGTCCTCTGCCATAAACAAACTCTACAACAGAAGAAAGAAACTGTTGCAAAAAAAGAGTAAAATCCCATGACTGGAGGAACTCCCTGGTCAACCTCAGTAAGAAGCTGAGATCCCTCATAAAATCCTCCAAAGCTAGTTATGAAAACAAAATTGCCACTGACTCTAAAGACAAAGTACAGTTGTGTACACTTACCATAAATGCAGATGTTCGAGTTTGGGTAATCCTGCTGGCAGGTTGCCCTCAGTCGGCCTGAATTCCAAAGTCCTGGGACCAGATGTCAGGTGCCCCCTAAAAGGGTAGCCAAAATTTATATTTATATTTATATATATATATATATATATATATATATATATATATATATATATATACACACACACACACACATACATACTGCGGTGGTGGTGCTGCAGTAACATTGTCGCCTCATAGCAAGACGTTGTCCCGTTCGATTCTCAGCTAGAGCGTCTTCTGTGTGGAGTGTGGAGGTATATGTGGAATGGGGCGTGCCTTCGTTGAAGGTTGTGCGTCAGGGCTGGTAACCCGGTACATAAAAATCCACTACCAATGATTAGCGGACCAGAGTTCCGCTGTGGCGACCCCTAACTGGGAAAAGCCGAAAGACACAAACATATATATATATATATATATATATATATATATGGGTCCCATTCTAAAGACCGAAACGCCGATTCCCCGACGCGGAAATCACCGACGCCAGATGACCGACAGGTACGTATACCGACAGGGTGATTCGCCGACAGTGGAAAGACCGACAAGGGTAATGTGTGAGCGCGACCCGGTAAGTGTGCGACAGTGACGGAGGTAGGAGTGGTCAGGTAAGTGAGTTAGGGTTAGGGTGCAGGTAGGTGATGTACGTTAGTGTCGGAGCTTGGGCTAGGTGGGTAAGTGAGTTAGGTTAGGTGCAGGTAGGTGATGTGCGTTAGTGTCGGAGCTTGGGCTAGGGGTGTGTAAGTGAGTTAGGGTTAGGGTGCAGGTAGGTGAAGTGTGCGATAGTGTCGGACCTTAGGGTTAGGGTTTGGGTCAGGGCTAGTGTGTATGGTATGTAGTGTCGCGTGTTGTTTACGTTCCGTGTGTCGGTGTTTTGGTGTTCGGTGTTTTGCGTTGTCGGTTATTTGGCGTCAGTGAGTTTTGTGTCGGGGAATCGTCGTGTCGGTGTTTAGAAGTAGACCCATATATATATATATATATATAGATAGATACACACATAAATACATGCACCAATAGAAACTTTACCTTCATCTACAAGCAAATACACCACATAAGTTGTATAAATCAGAGAAGGAAAGATAGGTTCTATCAGAAGAAAGAGGGATGGCGGGAGGGTAACCTGGACTGCAACAGTGAATACACTCGAACATCTACATTTATGGTAAGTGTACACAACTGTACTATGTTCTTCGTGTTTCACTGTTGCAGTCATTACATTTGGGTAGAGTCCCAAAGCTATGGTTGGGAGGCTGGAGCTAAACAGCATTAGGAGCGGCTATGAAGAACTGCAGTGGCAAAGCCTGCCCTGGATTTAGAGTAGAGTGGCAGATGATAGTGCTTCGTAAAGGTGTGCACTGAACTCCAAGTAGCAGCCTCTAAGATGTCCTTAGTTGGTACTCCCCTGAGAAAGGCTGCTGAAGTGGCTGCAGCTCTGGTTGAATGTGGCCTAATGCCCTTAGGCAATGGCTTGCCATGGTGTAAGTAGCAGAAACAAATGCAGTGGCCTATCCACTTTGAAATAGTCTCCTTTGAGATGGCCTTTCCTTGTGATCCTGCAGCATGTCACTAGTTGGTACTCCCCTGAGAAAGGCTGCTGAAGTGGCTGCAGCTCTGGTTGAATGTGGCCTAATGCCCTTAGGCAATGGCTTGCCATGGTGTAAGTAGCAGAAACAAATGCAGTGGCCTATCCACTTTGAAATAGTCTCCTTTGAGATGGCCTTTCCTTGTGATCCTGCAGCATGTCACTAGTAATTGCTCTGTCTTTCTGAAAACTTTGGTTCTGTCCAAGTAGAATCTAAGCTGTGTACGTCCAAAGAATGCAGAATTCTCTCCCCCTTGTTCTGTGCATTTGGATAAAAAAGTTGGCAGATGAATAGTTTGGTTAAGAGCCACACTGGACACCACCTTAGGCATAAATGTTGGGTTTGTCCACAGAGAGACCCTGTCTGGATAAAAAATGATAAAAGGTTCCACAGCCATGAGTGCCTGTAGCTCTGAAACTCGCCTTGCAGAAGTTATTGCTAGGAGCAGAGCTGTTTTCCAAGATAAAAATTTATATCAGCAGTAGCAGCTGGCTCAAAAGGAGGCAGGGTGAGTTTTTCCAAGACAAAGGTGAGGTGCCATGCAGGCACTGGTGATCTCCTTGGAGTCCTTAAAATTTTGGCTCCTCTGAGGTACTGCTTTAATAAGGAATGAGAAAAGATTGGTGGCTCTGTATTGTAATGAGCCAAAATGGCAGAGGCATGAATTTTAATAGATGAAAAAGATAGGCCTTTGTCCAGCATCTCAGTTAAGTATTGCAAAATCTGAGGAATATTTGGCACAGCTGTATCAGTTCCTTGTGCCTGGTTCCAAGCAAAGAATCTCTTCCATTTTCCAGCATAAGATTTTCTAGTACTAGGCCTTCTGGCTTCCAAAATGACATCCATCACAGCTTTACTGAGAGGTGTGTTTTGTATGACTACATTATCCGCCATGCTGCCAGGTTTAAAGTCCTGAGCTGGCTGTGCAGGATCTGATTGCTTTGCTGGGACAGTAGATGAGGTATTTGAAGTAAGGTCCAAGCTGGGCATTGAGACAAGTTCCTTAGGAGTGGATACCAGTACTGGCGGGACCAGTCTGGGGCAATCAGTATCATCTTTGGCTTCTCCTGTCTGACCTTTAGGAGTACCTTGGAGAGGAGAGGCAGTGGGGGAAAGGCATATACGGATAGGTTTTTCCAGCTGAAAGATAGTGTGTCCACTTTCCATGCTTGCCTGTGATAAGTCCTTGTGCAGAATCTTTTTAGTTGGCAGTTGTGAGGGGAGGCAAATAGATCTATGTCCGGGCATCCCAATTTCCTTGTTATCATGCTGAAGACTTGTGGATCCAGCTGCCACTCGTGGGGATCCATGAGGTTTTTGCTTAATTCGTCTGCTAGAGTATTTTCCCTTCCTGGCAGGAATTGTGCCTGCATATGTACTTTGTAAGTTAATGCTGTGTCCCACAAAGTCATGCCTAGTCTGCAAATGGGGTAAGAATGTGTGCCCCCCCCGCTTGTTTATATACCACATGACCGTGGTGTTGTCTGTCTTTATCAGTAGTTGTCCTGGATGAAGTAGGTCCTTGAAAGCTGTCAGGGCATTTTGAACAGCTAGCATCTCTTTGACTGATATGTAGATGCATTTGGTTTGAGGACCAAGTGCCCTGAATGCATCTTCCTGCCATGTGGGCCATCCCAGGCATAATCTGATGCATCCATTGTTATTGTCTGCCTGGCCGGGGGTAATACGAATGGCTGTCCCTTGTTTTGGTGACAAGCCTTTGCCCACCATCGAAACTCCTGTTGCAGGCAGGGAATGAGAGTAATCATTGCTTCCAGGCTGTGGCATTGTTGAGTCCAAACACTTTTTAGGTACCACTGAAGTTTCCTCATATGCAGTCTTGCATATGGAATTAGTAGGATGCAGGATGCCATGAAGCCCAAAGCCTGCAGAATTTTTCTTGCAGATAACTGGGCCTTTGTTGCCAACATTTTGAAATAGGTAGTCAGTTGCCTTTGTTTGGCATGAGATAAGCCATCTGGGCAGTTGTATTTAAGGTTGCACCCAGGAATATTATCTCTTGAGAGGGTACTAGTTTTGATTTCTTTTCGTTGACTGTGTACCCTAGGCATGTTAGAAGTCTTTTCAAAAACGCCAGATGCTGTAGAAGAATGTCCTTGTTCTCTGCTTGATCAGACAGTCGTCCACGTAAGGATATATATTGTATTCCTCTTTGTCTGCAGAATGCAATTACTGGTGCCAGGCACTTTGTAAAGACCCTAGGCGCAGTAGATAAGCCAAAGGGCAGTGCAGAGAATTGGTAATGCATTGAGCCAGCCTTGAATCTGAGGTATCTTCTGCATAATTGTCTGATTGGGACATGCAGCTATGCCTCTTTTAGGTCTAGAGTCACAAGCCAAGCATTCTTGCCCAGCATGGGCAGAAGCTGCTGCAAAGTTAACATCTTGAATTTTGGTATATCCAGGAATGTGTTCAGAATAGATAGGTCCAGTATTGGTCTCCAGGCCTTGTCCTTTCTGGGTACCAAGAACAGCCTTGAGTAAAATCCCTGCCCCTGCTCTGGTACTTGTTGAATGGCCCCCATGTCCATGAGGGATGAGACCTGGTTTTGTTCCTCTGCCCATTGATTTTTTGGCAGATCTGGCCAGCTGTTTGCCTTTGGCAGGGTATGGAAATGGAACTTGTAGCCTTGTGACTCGATATTTAGAACCCACTTGTCCTGGGTTATAATGTGCCAATTTTGAGAAAAAAGTGCAAATTTTCCCCCTAAGGGTGCTGCCAGGAGACAAGTGCTTGGTGCAGGCAGGGGGAAGTCATTGGGATTGTTTCCTGTATGGTTGTGATTTGTCTTCTCCAACTTTGGAGGTAGAAGCACCCCACTGCTTTAACCTGTATGAACCTTGCGCCTGGGATCTGCCTCTAGGGCATCCGGATCTGTACCTTTGAGGTCTGTCTGACACAGGAAAGGACCAATTCTTTTTTAGGCCAGTGCCTACTAAACCTAGGTGGCTGTACTTGTAAAAAATCTTTGACAGTTTGCATAGATTTAGCTTTGTCCTCCGTTTTCTTTAACACCTCTTCTGCCTTAACACCAAAGTATCATGCTGTAAAGGTGCATCTAATAATTTAACTTTGACATGATCAGCCAGATTTTGTTCCTTTAACCAAGCATGCCTCCTAATTACAGAACCTGTAACTGCGGCCCTGCAGGAGGCCTCTAAAGAATCAAAACCACATTGCAAAGTATGCTTTCCAACTTGTTCAGCTGCATGCAATAAATCCTGCATTTCCTTGTTTTCTGCACATTCAGAGTTTAACAACATTTTCTGTTTAAACAATGCCATGACATGTTGCTGATATTTGAGCATATGAAACTGACAGTTTAAGGCTGGAGGTAAGGAGTCAGGGGTAAGACTAGACTCTGAAAACACATCATCTACAATGTCTAACACAGGTGGAATGGCTAGTGGCCTGTGTTGAGGTAGTAAAAGGAAATCCCTGAGCCTCCTTTTAGATTATGAAAAATCTTGGCTCTCCCAGTGGAAATGCTCCCTCATGGTATGCAAGGTTTTCCCAAAAGAATAGTCCTCTGGAGGAGAAGATGAAGGTATAGATTTTTCAGCATCAGAATCCTCATGGGGGGGGGGGGGGGTATTCCTGATCAGAAGAAATAGAAATCTGATCTGAAGATTCATAGTCAGTCTCTTGCCTAGGCCTCTTATCAGGAGGGGGATGGGAACCCCTGATCAAGGTAATCAAGTCTTCGGCCATTTTGAGCATCTGTTTTTTGGGCATAGAGGCCTGTCCACGTGGCTCGAGTTTGTTTCTTTGCTTTAGAAGGTGCTTTAGTCTTTGCCTTTGAAGCTGAAGTCGGTTTAATGTAAAGATGTTTAGGTCTGAATACAACCTCAGAAGCAGGTACCTGCTCAGCGGCTCTGGACCCATCTGAAGGAATAGTATCCGACGCTCCAATACCTTGAGTTTCCAGTGGCATGGCAGACTCCACGTGGGAGTCGGTAGCCGGCTGCCACTCTAAAGTAGTGGGCGTCAGGGGCTGTGAAAGTGCCTCACTGAGAACCGTCGAACCGGCGACTGGCTTAGGAGAAGCTTTGTCGTCAGTTTTAGGCCTCTGTTGTTTATCTCTCTCCTTTTCTTTACGTTTTTTGTGAACTCCGGTAGTCGGATGGCTATCCACTGACATTTCTGGATAAATAGGCACACGGAATCTGCTGAATGGGGTATCCGGATCCAAAAACTTCTGCCACAAACTGAAGTCATTTCCAAAGACTTTATTAAAAACTCTCATTGAAATAAAAAAACTACAGTGGTTAAGCGCTTTTATCTATCATATAGACTTCATCAGAACACCAACATGTGTATCAAGATTGTTTAAATAGTATTATAAGCCAATCGGCACCATAAGCTAAACAAGTAATTAGTACATAACCACATTGTCTTAAAGTGCACAGTGCTAAATTACTAAATGTGTGTAAATAAAAATATCATAACTTGATAAGATATGCAACATTGCCTGTACAGTTGAATAAAATGATATATGAGCATAAAATATGTAATATAATAGTAATAAAATGACACTTTTGATTCCAGAATGGCCTTGATGGATATACCATCGTTTATATCATGATGTACTGTAGAATTTAACAATATTTGCCATTTGGTTTCTCTCTCATTTAGTTTCTTAGTAATACTTTCCCCTCTAGGGTTTGCTCTCACCTGCTCAAGTATGGCAAATTTAAAATCTTCACATCCAGGACTTTTGATCAAATGTCTGTACAAAGCGTTACTTTCATCTTTTTTCCTTATACAGTAAAAATTATCATAGATCCTGTTCCTCAGACACCTGTCAGTTTTTTCCACATAAAAACAGGAACATTTTGTGCATTTGGCCAGGTATACCACATGCTGAGTTCTACAGTTACCATACTGAAATTTTAAAATAGACTGATTAAAATTCTCCAATTTTAGCTTAGCTACTTCCATAATGGCACAATACTAGTTGCAATTTCCACATTTATGAGTACCCCCTCCCTATTTCCATTCCTTGTATTATTCATCTTCATCTCAAATTTATTTTTGAGGTTGAAACCAGTTTTATAAATAAATGCTGGATGCTCCCCTATTAACTTATAAATATTTTTTTCACATTTTAGAATGTTCCAGTTGCATGTTTACGAATGTCCTTAGCAAAATTTCCGAACTGCAATATGCATGCCCGTTGGAATTGATTCTGATTCGTTGGGACTACAGTAAGGTTGTTCTGCAGGTGCCCTGTCCCCCTACCCAAAGTGGTTTATACTTTTTGCCCCATTCCCCTTTTACATATTTTACGGTACTTTCTATAAGGTTACTGGGATATCCTCTTTTGGAGAGGATACTTCCGATAAAATCAAGTTCTTTAACCATTTCATTAAACTCAGAAGTCACCCTTGCTGCCCTAATGCATTGACCCTTAATAATACTGGCCTTTTGCTTATAAGGATGACAGCTGGAATATTCAAGATATGTGTTACTAAACGTACTTTTTCTGTGTATTTTGGAACCAAAGTGATCATTCTCTATGTATATAAATGTGTCTAAATAGGAGATACCCTTAAAGTCACTTTTGGATCTTGATGGATGAGAAGGAGAGGCCCTTGTCCAGCATCTCAGTTAAATATTGAAGTATCTGAGGAATGTTTGGGACAAGAGGGTCAAGGCTGTGCGCCTGGTTCCAGGCACAGAATCTCTTCCATTTATCCGAACAGGCTTTCCTGGTGCTAGGCCTTCTGGCCTCCAGAATGACATCCATAACAGCTTTGGAGAGAGGCATTGCTTGCTTGACTAAGGAATTTTCCATGCAGCTAGGTTTAAGGTCTTTAGCTGGCTGTGAAGTATCTGATTGTTGTACTGTGTCAGCAAATGTGGGATTTGAGGCAAAATCCAGGGTGGTTCTTGTGCTAAGTTCTTTAAGATTGGGTATCAGTGCTGGCGTGGCAGTCTGGTGCAATCAGGATCATCTTTGACTCTTCTTGCCTGGCTTTTATGAGTACCTTTGGAAGGAGAGGTAAAGGTGGGAAAGCGTATACTTGCAGGTTTTTCCAGCTTAATGAGAGGGCATCCACTTTCCATGCTTGTGGATGGTAACTCCTTGTGCAGAATTTCTGTAGCTGGCAGTTCATTGGGGATGCAAACAGATCTATGTCCGGGCTCCACCATTTTTGTGTTACCATTCTGAATATTTGTGGATTCAATTCCCATTCGTGGGGATCCATGATGTTTCTGCTTAGGTCGTCTGCCAGTGTGTTTTTCTCTCCTGGCAGGAATTGTGCTTGCAGATGAACTTGGTAGTCTAGAGCTGCGTTCCACAAGGTCATGGCTTGTCTGCAGAGGGGGTAGGAGTGTGTGCCCCCTTGCTTGTTTATGCACCACATAACTGTGGTGTTGTCTGTCTTTAATAGTAGTTGTCCTGGATGCAGCAGGTCCTTGAAAGCTATAAGTGCATTTTGTACAGCTAGCATCTCTTTTTGATTGATGTGTAGATGCCTTTGCTCTGCGGGCCACTCGCCCTGAATACATTTTCCTGCCATGTGTGCTCCCCAGGCGTAATCCGATGCATCTGTTGTCAGTGTTTGCCTGGCTGTGGGATGAGTAAAAGGCTGTCCCTTGTTGAGGTGACAAGCTTGAGCCCACCATCGAAAAGTACAGTTTTGTACCTACCATAAATGTAGATGTTCGAGGATTCCATTGCTGCAGTCCTAACAATTGGGTATAGTCCGCATCCAGTCGGCCCGAATACCAGAGTATAAGGCTGACGTCGGTCAGGGCGCATTAGACTGACGTCAGTACGTCAGGGTACTAATGCGCATGACCGGCGTCATATCCTCAGTCTTTTCTTGCCCCAGATGTCAGAAGACCCTAAAAAGACAAGACCCAAAATACCTGCACCAAAACATGAACAATATATACAAAAATATAAGCAGGTAAACTCACCTACACAACCACCCCTAAACACAGAGGGGAAGGAGGGAGGGTAAATTGGACTGCAGCAATGGAATCCTCGAACATCTACATTTATGGTAGGTACAAAACTGTACTATGTTCTTCGTTTTCCATTGCTGCAGTCCTAACAATTGGGTAGAATCCCAAAGCAGAGGTAAGGGAGGCTGGCAAATCATAAAGAAGCAGGAGCTGACAACATGCCTTGCAAAACAGCTGTGGCAAAACCAGCCCTAGACTTAGAGTAGATAGGAAGGTGATAATGCTTAGAGAAAGTATGCACTGAACTCCAAGTAGCTGCTTCCAGAATATCCTTAGTTGCCACCCCTTAGAAATGCTGTTGAAGTGGCAGTAGCCCTAGTGGAATGAGGCCTAATCCCAGCTGGAACCTCCTTGCCATGATGGGAATAACAAAATGCAATGCAAAAGCCAATCCACCTAGAAATAGTTTGTTTTGACACTGGCTTGCCCTCTGAACTCAAAGCAAAAGAAACAAACAACTGCTGAGACTGCCTAAAATCCTTAGTCCTGCTTAAGTAATAACGCAATTGCCTGTGTACATCCAAAGTATGCAAAATCTTCTCCCTTTATTTTGGGGTCTGCATAAAAGTAGGCAAATGAATAGTTTGGTTTAAAGCCACACTAGAAACCACCTTAGGCATAAAGGAAGGATTAGTGCGTAATGATACCCTATCCTTATGGAAAATCAAAAGGGCTCGACTGCCATAAGGGCCTGCAACTCAGACACCCTTCTTGCAGAAGTAACAGCCAACAAAAAAGCAGTCTTCCATGACAAATATTTCAATTCAGCAGTAGCCGCAGGCTCAAAAGGTTGTAGAGTAAGTTTTTCCAACACAAAATTGAGATCCCAAGCAGGAGTAGGAGCTCTAATGGGGGTCTTATATTTTTGCCCCTCTAAGAAACTGCTTGAACAAAGGATGCGAAAACAATGGTGGGTCACAATCATAGTGAGCTGAGATTGCTGCAGCATGAATCTTAATGGAAGAGAAGGACAGACCCTTGTCCAGTAACTCAGTAAGATATTGAAGAGCCATACTCAAATTAGGCTCAGAAATCTCCAAATTCTTTGCTTTACTCCAAATTAAAATCTCTTCCATTTTGCTGCGTACACTTTCCTTGTACTAGGTCTTCTAGCTTCCATAATCACATTTAAAACTTGTTGAGGAAGTTGAGACCTGCTGTGTTTCAACACAGAATATGCCAGGCTGTCAGATGAAGAGAGTGAAGCTTGACATTGAGCAGATGACCGTCCTGCCGGGATAACAGATGTGGAATCAAAGGTTAAGGCCATGGAGGCTTCTTTACCAGACTCCGTAGGAGAGGGCACCAGTGTTGCTGAGGCCAATCTGGAGCTATCAAAATCATCCGTGGCCTGTCCTGTCTGACCTTTAACAGTACCTTTGGAAGAAGAGGCAGAGGTGGAAAGGCATACACATGAAGGTTTGTCCAACTGAAAGACAGAGCATCCACTTTCCAAGCTGTGTGATGAAACCCCTTTGTGCAAAACTGTGGCAGCTGGTGGTTTAGTGGAGAAGCGAACAGATCTATGTCTGGAGTTTCCCATGACACTGTCAATTTCTGAAATACATGAAGATCCAGTTTCCACTTGTGGGGATCCATGATTTGTCTGCTTAACACATCTGCTAAGGAGTTCTGTGCTCCTGGCAGAAACCTTGCCTGAAGAGTTAGGTGCAAGCGTAGCGCAGTCTCCCATAAAATCATTGTTTGCCTGCATAGAGGATAAGAATGTGTTCCCCCTTGTTTGTTGAAGTACCACATGACAGTTGTGTTGTCTGTTAGAATCAACACCTGCCCTGGAAGAAGTAACTCCTTGAAAGCCAGCAATGCGAACTGGACTGCCAACATCTCCTTCATGTTGATATGTAGATGCTGTAGTCTGGCAGGCCACTTGTCTTGTATCCACTTTCCAGTTAGATGAGCTCCCCAAGCAATGTCTGAGGCATCTGTCGGTAAAATCTGACTCGCCTCTGGCTGGGTCACAGAGAGTCCCTTGTTTAGGTGACATTCCTGAGCCCACCACAAAAATTCTCTTTGAAGGCAAGGTATCATTTGAATGACAGTGTCTAAATCCTGGCAGTGCTGTGTCCATACATTTTTGAGATACCATTGTAACTTCCTCATATGCAGTTTGGCATTGGGAAGCACCAGAATACAAGATGCCATGAACCCTAATGCTTGAAGGACTGTCTCTGCAGTCAGCACGGACTGATGAGATAGTTGATGGAAGTAAAGTGATAGACTCTTTAGTTTGTCCGGGGTTAAAAAGGCCATCTGGGCTGCTGTATTCAGTCTCACACCCAGAAAGCACATGTCTGGAGAGGGTACTAGACTGGACTTTATTTCGTTCACAGAATACCCTAGGCATCTTAGCACTGCAATAAGATATTCCAGATGCTGTAGAAGGTCTTCCTTTTCTTGAGCCAGAATCAGGTAGACGTCTAAATAAGGATAGATTGGAAGTCCTTGTAGCCGGAAGTAAGCTATCACTGGAGCCAGAACCTTTGTGAATACTCTGGGCGCAGTAGATAAGCCAAAGGGCAATGCAGAGAACTGATAATGAGAATCTCCAGCTCGAAACCGCAGATACTTCCTGTAACTTAGCCTGATAGGCACATGAAGGTAAGCTTCCTTGAGATCTAAAGTTACCATCCAGTGATCTTTGCCCAGCAGGGGTAAAAGCCGCTGTAACGTCAACATCTTGAACTTGGGAATGTCCAGATAAGTGTTGAGGAGAGATAAATCCAAAAGCAGCCTCCACGTGTTCCCCTTCTTTGGTACTAGGAACATGTGAAAATAAAATCCTAGGCCCCTTTCTGATACAGGGACTGGCTGAATGATGTCCAACACCCATCTGTCTTGAGTAATTAAATCCCAATTTTCTTTGAAAAGAGACAGTCGTCCTTCCAAAGGAGCTGCCAGACGAGAATCTACTGGCAGCTGAAAAGGCAGGTCATTGGGTCTGTTTACGAAAGGACTGACCCCTGCCCCCACCAGAAGTCTGAGCAGGTGAACTCCCTGTTCTAGGCCTAAAAGAACCTTGAGCCCTGCCCCTACCACGTCTAGACCTACCCGTAGACTGGGAATCATAAGCAGGATATGTCCACCCCTTAGCAGGCCAATTTCTACTAAACTTCGGTGGCTGTACCTGCAAAAAATCTTTAACAGTTTGCATAGACTTAGCTTTGTCCTCCATTTTCTTTAAAACTGCTTCCACAGGTGGACCAAACAACACATCAGACTGTAAAGGAGCATCCAAAATCCTTGTCTTAACATGCTCAGCCAAATTTTGATCCCTCAACCAGGCATGCCTGCGAAGAACAGAACTAGTGGCAGCCACCCTCGAGGAGGCCTGCACAGCATCAAAACCACATTGCAAAGAATGCTTGCCCACTTGTTCAGACACATAAACTAAATCCAGCAAGTCTTTACAATCAATACCTTCCGCCAAAGCATCCACCTTAGATTTCAATTGTGAAAGGAGATAATTTTGATATTTCAGCATGTGAAACTGACAATTCAACGCTCTCATGGCTAGAGTGGAAGAAGTATACACTTTCTTACCCCACCTATCTAACGCCCTTGCCTCTTTGTCAGTGGGAACAGGATTTTTAACTACAGAGGCCTTAACACCTTTAGGCCCCTGAGAAACAGTTTCTGGGTCCGCCCTAGGACTCTTAAACAAATACTTATGAGCTTCGGGCACCCTATAGTACCTATCAGGTTTAACAGGAGCAGGAGGCAACGAATCAGGGTTCAGGGAAGCCTCTGCAAAAACATCTTCCACTACATTCAACACAGGAGGTATAGCTAAGGGCCTATGCTGGGGTAAAAACAAGAATTCCCTAAGCCTCTTCCTGGAATCAGAGTAATCCTGGCCTTCCCATTTAAAGTGCTCCCTCATGGAATGCAGAGTCTCTGAAAATGAAAAATCCTCAGGAGGAGAAGCCGAAGGAGTGGCATCATCCACATCAGAATCAGAATAATGAGGATACTCCTGCAAATCTTCCGCAGAAGACTCAGAAGCCCCTGAACCCTGTTCAAAACTGTCAAACTCTGGTTCCACTCTAGGCCTCTTATCAGGAGGGCCCATAGAACCTCTAATCATAGTAATCAAATCTTCTGCCATTTTAAGCATATGTTTCTTAGGTACAGAACCCGAAAGGCAAGGAGAAGCCCCTACTGAAGCTGAAGTTGGCCAACCTCTAAAAGAAGTTTTGGCAACAGAAGGAGAGGCTCTAACTACTTTGGGAAGAGAGGGAAGAATAGTTACCTGAGAAGCCCCCTCAGCCTGGCCTGCCTCCTGAGAGGGTACATCCAGTAACAGTAAAGTTTCTGCCTGAGACTCCATAGAAACTCCTGGCAAAACCTCTGGCTCCACTGAGCCACCTAAAGAACCGACGTCCGGGACTGCCGGTTCATCAACTCTAGGCTTCGCTGTTTTGTCCTTGCGCTTCTTGGGCCGAAGCGGCCGGAGCATCCGGCGGCATTTTATAATTGCAACGCTTCCCAAACACTAATCTGGCACAGTCTAACCTCCTCTTAATAGTGCGTTTGTTAAACCTAGCACAAGAGCGGCAACCAACAACGTCGTGCTCAGGCCCTAAACAAGGTATACACAATGTATGGTAATCCCTATGAGGTATTTGTTTCCCACAAGAAATACAGTTATTCACTTTTTCTGACATCCGGTAAAATACTGAGGCAAGAAAAAACCAAAATGTTCCCCAACGGGGTACTTAGCCAACTCTGAGTCGGTCTGAAACTCCGGTTTCGGAAATATTTCAGAACGCCAACCTGCACTCGCAAAACTGCTTCTGCATCGGACCACGCGGCAAAAAAGACTGAGGATATGACGCCGGTCATGCGCATTAGTACCCTGACGTACTGACGTCAGTCTAATGCGCCCTGACCGACGTCAGCCTTATACTCTGGTATTCGGGCCGACTGGATGCGGACTATACCCAATTGTTAGGACTGCAGCAATGGAAAACGAAGAACATCTCCTGTTGAAGGCAAGGAATTAGTGGCATAACTGTTTCCAAACTTTGACAGTGTTGAGACCATACACTCTTTAGGTACCATTGTAATTTCCTCATATGCAGTCTGGCATATGGAATTAGTAGTATGCAAGATGCCATGTAGTCCAAGGCCTGCAGAATTTTTCTTGCAGGGAGTTAGGTCTTTGTTGCCATCAATTGAAAGTATTGAGTCAGTTGTCCTTGTTTGTCTGGCGTGAGATAAGCCATCTTGGCACCCAGGATTGTGAGGGCACTAGTTTTGATTTCTTTTTGTTTACTGTGTACCCCAGGCAACTTACTAACTTTTTTACGAACGCCAGATGCTTTAGAAGAATGTCCTTGCTCTCTGCTTAAATCAGGCAGTCGTCCAAGTACGGATAAATTTGAATTCCTTTTTGTCTGCAAAATTAAATTACTGGTGCCAGGCACTTTGTGAAGACCCTGGGCGCAGTAGATAAGCCAAAGGGCAGTGCAGAGAATTGATACTGCATTGAACCAGCTATGAATCTGAGGTATCTTCTGCAGTTTTGTCTGATAGGGACATGCAGGTATGCCTCCTTGAGGTCCAAAGTCACGAGCCAAGCTTTTTTGCCCAGCATGGGAAGAAGCTGCTGTAGTGTCAATATTTTGAATTTCGGAACATCCAGGTAAGTGTTTAGAGAGGAAAGATCCACAATAGGTCTCCAGGCTTTGTCCTTTCTGGGAACCAGAAAGAGTCTTGAGTAAAATCCTTGTCCTTGCTCCTGTGGTGGTACCTTTTGAATAGCTCTCATGTCCATGAGTGCTGTAATTTGTTTTTGAGCCTCTGCCCATTGATTTGGTGGCAGATTTGGCATTCCTTTTAACCTTGGCAGAGTGTGAAAGTGGAACCTGTAACCTTGAGATACAATGTTGAGAACCCATTTGTCTTTGGTGATGTAATGCCAATTGTGATAGAAAAGTCCCAGTTTTCCTCCTAAGGGGGTTGCCAAGAGAGAGTTGTTTGGCAGCTGTAGTGGGAAGTCATTGAGGCTGCTTTTTATATGGTTGGGGCCTGTCTTCCCCTTCTTTCTGGCCTGGTGTACCCCATTGTCGAGGGCTTTAAAGACCTTGTGCTTGACCTCTACCTCTTGGACGTCTGTATCTGCCCCTTTGAGGTCCGTCTGTGACTGGAAAGGACCAATTCTTTGTTGGCTAATTTCTGCTAAAATGAGGAGGCTGAACCTGTAAGAAATCCTTCACTGTTTGCATAGATTTTGCCTTATCCTCCATCTTATTTAATACCTCCTCTGCCTTAACTCCAAACACATCCCGCTGCAAAGGTGCATCCAATAATTTTGCCTTAACATGATCTGGTAACGTATGTTCTTTTAACCAAGCATGTCTTCTAATGACAGAGCCTGTAACTGCTGCTCTACAGGAGGCCTCTAAGGAATCAAAACCACATTGCAAAGTATGTTTTCCCACTTGTTCAACTGCATGCAATAAATCCTGCATTGCAATTTAAGGCTCTCATTGCTAAAGTTGCAGAAGTATATACTTTCTTTCCCCATCTGTCTAATGCTCTGGAATCTCTGTCAGAGGGTACTGGGTTTTTTGCTGATGAGGCCTTAATCCCTTTGGGTCCCTGAGAAATAGTTTCAGGGTCAGCAAAAGGGCTTTTATACAGAAATTTGTGAGAGTCAGGGACTCTGTAATATCTATTAGGTTTAACTGGGGCTGGAGGTAAGGAGTCACGGTTTAAGCTGGATTCAGTGTACACATCATCCACAATATCTATCACTGGCGGAATAGCAAGGGGTCTGTGTCGAGGTAATAAAAGGAAGTCTCTGAGCCTTTTCTTGGATTCTGAGTAATCCTGGCCTTCCCAATGGAAATGCTCCCTCATGGTATGTAAGGTCTCCCCAAAGGAGTAGTCCTCAGGCGGAGAGGCTGATGGAATTGATTCCTCAGCATCAGAATCCTCATAAGGGGGTAAAGAATATCCTAGGTCTGAGGATGAATCTGAAGAAATGGACACCTGGTCGGAAGATTCATAGTCTGCATCCTGTCTGGGCCTTTTATCAGGTGGGGGATGGGACCCCCTGATCAGGGTGATTAGGTCTTCGGCCATTTTGAGCATTTGTTTCTTAGGCATGGAGGCCTGTCCTGGAGAATGCTGTATCTGTTTCTTTTTTTTAAGGGGGGCTTAGACTTAGCAGAGGGTTTAATGGTTAACTGGGTAGGTCTGAAAACACCCTCTGAAGCTGTGGATTGCTCAGCTACTTCAGTTCCCTCTGAAGGGTTAGTTTCGGTAGGCTGAAAACCTTGTGCATCCGAAGGCCCAGCCAGCTCCACGTGGGAGTCGGAGGCAGTCTGTGGTTCTGTGGAAGTGGTCGTCAGGGGCTGCGTAGGCGCCTCGCTGAAAACTGGAGAACCGGCGACCGGCCTAGAAGAGGCCTCGTCGTCAGTTTTGGGCCTCGGATGCCTGTCCTTGTCTTTGTGCTTTTTATGTATTCCGGTTGTCGGAAATTCCAACGGCATGAATTTTCTGCCAAAATAATGTCGGGCAAAATCAAACCGGCGTTTAATAGTGCGCTTGTTAAACCTAGCACAAAACCGACAACCAGTGACGTCGTGGTATGGGCCTAGGCATGGGATACAATAGGAGTGGAAATCCTTATGAGGTATTTGCTTCCCACAAGAAATACAGTTATTAACTTTTACGGACATCGGTCTGAGGCAAGAAAAAGTTTCCCTAACGGGGTACTTAGCTTTGTAGAAGACTTTGGTTCTGGATTTTGAATGAAAATCTCAGGAGTCGGCCGACCCGGCACTTGCGAACTGCTTTTGCTTCAGGCACCGCGCGGCAAGAAAGACTGAAGAAAATGGCATCGACTGCATCTTATATACCCTTGTCGCACTGACGTCAGGGAGGAGGCGACAGCAACCGACGCCGGACCAAGACTTTGGAACTCAGGCCAACTAGGGAACTGCCTGACGGCAGGATAACCCAAGTGCAATGACTGCAGCAGTGTAACACGATGAACATCTGGCTCACGGACAGAACCCACACTGTGAAAGTAGCAGACTCCAAATCCGACTTCAGACCAGTGACAAGTGGAGTACCACAGGTTTCAGTCCTGGGTCCTCTCCTGTTTGGTATCTACTTCTCTGAAGTACAGGCTAACACAGAAGGACTTTGGCTAACAAAGTTTGGAGATGACTGCAAACTAGGAGCCATAATCGAAACTCCCAACGATGTGGACATACTACAAAATGGCCTTACTGAGACAGATACCTGGTGTCAAAGCCATGGCCTGAAGCTCAATGCCAAAAAGTGTATTGTCATCCCCTTTGATAAAAACTCTGTATCCATGAACTACCACATAGCTGGTAGTCTACTTAACGCCGAAAATGTGATGAGACCTTGGGACACAGGTGGACAGTAGTCTCTCCTTTGATAATCACATCGCCACAGTGGTCAGGAAATTTTTCTATGTGGCTCACCTCATCACAAAAGGTTTCTCATCCAGAAAAGAGAGGTCATTGTTCCCCTCTACTCATCACTCATTAGACCCATTATAGAGTACAACACCCCTTTTGGTATGTACCTCACAAGACATCTACAACAACTGGAAAGGCCACAGAAATAACTCACAAAGAGGATTACTGGCCTCAAACAGATGCCCTATGCAGACAGTCTCAAAAAACTCCAGCTTTACTCTGTCGCATATCGCCTACTCAGAGGCGATCTCTACCTAACATACAAAGCTATGTCAAACCCAGAGCTGTTGGACATGCTCCACTTAAAGAAATCCCAATCCCTCCGAGCTACACGCTCTAGGGACCTAAACCTTGTCACCACAATAAACAGAACATGCTGGAGGGATAGATTCATGTCCCGGAGACTTCCCATACTCTGGAACAGACTACCTATCTATGTCAAACAGAGCTCCTCATTAGCACTCCAAGAAAAATCTTGATGATTGGATGGGAAATAGGAAATTCACCCCAGGGATCACTTCTGTGTCTCTGCTCGACAGGGGCATAGGAAAACAATTTTCTTGGGTGGCGAAAGCCAGGGTACATTTTTGGCTAGGTTTATATAGGCCCTAGGGCCAATAGCCTAGTACCTATCTATGAACTCGGGATACAAGGCAAGTACAAAAAAATTCATAAATATTTAGTGAGGTACAAACATTAGCTTACAGAAAAAGACATGTAAATGACTTGTACAGAAATCTAGACAGGACATAGGTGAACAACAGTATACTGTATAGATACCCATGGAAAATGCAAAATGTTACAATGGATAAAGGTTGACCAATACAAAACTATTCACATGCATATTAGCAAGCAGCAAAGCACTGAATCACACATACAAAAAAACCCGGAGACAGATTTATGACTTATTCTAATATTTATTGCAATACATGGGCATGTATTTGTAAAGGAAATGGTACTATTTGTTAATATTAATCCATATTTGAGGACCTGCATGAATACATTCCACCCATAAATCTTCTCTCTCTTTCTCTTGGCAGAGGGGGGCATTAGAGACCAAATGATGATCTGCATTTGGCTGCAGGTTCTGCAAAACCTGAAGGAATGGTTTAGCCAAGGAGATTTATTCCTGGGTAACAGCTGAAGGGGGGGGGGGTGGTAGGGATATATCTGTTGCACAAGATTCAGGAAACTTGGTTTAGGCTCTCTTATAACCGATGTTGAGTCCTCTTAAGAGAGGTTGCCTCCTTGGGGGCCAAGAACTATGGATGGGAAAGACATCCTCCCCAAATAAAACAGTGAGTACTCTGTGCATTTAGGCTAAAGGCTTCCAAGGAGGGAAGTCAAGTCTAAACTCCACACAGGGGCTCTCAGCTTAGCAGGATGTGCCTCGATCAACCAGCATGACAACCTCTAAAGGGGCTTCAACAGAAGCCTCAGATCCCCTGAGATATGAAGGACAGGGGCCGTGAAATCATCTCACTGTGACCTGCAAACTCTAGCTAAAGCAAGGAGATCAGATAATGTCATCACAACAGCTGAGTCTCTGCCTTCTCCCATGATCACTTATATAATCACTTCCCATGGAAGATGCCTAAGGTCAGGGACTAAATAGAAGATTTCATAGCAGTACTCAGAAGATTAACTTCTTGTTTTCATCAGCTTGTGCCCCTGTTGTCCTGAATATTACCTTTGCTCTGCTGCTCACTTCCATGTCTGGGTTTCAATGTATATACACATTCTAGCTATCTGTGTGCATCTGAAATGGAAAAAAGTAGTAGTCATACTGCTGAGCTGTAACAGAGGAGTCCTTGCAGACATACCTCTCAACCTCTTAGAGTAAGAAATTTGGACAGACCCAAAAATAATGGGGGGGCAAAGGCCCCAAATCAGGGACAGAATTTAAATAGTGCTAGTACAAACGTAGAAAGTTGATGGAATAGATTTTGCATTAGCATACATTTTTTTGAAGGATATGACGTCTGAAAATCAATTGTCATTATTTAATTACTTTAATTCTCTTATGATTTAACAGTACAAGACAAACTTTATGAGGAAGAGATCAAAAATATGAGGCAAAAAGTTGGACATTCCGTGAAAATCTGGACAGTTGAGAGGTATGCTTGCAGGATAAAAATCTCAAATTGCTCTACTCCTGGAATTCAGATCCAATATGTAGTATTGTGGATATGTGTGGCGACAAGATCTCATGATTGCCCCCCAAATGCTTTGAGCCAAGATATTCCTAATGAAGATGGCTAAAACAGCAGTTGCCCTCAAACAATCTGCCCTTTAAGGGTCTTTCCATTGTATCTTACAGTGAAAACAATGCAGTCCGCCCATCTCATGTTCAAAGTTTAACAGATTTTGCTTATACATTGTTCTACCTTCCTTCTTTAATGTGAAAGCCACAAATAACTAGCCTATTACTCAGAAAGGCTTAGTTCTAACATCTAAGTTGCCCATGAATGCTCGGAAAGTACAAAATCTTCTCCCATTTTTCCTGAGATTCAGGAAAAAAAAATGTAAATAGACCGTGGTTAAAAAAAGATTTCAGATACTACTTCTGGCATAAAATAAAAGTTCATTCAACACCGATTTTGTCTTTATGGAAAACAGTACAACAGCTCCTTGCACATCAGAGCATGTAGTTATGATATTCATTGGATTAATGTCAAAGTTACCAGACAAGACTGTCTTCCAAGGCAGATACTTGAGTTGGTCCAATGTAGGTGGTTCAAACGGATCCAAAGTCAGTTTCTCCATATCAAAAGTGAGATGCCAAATTGGTAGAACAGTCATTACATACAGTCAGAGGTGAAGTGAACTCCCCTCATGAACTGCTAGACCAGTCATCTGCTAGGGACTGGTGCTCTGAAATGCATTTTGTGACTTCAATACAAGCACGTAGGTATGGACTAGGCTACCTGTCCCTTGTCTAAAAGGGTGAGAATCAAATGTGTCTGTGAGGTAAACACCTTAACCATTATGCCAGTCTTCAACCCTGCAAACAGTCGGTCAGTCCTGCAGAAGACAGGTCTGACAAGACCTAACAGGGGGAGCCTCTTCTCACAGCAGGTCCTGGTTTGTCCTCTACACCTAATGGAAAATTCTCCATGTGCCAGATAAAACTTCTTTGTATTAGGCTTGCTGACTTATTTTATATACAGTGTGTGGCATAAAAAACACAATGCTTAAGAGGAACAAGTATTGGAACATACAAGCTGCCAGCATTGATACATTTGGATGGCTCAGAGCGCTTTTTTTTTTTGTTAAACAAAGAGCTTTATTACAGATACGCATGGTGCTGTTCATTTCACCATTGGTGACCAGCCCATTATCCCTGTTAAACTCCCCTGCCCCTTAGTTTTATTTGGGCATAGTCCAATCCCAATGGATTACATTTAATTTTTTGTTTAAACAGCTTTTATTATCAGAATTATAATTTACAGTCCATCAGCTATACACCAACATCTACCTGTGTAATAAATGCATCTATGTATCTCTTATTTCTTTCTCCTCTATTATTCTTGTATTTTCCCCTCCATAACTTTGCTGAATTTTATTCTCACCTCTCTCTCTCGGACTCCTTCCCTACATCTGTTCCATCTATCTCCCCATTGCTCTTACTGGTGTAGTTTCCTTTTCTTGACACCTGACTTACCAGACTTATCACTTCCACTATCATCAGAGGCTGCTCCCTTTTCCATTTCTTAGCAAATTACTTCATTCCTACTAGCATTATCAGTTCTATTAAAGATGTAAACTCTAACCCTATGTGGTTGCCTTGTCCTAGCAAAATCAACTACTTTGTTAGGTTAATCTCCCTTTCAGTGAGCGTTTTAGTTAGTCATTTAAGAGCCTTCTTAAAATTTTCTAATTTCCCAAGCTCCCTAAATATATGCAACCATGTTCCTGCATTCCCTTTCTTACATCAACAATCTCCTCTGGCATTATGAAATATCCTACTCAATCTGCTAGAGTGCAAAAATATCTGTGCAAGCACTGCCATGTAAAAATTTTAAATTTCCTCTCATTCATCCCATACCTTGGTATTCTGATCTGGGGGCTCATATCTGGGGGGAGATTTTTTCTCTTTCGTTTTTTCCATTTCCCCCTCCCTAGCAGACATAATAGCATGCTAGGTGAGGGGTGTGCAATGGAAATGTATGGAGTATCATCATGTTGCCACTCTGTTCCCCTCTTAATCAAAGCCTACTAATGTCCCTTCCTCAGTCTCCACCAGGCAATGACACGGCAGAGGCCCATAGGTCCACCATTATGCCAACCTTCACCCACTCAACTTTGATGGTAATGTCCATGCTCTCCTGCTTCTTCAGTCAGTCACCTGAACCAATAATGGAACCTGGGTTGACTGGCTCATACTCAGTGCTTTATCCCTTCAAGGCACTAGAGCACCTTTCTTTCAGCTTTTTCAACCTTAGTACATCTCGAACAAGAAATTGTTACATAGGAAATAATTAAACTCTGCTTTTGTGTCTTCCAACAACGTCTGAAATTTCAGCCATGTGGTTACTTGATAACCAACTTATCAGAACTTTATCTCATATCTGTTTTGAGATTAAACTCATCATCCAACTACCTGATGTAAGGCTTGCCCAAACAGTTCAGGAAATGTCTTGGTCTCAACCCATTACACTCGAAGTGAAAGACTGACAGAGGTTAGGGGAAAAGGTGTTTGGGTGTCAGAACTGGTCAGAGGGTCTCGCCAGACCACTGCTTTCTGTTTTACCATTCTTGCCCTACTTCTCCAATCATGTTTGTTTCTCAAACGTCTTCATATTCTTGGACTGCAATCTAGTACTGCAGATAGCTATATTTTGGAACAGAGGAAAAAAATGCTTCACAGTTTCCATCACCCTAGCTTTTCTTCCGGATTTTTAAAAGATCTCAAATCAGGTTCCTAAGCAAGAAGTCTTTGTCCAGGGGTACATTAAGAAGCTCTAACAATGTCTTCCAGCAAAGGTTGAATCCTTAGTTGAGTGTGACGACTAACTTTATTTGGTGCTTAAGCATGTGCATTTTGCATCATGTATCAGTGAAGTATCAAAAATGAAAATAAGGTATAATGAAGTTGTTAATCACTACAGAGTGCAACACTAAAAGGCACACTGCTACAGTGTGTAACAATGCAATTAAAACATACATTTCCATAAAACGTCAACAGAGTCTGAGACGTATTTAAAGGGGTAGTAAAAAAAAAATCACCAAGTACAATGTTGAGTGTGGACAATAAAGAATGCACTGTTTTTTTAAGATCATTACTGAACATGGCCATATGTCTTCAGCCTTCCTTTTTTCAGTTGTAGACTGCTTCAAAACTTCCTGTGTCACCTGAAAACTGACCTCAGACTGGCTGTCCTGGATGCTGCGTTAACAGTGTTGTAAATGGACTTAGTAATGTGCCTCCCCACCTTCTGTGTCACTTGGCTGAACCTCACAATAAAATTCTTCAGGGTTTCAACCTGCACTGTGTCACTTAAATCTTCTAATTCTCTAAAGACTTCATCTTGGTATTTGGCCAAGTGTGTCCGTTAGATTAGCAATGAAAGTGAAGGTATCTGACAATACACATCTCTTCTCCAAACCTGTCCAATACTCTGCTATCCTCTCACTGGGTACAGTAGCACTGGGGTCTGAAACCAGCTTAGCACCCTTTGCATTGTCCAAGGTTACAAGCATGGAGTCTAAGTGGGGCAATGTAGAGATAATGAAAGGTCTGCTGGACGTTGTAGAAATGATCAGGTTTCTTTGGGGCTGGGGTAAAGAGTACAGTTCTAGTGAAGCCACCAGCCAGGCTTCCTTGAAAGCCTCTAAGGCAGTGTGGATTTTTTTTTCACTATGCAGAAGAGAGTCCAATACCTCCTTCTGGTATCCCGTTACTCATGCATTTCCCATTTAAAATGGTCTCTCAACAAGGATGCATGCTTGTCAGTGGTTGAAATTATCTACTTTTAGCCACTACATTTTGTCAAAAGTTAAAACTGCTAGACATTGTAATGAAACTTGTATTTGGTACATTTTACAGTAGTGTAAATATGTTGTTTACTGGCCATTAATGGAAGAAATGAAGTGTGCAATCGAATCAAAATACTATAAAGACAGAGACCTCTGAACAGTCAAACGCAAACTACTCGCAGATATACTATCAGAGTCCCTACTGCAATATCTCAGTTTTGGGGCCTGTTTTTTACTTGCATCAGGCATTCCCTCTTTTCCTTGATATTGTACGACCGTGAACTAAGAGGTGGGTAAGCCCCACACATGAGCGGGTGAAGTTTAACTTGTCCCTATGCAAATTTTTTTTTTTTTTTTTTGGGGGGAGGGGGGTTACTTATTTAAGTTTGCAGGCAGTTTTATTTCCATACATTGTGTGGATCCCTATAAAAAGTAGTAAGTCAAGAGTGGGCACAGAGGCATGCTAGTAAGCCTTAATGACCTGCGACTAGAGAAGTGAAAAACAGTGTTGAGACTCAATGTGGCAGAATTCTAAAACAGTCCAGAGACTATCTGAACTGAGGTGTGGAACATGACTGGACTGTCTGAAGAAAATGAGAAAGAATGGCAATAGTCACACTGGATGAAGTGACATTCTTATATGTCTAACGAGTAGTCAAGGAGTCTGTTAGGTGGCCACTTGGTGACTCAAGACAAGGCTGTTGACCCAGTACAACAAATTAAGTAACGTGACTGGAATGAAAGACAGTGAAAGTTAATGACTGCAAGCAGCTATAAAAGCAAAAAAAAAAAAAGATTTAATAGAGTATGTGAAAGGTACAATGAAATGGATTTACAGATTAAACTCTGGGTACAATAATGGGGAAGCTGCCTGTCTCTGTCAGAAAAAGAACTTAAATTTGTGAAGCCTAGACTGACATTGATAAGAGTTCTTGACATGTTACAACAGATAACATTATGGAAACTGCATCAGCTAGGTTAAAAAAAAAATCAGTAGCTGGAAGGTCAGTACCTGTACAACAATTATTCTGAGGTTATGCTGAAGAACTATAACTTGTGGATGCAATAAAGCAGTACAAGAAAAGAAAATTGAAATTTAAAATGGGACTTGAGTAAGAAAAGAAGTCTGTTCATACTTCTGACACCTGAAGCAAGATGGCTAGTTTGGCTGGAAAGATCCACCTAAGCTGTGCACTGGGTCAGATAGAAGGAGTTTTGTTAATGCAGGCTTACTGAAAGGTCACCCTATGGACTACTATGGAGGGATAAATTGAACTGATGTAAGGAAGTGTTTCAAAATACTGATGTTGACCATTGTGACACAAAGGTTGATATTACAGACTATAATCTATCTCTACGTTTTTTTTTCTTCTTAACAGAACAGGCATTCTGAAAAATCACTGTGTATGTGATTTAGAATGGCAGAGGGCATCGGTTACTTCAAATACAATAAAATATTCTTAGTATTCCTCAACAGTTTTAAGATAGATAATGTTAAATATGGACAGAAACATAAGACACTATAATGTTTAATTTACTTAAATACAAAAGCATGCCTTACCATGGTGAAAAAGTCCAGTTGTGTAGGTACTTAGCAAAATTGTACATGACAGTATGTTCACTGCTGCAGAAGGCCCAGTGTTTGCTCAACTTGCAGAGCCCCCCCCCCCCCCCCACCAAGTATGTCAGCAATCCTATGGCATAAAAGGGATGTCTGTCTGCACCACTTTAGTTCTTTCTTTCTCCAGATCAACTGCAGGAGTCTAGTCTGAAGACACAGCACTAACCGCGCAGTTGACATATGCCCCTAGGGATGGCAGCCTAATAACAACCCCCCCCCCCCTCCCCAAAGCTCCCTCTCTAGATATAGCTCGCTACTAAAATGCTGGTACTTGAAATGCGGGGTGACAAGGCAAAAAAGACTGAAAATAGAGAAGAGCAAATCTCGAAAACTGCTCTTCTCCTTTAAACTTCTTTTTGCATGGGAAGGTAAGCCACCTACCCCCCCCCCCAAACTTATGAATACCAACTCCGAGATCACCATACCTTGGAGAAAAGGGAATATTCCAAGAAGTGGCATCTTGGGACTTAGTATATGCAAGTCCAATTTTTTCGCTACTCGGTCTCTACATTTTGGGACGCGCTCTAGTGGGTCCCGACATTTCAAATGGGTACCCGAGATGCTAGGTAAACTTGTGAGGAGTGCTTTGCGTGGAAAGAAGACACGGAAGATTTGAAAACAGGTGACTGGGGTACCCACCCCTAATTCCAGCATGTCTACAGGCAGAAGCCAGAGGAAATGAGGGTGGGGAATATTAGTGCAACAGGGAACATTCAACGTAAACAACTATGGTAAGGTCTTACACACATGTATCACATTCACTGCATTGTTCACTGCAGCAGCAGTGCTAAGACTTAAGAAAATTCCCAAATATTATGGAACAGGGCCCTAGATGGCCCTGAGAAGGCATTGGTTACACCAGTCATTGTACAATGAATGGTTGTGCAAAACCTGCCATGGGTTTATAGGTAATGTCCAATATATAACTACAGAAAGTGTGGACAGGTGACCAGGAACCTGCTTCCAAGATGGCCCGAGTCCTAACCCTTGTAAGAAAGGCAGTAACAGTGACTGCTGCATTTGTGGAGTAGGAATTTACCTGCCCTGGGACAGACTTCCAGTGGAATAAAAAGCAGGAACAGATTAAGTGAGAGAGCCACTTTCAGGTAGCCTGTTTTGAGACAGGAATGCCCTCCATAACATTTGCAAAGGTTAGGAATTGGTCTGACTTATTTCTAAGTAAAATCTCAGTTGCAGAGACATAGCCAGGGTGTATGCAAGATCCTTTTCTCTTTATTCTGTAGGATACGACAGAACATAAAGAGGTTAATGGACTGATTAAGCGAGAATTTTGTCAGCACTTTAGGCATAAATGTGGGGATTGATGAGGAGGGATTCTCTATTATTCTTGTGCAAGATGAGAAAGGGCTGCTTGCACAATGAGGGCCTACAATTCTGGCATTCCTTTGGAAGATATAATGGCTACTAAGAAAACAGTCTTCCAAGTTAGATATTTGAGGGGTGCTCCAGCTGCTGGCTTAAATGTTGGCAGTGGTAACCTTCTAGCAGACAGCTGAAATGTCATGGAAGACAGATGACTTTCTTGGGGGAGGGGGGGTCACCTTAGGTGTAAGACTCCTTTGAGAGATTGCTTTATTGGTAACAGGAAAAAAGGGGTGGGCCCCACAGTAGGCAAGCAAAGTGCAGATGAGCACTTCAGATGAGTCAGAAGACGATTCCGATACATAAACATGTCTGACAGGTATGGGAGGATGAAGGATAACGAAGAATGGTTAGGGTCCAAGATCTCTTTTGGAACCAAGGGAACACTGTTTTCATTTCATGCAACACTCCCTGTAATTGGCCTCTTACACTCACTTAAGCCAGTAAGCACATACTCAGAAAACCTGTTTCTAAAGGGATGAGTGCCAGATCAAACAAGCTGCCAGCCTCAAGGGTTTCAGGTTCAGGTATATGACTGAACTCAAGAGATCCACATGCTGAGGTAGCAGGACAGGTTCTATCCTTACCATGCTCTGTTCTAGGGAGAAAGTACAGTTGTGTACACTTACCATAAATGTAGATGTTAGAGTGTATTCACTGTTACAGTCATCATACTTGGGTTATCTGCCTGCAGATAGCCGTCAGTCGGCCTGAAAACCAGAGACTTAATATTTCTACATCGGATGCTGTCACTCCAGGACTGACGTCAGGTCGTCAGGGGTATAAACACAGGCAGCAGATGCCATTACATCAGTTTTTCTTGCCCCAAATGTCAGGAGCCCCCCAAATAAAGAGCTAAGTTATGGTGGGGGAAAACACCACCAGTAAAAAGTAAATACCAATACCCCAGAAAGGGGTGAGTAATAGCCATAGAGAGGAGAGAGACAGAGAAACCAGGGGGCTGGAACAGTGAACACACTCAAACATCGACATTTACGGTAAGTGTACACAACTGTACTATGTTCTTCGTGTTTCACTGTTGCAGTCATCACACTCGAGTGGACTCCCAAAGCTGAAGAAGGATGGAGGTGGTCAAGAAGAGTTAGGGCTGGCTAGTACGCCTTGCAGTACTGCTTTTGCCAAATCTGCCCTGGATTTAGAAAACATAGGCAGGTGGTGATGCTTGGTGAAGGTGTGTACAGAACTCCAGGTAGCAGCTTCATGATGTCCCTGGTAGCGACTCCCCTGAGAAAAGATGTAGAGGTAGATGTTGGCCTACTGGAATGTGTTCTGACCCCGTGAGGGGGTTGGTTTCTCCCATGGTGCTTGTAGCAGAAATGGATGCAGTGTGCTATCCATTTGGAAATTGTTTGTTTTGAGATGGCCTTGCCTTCTGCCCCTGTTGCAAAGCTGACTAGCAACTGGTCAGATTTTCTGAAGGGCTTAGTCCTATCAAGGTAGAATCTGAGCTGTCTGTGCACGTCCAAGGAGTGCAGGATCCTTTCCCCTTTATTTTGAGGGTTAGGAAAGAAGGTTGGCAAATGGATGGATTGGTTGAGAGCCACACTGGACACCACTTTAGGCATAAAGGAAGGGTTAGTCCTGAGGGAAACCTTGTCAGCATGGAAAATAATGAAGGGCTCCACAGGCATAAGTGCTTGTAGCTCAGACACTCTTCTAGCTGAAGTGATGGCCAGAAGCAGGGCTGTTTTCCAAGAGAGGAATTTTAACTCTGCTGATGCTGCAGCTTCAAAGGAGGATGCGTGAGCTTTTCCAGTACAACGTTAAGGTCCTAAGCAGGGGTGGGTGCTCTCCTTGGCAGCCTTAAGTTGTCTGCCCCTCTCAGGAACTGAGGGTGCGAGAAGAGAGGTGGCTCAGTGTTGTAATGCGCCGAAATGGCTGAGGCATGTATCTTAACGGAGGAGAAGGACAGGCCTTCGTGGAGTAGATCTGCTAAGCAATCCAGGATTAGAGGCAGGGAGGGCCATAGTTGTGTCCTCTCCTTTAGACTGAATCCAGGAGCAAAACCTTTTCCACTTATCTGCATGGGACTTTCTAGTACTGGGCCTTCTGGCTTCAAGAATGACATCCAGCACCTGCTTGCTTAGGGTTGCTGGGGGAGAATTCAAGGAATAAGCCAGGCTGCAAGATTTAGGGTTTACAGTTGTGAATGCAAAATCTGTCCCTCCTGCTGAGGGAGCAGGGTTGGGGTCTGGTGTAGGTGCCAGGGTGGCACTGGTGACAGGCTGCACAGCAGTGGGTACCAGTGTTGGCGTGGCTAGTCCGAGGCAATCAGAATTGTCCTTGGTCTGTCCTGTCGAGTAAAACTCTTGAGAGAAGGGGCAGAGGGGGAAAGGTATAGATTGAGAGAGTGACCCACTGAAAAGATAGGGCATCCACTTCCAGGCTCTGCTGTGAGGATTCCTGGTGCAAAATTTGCTGAGCTGGTGGTTGTAGGGGAGGCAAAGGGATCCACCTCTGGGGTCTCCCATTTCTGAATCAGAAGGTTGAAGGTGCTGGGCTCCAATTGCCACTTGTGTGGGTCTACAAGATTTCTGCTTAAGTAGTCTGCCAGTGAGTTTTATTTGCCTGGCAGGAATTGAGCTTGTGATGGAATTGCATGTCCAAGGCCGTGTTCCACAGGGCCATGGCTAACCTGCAAAGTGGTGCTTGTTGATGTGCCACATAACTGTGGTATTGTCCGTTTTTATTAGCAGTTGTCCTGGAAGGAGTAGGGATCTGAAAGCTGTCAGGGCGATCTGCACAGCTAGCATCTCTTTTTGGTTGACATGCAGATGAATTTGACTTGGGCTCTAGTGGCCCTGAATGCATTTGCCGTCCATGTGTGCTCCCCAGGCATAGTCTGATGCATCTGTGGTTAAGGTCTGGGCGGCGTGGGGTTGAGTAAAGGGTAGTCCCTTGTGGTTGCATGCTTTTGCCGGCCAAAGGAACTCTGTCCTTAGACAGGGCATGACAGGAATGACTGTTTCCAGGTCCTGAGAATGTTGGCACCAAAGACTTTTTAAGTACCACTGAAGTTTCCTCATATGCAGTCTTGCATATGGAATTAGCAGTATACATGAGGCCATGAACCCTAGGGCCTGCAGTATTTTTCTTGCGGATAGCTGAGTTCTGGTGGCCATTCGTTTGAAGTAGGCTGTCAGATGGACTTGTTTTTCTGACGTGAGGAATGCCATCTGGGATGTTGTGTCCAAGCTTGCTCCCATGAATACAATCTTTTGACTGGGTACCAGTTTTGATTTCTTTTCGTTGATGGTGTACCCCAAGGAAGTGAGAAGGTTTTTCACAAATTTCAGGTGCTGCAACAGCAATTCCTGACTGTCCGCCTGAATCAGGCAGTCGTCCAAGTATGGGCAAATTTGGATATTTCTCTGCCTGCAGTATGCAATGGCTGGAGCCAGGCATTTTGTGAATACTCTGGGCGCAGTAGATAAGCCAAAGGGAAGTGCAGAGAACTGATAATGCATACATCCTGCCCTGAAACGTAGATACTTCCCTGCATGACTCCCTTATGGGGAAGTGCAAATAAGGGAAAGTACAAATAGGCTTCTTTTAAGTCTAGGGTGACTAACCATGCATCCCTGGCTAGCATAGGAAGAAACTGTTGCAGAGTAAGCATTTTGAATTCTGGTACCACCAGGAAGGTGTTGACAATTGAAAGATCCAGGATTGGGTGCCAACAGCCCTCTTTCCTGGCTACCAGGAAGAGTCTGGAGTAGACCCCTCTGTTCTACTGGAACCGGCTGAACAGCTCTGATATTGAGCAGGGAAAGTACTTGGCTTTGAGCCTCTGCCCACTGGTTTGTAGGTAGGTCTGGGAACCGACTTGGGGTTGGCAGTAAGTGGGAAGAAAATTTGTACCCCTGGGATACAATGTTGAAGACCCATCGGTCCTGTGTGATGGACATCCAGTTTCTTGCACGAAGGGCAAGTTTTCCTCCTAAGGGCACAAGCAATTGGGCGGGGCTGGGGAGCAGAGTAAAGAAGTAATTGTGAGTTTTTTCCGTAAGGAGGTGGCTTACCACTCCCTGCTTTAGGGGTGGGGGCACTCCATTGCTTAGATCTCTGCATACCCTGAGACTGTAGCCTGGGTGTTCTGTTACCTCTGGTTTGAGAAGGGCTGGAAAGGACCAGTGTTTGGAAGGGCAATGCCTACTGAATCTAGGGGGTTGCACTTGTAAGAATTCTTTAACAGTCTGCATAGACTTGGCTTTTTCTTCCATCTTTTTAAGAACCTCTTCTGCTTTGGTGCCAAACAAACTGTCCTTGTTCAAAAGAGCGTCTAGTAACTTTGATTTGACATGGTCTGGCAAGGTCTGCTCCTTGAGCCAAGCATGTCTTCGCGGTACAGAGCCAGTGACTGCTGCCCGGCAAAATGCTTCTAGGGCGTCAAACCACACTGTAAAGTATGCTTGCTGACCTGGCTTGCAGAGTGCATCAGCTTCTGCAATTCTTTATTTTCTGCACAGTCTGTAAAGGTTGCCACTTTTTGTTTAATAAGTTCCATTATATGTTGCTGGTACTTCAGCATGTGAAACTGACAATTCAATGTCCTAACAGCCAGAGTTGCAGAGGTATATACCTTCTTACCCCATCTGTCCAAAGCTCTGGAATCCATGTCCGAAGGGGTGGGATTCCTGGCTGTGGTTGCCATGATACCTTTAGGCCCCTGGGAAATGATCTCTGGGTCAGCAGTAGGATTCCTGAAAAGAAATTTGTGAGTGTCAGGTACTCTGTAGTACCTGTCTGGTTTCCTAGGAGCAGGAGGTAAAGTGTCATGAGTAAGACTGGATTCCATAAAAACATTAACAACATCCAGGATAGGGGATATTGCTAAAGGCCTGTACTGAGGCAACTCTAGGAATTCTCTCTTTTTGGACTGAGGATAGTCTTGGCATTCCCAGTGGAAATGCTCTCTTAAGGTATGCAAGGTTTCACCAAAAGAAAAATCCTCTGGAGGGGAGGCAGACAGAATGGATTCCTCTGCATCTGAATCCTCATAGGCAGATAAGGGCATGTCTTCATAATCAGAAACCTCAGAGTCATTGGACTCCTGGTCTGTAGAAGCTGTAGGGGACTGCTCTCTTTTTCTCTTAGAAGGGGAAGGCTGACTTCCCCTAATCAGCGTAATAAGGTCCTCTGTCATTCTAAGCATTTGTCTTTGTGGCATGGGAGAGGTGCATGCTCTTTGGTCATCGGTTTTTTAGGCGTAGTGCGTACTCTGGGCCTAAGAAACTTGGTAGTTTTAGATAAAAGAGAAGTCGTCAGTTTGAATTGGACATAGGTTGAGGGAAGAACTGCCTCAGAAAAGGGTGCCTGCACAGCGACTTCGGACCCATCCAAGGTAGAGACATCCGCAGGTTGCATAGTCGAAGAAGAGTCTCGCGGCATACTGGACTCCAAATGGGTCTCAGTAGAGGCCTTCGAATCCATAGAAGCGGGCATCAGGGGATGCAAAAGCACCTCACTGAGTACCGGCGGACTGGCAACTAGCTTTACGGAAGCGTCATCGGCAGGTTTGGACCTATGCATTTTGTCCCTGTCTTTATCCTTAAGTTTTTTCAGAATATTGGTAGTCAGATGGCTTTCCGAAGCCATTTCAGAGTACGGAGATAGAGAGCGACAAAGAGAGCCCGACGACAAATGGTTATGGCATTAAACAAGGCACAAAACAGACAGCGAGGTACGTCGTGGTCTGGGCCTAAACAGGTGACGCAGTAAGAATGAAAATCTCTGAGGTATTTGCTTTCCACAGGCAAGACAATTGTTAACTTTTTCTGACATTGGTTAGAGCAAGGAAAAAAAAGATACCCAACGGGGTACTTAGCTTTAGAAGACTTCAGGATTATTCAATTCGTAAACGAAAATTCAGGTAGTGGCCGACTGGCACTTGCAAACTGCTTCTGCTTTGGGCTCCTCGGCAGGAAAGACTGATGTAATGGCGTCGGCTGCCTGTTTTTATACCCCTGATGACCTGACGTCAGTCCTGCAGCGACAGCATCCAATGCAGAAATACTAAAGTCTCTGGTATCCGGGCCGACTGAGGGCTTACCTGCAGGCAGATAACCCAAGTGTGATGACTGCAACAGTAAAACACGAAGAACATCCAGTGTTGTTTCAGACAAAAGGGTCTACTTCACAATATCATAAACCCATATACTCAAATTACACAACATCAAGACAATAAAAGTGAAAATCTGTTTACTCAAAACCTTAAAATAACGAAATCCGGAACATCGAACTATATAACTTACCAGATGTCCGGTCTTCACTTGAAGAAACATTTCTCTGTTTAATGGCAGCCTACACTGAATAAGTATCAGCGGTCTGAAATGGAGATTTCGGTATAGTAAGGATTGGGAAATTTACCCTTTTCTCACTGTAGTGCGATCTCGGAGCTGGTATATATAATTTAGAGGGGGTGTGGGGGGTGCAGGGGTCTTGCCCCCTTGCAAAACCACTGATACTTATTTAGTATAGGCTGCCTTTAAATGGAGAAGTGTTCCTTTAAATGAAGGCCAGACGTCTGGTAACTTGTATAGTTCGATGTTCCGGGTTTTATTTAACGGTTTTGAGTAAAAGGATTTTCGCTTTTATCGTTTCAATGTTGTGTAATTCAAGGATGGGAAGAAAAGCTTAGAGAAACAGACGAACACAACTTATTGAAAAGTATGTGCTGCCATGACTGCTGATGATGTGATCCTGGCAACAGGCTTTCGAGAAGCAAGAAAAAGTCTACTTCAGGCATACTCAGCTGTGAAACCAATCCAGAAATATGCCCATGTTTGGCATCCATTCACAAGGGTATGCTCAAACGGTGTGAAGAATTCCCCTGAGAAGGGATGCAAGAGCCCTCATGGTTACATCTATCTCCTGGGCCAAGTACTATGTGTCTTCATGGCCAGCCTGCACAACAAGAAAAAGCAGGCTCCACCTTGTCTATTCCACATATAACTGTAGTGTTTTCTGTAAGCAGACATACTGCCGTTGGGTCTCAGGCATATTTCATAGGTTTATACTAGGCTATCTGCCCTAGGGCATTTATAAGCCTAGCCAGAGTGTGTTTGGCTTTTGCCACCCATTTAAATTAATTTTGCTATGCCCTTTTTCGAGGTTAGTATACTGTGCCTCTGTCTAACAGTGACACAGAAGTGATACCCAGGGTAAACCTACGATCTCCCATCCACTCATCAAGATTCCTCTTGAAGAGAGTCAATGAGGGACTCTGCCTAACCTGGACTGGGATTTTATTCCAGAGTGAAGGGAGCCTCTGGGTTATGAATCTGTCCCTCCAAATTCTTTATGGTAAAGATTATAGTCATTGTCTCCTTGGGACTGATGCATCTCTTCCAGATCTCTAATTCTCACCTCACATGAGTGGGATCCCCAAAGTCACAACTGAGGAGGCTGGTCCTAACCAGAATGCGACCTCGGATTAAGCTTCACCTGACGTGTCCACCCTAGGAGGTTTTTCTTATAAAAAGGCAGTAGGGGATGGGGTACTGCAGAGAGGGGGCAGGCTGGCACCATCTGTTCCTCAGGCACAACTGCAGTTGTTCCATTTGTCTTGCCAGGGGGATCCATCATTGATGAGGCTGTGTACCCATTGTCCTGAGGAACTGTCTGACTGCAATCTGATTCTGACCATCTTTGCTAGTGAAATAAAACACTTTCTGAGAGGAAGAAAAGTCCTCTGGCTTACCATGCCCAGAAGGGCTCCTATAAACAGGGCTTACATGAATGGCAGCAGCCCTCTGGTTAGAAGGTCCAGCAGCAACTACGTGATCACACCTCTGTTCTCTTGATACTTGAATCTTTTTTTTTTTTTTTAAACAAACTAAAGCCTTTTAAGCTTGACTCAAAATACCCGAGACCCAATAATCTTGAGTGATTTTCTCCTACTCTTTAGAAACAGCCACAGGTGGCCACATTTTTGCGTATGTCTATGGGAAGACAGGGATGGAGGGAGGGAAGAGCTCTGATTAGTCATACTAATCCCTTCTTTTACAAAAGCACTGAGGGACCTCAGGTTTCCCCTTTTAGTCAACTTTACATTTTTTAAATGGCTTTTATCCCCTTTAGTTGTCTGTCCCATCCTGCCTCTAGTCAGCTTTAGTGGTGTAAATCCAACTATATGTGGCAGGAGGTGAAATAACCGTTTCACTGATTGCACTGTCTTCCACTTTGCCTCCAACTTCATAAACAACTGCTCAGTTTGGGGGGTCCAAACAACAGATCCTCTTCTAACGGCATATTGTAACTTGTGCTTTCACATATCAATCAACAGCTGGGCCCACATTTAGCTTTCACCCCAGTGGGAAAAAATTGCTGAGAATGTCATCTCTGATTAATATGAGATTAAGGGTCCTAGAGGTCCGTTAGTCTACTATACACACCTACAAACTTATTTCTCTCCATGACAACTGCATTAACAACTAAGGAATATGCCCTAAAATATGCATGTTTATGATACTTGTAGTAAGGCAAAGCATTTAAGGAAAAAGAAAGTCATTGTTATACTCAAAAACTATGAGGAGGTGTCAGGTATGCATGAAATATGTAAACTCATAAAGCAATAAAGATGTTAAAAAAAATCTCTCTTCAAACAGATGTTTTTGTCAAAGGAAACAAAACATCCTCCAGTGGAGATGCTGATGAGACTTTCTGCAATGTCAGACTTGTACTCCAGAGGGGAAGACAGTTAAGTAGTACACGCTAAATGTCAGACTCCTTGGCAGGAGAAGGTCTGCTTTAATCCTTACAGTGTTCATCAGCAGATGATGGCAGAGAGCAGCTCTGTTAGTACGCCTGATACAAAGTAAAAAACTTTGTTAATCTTTCAAAGTCCTGCAAAAAAAAAGTCAAGGCTGCCAACTCCAGGGAGGATGTTTTACTGTGCGCGCAGTATATGATCCAGTGTCCAGGGCTCTGAGGATTGTGACTTGTGTGGAATGAACATCTCACAGCCCAGACTTCATTTAGTCAGTCTGCCCCACTTTGATGATATAGCTGACCTGGGCTTCGGCGGTCCTAGGGCAGAGAAGCCTAGATAGTTTATTTCTGATCATAATGGTTACTCCGGACAGAGGTCTGTTAGCTGTATGAATGCAGTTTCAGGAGTACCAGCCTTGTGGCACTCAGGCTGCCAAGATTTGCCATCTACTTTCTGCATGTTTACCTCCACTCCGACAGAGACTGGCAGAAGCATGCAGAGTCTGTGGGGACTGACTGCCCATTTCAATGGCTGAGGCCACTCCCAGACCTACGGGATGGAAGAGCAACTTTGTGCATTATACCATCCCTTGAGGGTCCTCCCCCTCCTTTGATCTCCTTGAGACAGGGATTCTTTTCTAAACACCTTCTCTGGGAAAGACTCTCCCGACGATACCAACATATGCTAAGAGGCCTGCATAACTGCTTCCTTTTTTTTTTTTTTTTTTTTTGAATAAACCCCACCTGCAGAGTGGCCTATCTGCTTGTGTGAATTTTCTTAATGAAACCCAAACAAAATCGGCAATTACACCAAAAATGAGACCATCTTAAGTAAAACAACATTTAGAATGCAAATCTTTGTATAGGACTGATGCCCTTTCTAGTTTACAGGAAGCATACACTGGGAAATGAAAGTTTCCTTAGATTCTTCACTTTTTTTCACAATAAAAAAAGCCCAACAAAAGTGAAATAAAATGAATACTTTCCCATATAGAACACTTACCATTTCAAAAAACCCCAATGGAGCTCTGTGGCTATAGTCAAAATGACCATAAACCTTCTCACAGACAAGCATAAGCCTACATAAAAAAAAAAAAAAAAAGGAACTGTAGTTTGAATCAAGTGCATGCCCTTGCGTATGGAGGAGCTAATCTGCACCCATAAGTTCACAGAGCTTTGGGAGATGAGACAGATGGGCAGACGTCCACCTGATGCTAATTCCCATATGTCAGGAATTCTATTGCAACCATTAGCCTTACATAAAAACATCACATTACTGTCCTGCTACATAAATCCCAGGAGTCTGTGAATAATACTTTACATTCAGAGGATTTACATTACTGCCTAATCCTCAAGGTGAGGGGTGTAGAATATCCCAGCACTATTATAGGGATACAGGACACCTTACTGCAGAATCTACATCTATTACCTTCAAATTGCAACCCCTTCATCAAATTACCTAATGGATCAGAAACTCATCACACTGGGGGGGGGGGGGGGTTACACACACAAAACTAAAGAGAATAAAAACTAAACATTAAAACAAACACACACAAGCTATAAAAGAAAATAAGGAAAACACATAGGTATTTTTAAAGGATAAAAGTAAAATCCTCTGCAATTACTCTTCACACCTCCTGCTATATACATATCTCATATCTATATATGTGTTTGTGTGATATTAATATATACTAAACTCTTGAGATTCACCCAGAGAAAGGGAAACCACAAACACTATGCGGTACTAAATGATTTTTCTACTTCACCACTCTCGCAAAACCTTTAATTCAGCCAACTAAAATACATCTGTGCAAGGCTTGCTGATGGTAAGGCACACAAGCAAGAGCAATACTCGATGAGAGGGGTTAGAGCAGTGAAAATCTGTTAATCACTCCCACAATAAAGTGCCCTGTTCCCCATTATTTTATTTATTTTACATTTGTTTACCGAGATAGTCTGACTTGACACAGGTCCATTTACATCGGAGGCCCGGGGAGAAATGCTCCATAATTAATTAACATCAACATGGTAATACAAACAATAATATAACAGTGATAACCGAGGTAAGTGCAGACATAAAAAGTCTCATACAATCCAGTGTAAACAATAAACAATACCATCAGCAGTAAGTGAGTAAATAGAGAGTCTCATACATTAAGCTTTAACGTTGGATTAGTGAGATAGGATAAAAGAATTAAAAAATCATATGATTAGACAAGGCTTATTATACAATTTCAAGCTGACAGTAAGATAC
This sequence comes from Protopterus annectens, assembly GCF_019279795.1. Classification (NCBI taxonomy): domain Eukaryota; kingdom Metazoa; phylum Chordata; order Ceratodontiformes; family Protopteridae; genus Protopterus; species Protopterus annectens. Next base: position 395,072,093 of record NC_056742.1, read on the forward strand.
CTAACTGCAGGAAGGAAGGTGTAAAGTGTGCTGAGATTGTGAGATTCATGTGATGAATGGACATATAGCCATGTATACATAATATGTGATTTGAGAGCATTTTTGAAATTTGTGTAAGTGGGGGCAGAGGTCAGAGAAGGGGGGAGGTTATTCCAGGATCTAGCTATGGCACAAGAAAAGAGCTTTCCCTGAGTTGTTAGCTTTAGAGATGCAGTGGAGGAATTTCTCAGTAGATTGCAGAGGACGATTAGTTCTGTATGGAGAAAGTAACTGGCTTAGTGCTGGGTTTTTTTCAGGATGTCTAACAGTATTAAAGGCAATGACTAGCTGGTGGTAACTGAGTAGCTGGGGAAGTTCTAACCATCGCAGTTCCCTTAGAGATCGACAGTGATGGGTTCTGAAGGTGGAGTTGTTAGCAAACTTGGCAATTTTATTGTAATATAATTTTTCTGACTTGGGTAAGAATTAGCACGGCATACATTAGAGTGGAGAGCAGATGGGTTTCGGCTAGAGTGATACGTGCCTGTTCTGAGAGGAATTGTTTATGCCTATATAGGGTTCCCATTTTTTGTGGACTTTTTTTATGGTCTGTGAGATATGGACATCGAAGAATAGGTTATTGTCAATTTCTACACCGAGGAGTTTGGTATGGACAGAGGGAGATATGACTGTACCATTTTTGGAAGAGATTGAAAAGGATAGCGGGGTAGGTATAGACTTGTTGGGGGTGAAAAGTAGCAGTTTTGTCTTACTGAGGTTTAGGATTAGTTGGATATCAGTAATCCAACTTTCTACAGAAATGAAGGATTCTTGTGCGAGTTGTTGTAGAGTAGAAAGTGATGGAGCAGAGCAGATAAGAGTCGAATCGTCAGCATACTGTATAAGGGAGGCATGCTGGGTGCAGGTGTGTAGATTGTTGGTAAATATGGAGAAGAGTAGTGTGCCTAAAATTCAGCCTTGTGGTACGCCTATTGTACTTGGGAGTAAAGGAGATTGTATGCCTTGCCATTGAAATGATTGCTGCCTATGTGACAGATAGCTTTTAAACCAGGCAATAGTCAAAAGGGCAAAGGATAGGGAGGCCAGGGAGTCAAGAAGTTTGGAGTGTGAGACCATATCAAATGCTTTTGAGAGATCTAAAAATATTGCAGAAACAAAATTGTTATTTCTGTGAAGGTTGACCTGCTTGGCGAAAGAGAGGAGAGCAGTTGTTGTGCTGTGATTTTGCCAGAAACCATGTTGTGTGGAGGAGAGAAGATTGTGTGTGTTTAGGAATTTCATGACTTGACAGTGAATACATTTCTCAAGCAGTTTAGATAAGGGGGATAGAATGGCAATAGGACGGTAGTTTGAGAATTCATAAGAATTACCACCTTTATGAAGTGGTATAATATATGAAACTTTCCAGAGTTGGGGATGTAGGCTTCCTGTACTGAGCGGTGGATGAGAATAGAAACTGGGTAAAACAGGGATTCAGCAGCAATTTTTAGGAATCTGGCCGGTAGACTGTCAGCTGCAAGAGTGATTGGCTTTAGTTTTAGGAGGAGTTTTTTAATAGTGGAAGTGGGAACTGGTGAGAGAGCAAAGGAGGGGATATTGCTGGTACATTTGGTAGGCATATGTGTATGGTTGTTATTGGATAGCTGGGAGGATAGAGTTAGGATGGCTTCTGTAAACTGGTGATTAAATTGGGATGCTATATCTTTGGTACTGCTGTCTGAGGAGGAGGAGGCTGGAGTGGTAATTTTTCCTGGTTTTAGAAGGGAGTTGATAGCATGCCAAAATTTTTGGGGGTCTTCTTAATGCTTGTTTTGGACCCGGAGGAAATAGTTCTTTTTGTCCAGCTTAGTTTGTTTCTTGGCCTGATTTCTGAGTTGTAGGAAATTTTGTTTGGCTATGCTAGTGTTATCCCTTTTCCAGATTTTCCAAGCTTTATCTCTAGACTTTAGTAAGGCTCTTGTGTCCCTACTCAGCCATGGTGCATAGTTTGCCTTGACTCTGATTTTTCTAATGGGTGCAACTTTGTTGAGGACATTTAAGAGAGTGCTATTAAAGTATCTGATGGCTTGATTTAAACCTAGGGTTAGTAGTGGTTTCCAGTTAGTTTGGTTTTAGAGTAGAGTTTAGCTCCTGTATGTTTAGTTTACGGTCATCTCTAACTTGTCTAAAGGTTATGGGCTTGGGTATGTTGGTGCGTTTGCAAAGATGAAAAGTTGGGAGATGGTCATGGAGACCATCTGGTAGACAACCTGTCTGGTAGTTTTGTTTGAGGGTAACTGACTAGTGTCCAATCTAGAATGGATTGTTTAGTGTCCAATCTAGAATGGATTGTTTAGTGTCCAATCTAGAATGGATTGTTTAGTGTCCAATCTAGAATGGATTGTTTAGTGTCCAATCTAGAATGGATTGTTTAGTGTCCAATCTAGAATGGATTGTTTATGGGTTCTTTTATCAACTCTAGTAGGGTTTTGAATGAGTTGTGAAAAACCAACGAGATTAATATGATTAGTGGAGTTGTTAGAATTACAGGCTATCCAGTCGGTATTTAGATCACCTAGTAAGATAGTTCTTGTTGCAGATTCTCTGAGGTCCACTGTAATATTTCCTCAATAGTAGGCGAGTTGTTTCCTGGGGGAATATAACAGCAAAGAATATTAATTTTTTTGTTATTGTTGTATAGTGATTATGTCTGGGAAGTAGTGGGTTATAAATGCATGTAGGTCAGGAAGCTTACTGGATATGCTCCTGGTGTTGATGTTGAGAATTAGCAGGTCAGAGTTTTGTTTGTTTGAGGGTGGGGTATTAAGTGGACCTGGGTTTGGGTGTATGTCACCTGATATAAGTAGGCGCTTTGTGATCAGTAGTATGTGTTTAATTATAAGTGCTATTTCTAAGTTGGATCTGAATGAGTTGGATCTGAATGATATTTTAGTAGTATAAGATTAAATTTAACAATTAAACATTAAACAACAAAACTAAAGCATTTTATTTATGGAATGCTCAACAAGAAAGAAAGGTTATTTGAATTTAAAAAAAAAAGGGCAGTTAAGTGGGAAGAGTTGCATATAATCACAATCAGAGGGTACCAAATGGCTGCTCTCATTTACTGACATTCACGTCCAAGAGGCAGGAGGGTTTTGATAATGGACAAACAATAATTCTGGATCAGAGTACAATTCCCCCTAGTGTGGAAAAATAAGACTAGCTCACAAAACAAGGATTGCCATAACCCAGCAAGATGTTTAATTATAATCCTTCACAATGAAGAAACCCAAGGTGTAAATTCTACAACATTGTTTCATTATTTTAATCTATTCATGATGTTTAAAATACAAATGAAGAATATACAACAAAGCTAGCATACTGCCCTTTTATAAAAATGCATCACCCTATGCAATAGATGTCTCCAGAAGGAAGGTGCAGTTGAATAAAATCTTACCATAACAGTAGATGTCCTTCTCTTCACTGTTGCAGCATTCTAAACAGAAGAGTTCTCCCACCCAAGACAACACGACACTTGGCCAGTATTAAGAAGCCTAATGATCCTGTATGCACAGTACATCACACTTATGCTACCTGCTCAGAATGTAGGGCATAAAAGGGACACTCAGAAGAAACTACCCAGAACTGAATTTCCCTAGAAGCGAGCAATCTCCATAGGACAAAGGAGTCCATGCACATCCAGAAGGAAAAACTGAAGAAAAAATGAAACCCTCAGCCAGAAGAGAAACTAAAACAAACACCAGAAGAGGAGGGAGGGAGCGAATACAGCAACAGTGAAGCAAAGGACATCTACTGGTATTGTAAGATTTTTACACAACTGGACTATGCCCTCCTATATCAGTGCTGCAGTATTCTAACTAGAAGGGAGACTAAAAAAAGCTCAAGAGACAGAATGGGAGGTGGAAGGCTGAAAGAGCCCTCAAGAAAACCATACAAAACCTGCTCTGGCTCTAGAACCCATATCCAGCTTATAATGCCTAGAAAAGGCATGCACTGAAGACCAAGTAGCAGCTTCAAGGATGGAATTGGTGTCCAACCCTTTAAAGAAAGTACCAGAAGAGGCAACAGCCCCAGTGGAATGAGCTCTAAAAGAAGCAGACAGAGATTTGCCATAAAAAGTATAACAAAAGAAAATGGCCTTGGGATATCCAGGAGGAGATGGTTTGCTTAGAAACAGCCAAACCCAATATCCTGCAATTAAATGAAACAAAAAGGTGATCAGACTTATGAATAGGCTTAATTTTATCCAAATAGTACCTGAGCTGTCTGTACACATCCAAGGTATGCAGGACTCTCTCACTAACAGACTGAGGAGAAGGGAAAAAGGAAGGGGAGTTGTACCAACCAACTCAAGGACAACTCATTTACTATTTTGGGCATAAAAGAAGGATTAGTATGAAGGAACACCCTGTCCCTTTGAAAAAAACAAAAAAGGAGAAATGGCCATAAGGGCCTGGAGCTCAGAAACCCTCCAAGCAAAAGTAACACCAACAAAACAGTCTTCCAGGTACAATGTTGCAAAGAAGCAGAATCTGCATGCTCAAAAGGAGCCTGAGTCAATTCTTCGAAAACAAAATTAAGGTGCCAAGGAAGAAGCATTGTTTTCCTTGGAGGCCTAATACGCAGGATGCATTAAAATAATTGTTTGACCTCAAAACAAGAAGCTAAAGGAAGGATCAAGGGAAGATGAGCAGAAATGTCTCTCAAACTGGGCTTCACAGAAGAATAGGCCAGGCCAGGCTGCAGCAACTCACACAAACAAGACAGAACCAGAGGGACCCCCCCCCCCCATTTAAAAAAGTCCCAGTTATGAGCATGGCACCAGACAGAAAATCTTTTCCATTTGGACACAAGATTCCTGACTAGGGCTTTCTTGCCTCGTGTAAAACCCAGAACATGTCCCCAGAAAAGAGGTGCTTGAAAGTGATCAAAACTCTATCACCCACAGCGTCAGTTGAAGAATGGACAAGTGAGGATGGAGGAGATACTCCTTGTTCTGTGTGAGGAGATCCAACCAGTAAAGTAACTTGTGGTGATTGCCCCTGGCCAGATGCATTAACAGGGTGAACTAGTGCGGTATTGGCCAAAAGGGAGTCACTAGCAAGACTTTTTTGGAGTCCAGCTGAATCTTCTGCAGGACTCTTGGAAGAAGATGGAGAAGGGAAAGCATAAAGAAACATCCCCTTCCAAGGAAAAGGAAGGGCGTCTGTCTTCCATGCCATGTGGCATGGCACTCAAGAACAGGAGAGAGTAGGTTGCCTTGTTCAGTGGGGAGGCAAAAAGATCCACCTGAGGATTACCCCATCTATAAACAATGTTCAGAAATGCATCTCTGTGAAGCATCTGTTCGTGAGTCTGTGTTTCAGACCTGCTCAGAGTCTGCCACTAGATTGTGCTCTGTAGCAATGTATAATGCCTGAAGAGTTAACTGACAGCCACCTCTAAGCCTGAAGAGCCATCGTACAGAGGAGTTAAGATTTTGTGCCTCCCTGCTTGTCGACGTAACACATCACTGTAGTGATGTATGTGCCCATCTTCACCAGGCCTGGAGAGAACATGGGGTGAAAAGCTTGAAGGGCCAGAATCAGAGCTCTCACTTTCTTGATGTTGATATGGTCTGAATTCTGATGGGGATGCCAGAGACCCCAAATTTCAGGTGAACAAACAAGCCCCCCCCCACCCCATGTTTGAGGCATCTGTGAATAGTTCTTGAGAAGGTACTAGAGGCTGAAAGGGCCAGCCTGGGTTGAGAGTGAACTGTTGAATCCACCACTCAAATTCCTTCTTTAGACAAATAAGGGATTACACCGAAATCCAGAGGGTGACAATGCTGCAGCCAAACTGACTTGAGGTTACCACTGAAGTTCCACATATGCAGTCTGGCAACAAGAAACATTGGAACAGAAGAGGCTATGAATCCCAGAACCCAAAGAAACTCCCTAGCTCGCATGGCAGTCAGAGGAAGAAGAGACTGAAAGAAGGCGGTCAATGGCCAACCTTTTGGAAGTGGAAGAGAGGCCAACTTTGACACTGTCAGAATCTTGCATCCCAGATACACAAGATCCTGAGAGCCAGTCAGGACGGACTTTTGGAAGTTGATAGTCATCCCCAGACTTTGAAGAAGAGAGATGGTGAACTGCAGACCCTGTAACAGGCAGGTGAAAGAAGGAACTTGAAGCAACAGATCTAGATAAGGAAAAATCCTAATGCCTTGGAGTCTGCAGAAAGCAATCACAGGAGCTAGGCATTTTGTGAACACCCTTGGGGCAACAGAGAGGCCAAAGAGCAAAGCGGGGAATTGAATATGAAAGGAAGACACAAAGAAATGTAAAAGCTTCCTGAAAAGAGGGTAAATAGACAAAGACACCAGAAAAGCCTGGGGTAATCCAAAAGGACACAGGGTTTGAAGAGTGAGCATCCAAAAAGAAGGGACCAGGCGAGAGGTGTTGACTCGGGAGAGATCCAGAATAGGTCTCCAAGTGCCCTCCTTTTGAGGAACCAGGAACATCCTGGAATAAAAACCCTTTCCCATTTGAGAAAGGGGTACAAGTTGAATGTTTCCTTGGTTGTCCAGGGGACCCTAGTACCTCCAGGAAATGAGGAAGTGGTTCTACAGTAGTTTGATGAATCCCTTAAAAAAGGAGGGAGAGATTTACATACCATGAAATAACCCTGATGGCTTGAAAGAACCCAAGATTCTGAAGTGATGAAACATCAATTTGGAAGACAAAGGGAAAGCTGAAGGGACAAAGGATCCTGATCTAAAAGAAGGGGGGGGAAGTGTCAAAGAGAAGCAGGCTTATCAGATAAAGGAGGCTTCTGGGCCACAGAAATCTGAGAAGCCTTACCAGAGTTGGCCCACCTACCACCTTTACTGCCCTTGGAGGCCTAGTGGGGTTACCTGCGAACAAAAGCAGATCTAGAAGGATAATTCCTCTGGAACTCACGGATAGGAAAGACAAAATTATGTAAGGTCCAGGAAGGCTTTGCAGAGACAGCAGCAGTCCCAAAAATTAGAAGTTCTGTACCTACCATAACGTTCCATGTTAGTTGTCTTCTCTCACCTTCTTTCTTGCTGGATCCCAGTCTTCCAGTTTCTAAAGTGACCTTATCCAGATGGTTGACTTCCACCATTTCCTATGTGTACTCTCTCAGAGGCAAACAACTATCTTCTAAGCCAAAAGCACACTCAACCAGGAGTCTATCCACTTCTGCAGCTTTTCAGGATAGACTACCTATTGATACCATTTGTGCAGCAGCTACTTGGGCCACGCCTCATACCTTTGTCTCTCATTACAAGTTGGACTTGGCCTCCAGAGATAGGGCCAGTTTTGGTTCCACAGTTCTCAAGAGTCTGTTCCATTGAGCCACCCGGGATACAGGTGCTAGGGACGCGGTCCCATCCAGCAAGAATGAAGGCGAGATTGACAACTTAACATTTAGAAGTTATGTACCTACCATAACGTTCCATGTTAGTTGTCTTCTCTCACCTTCTTTCTTGCGTCCCTCCCTCCTTCCCCCTGGCCTGGACAGATCTTGAAAAGTCTCCTCTTCTCAGGTTGTTCTCTCCTGACTCTTAGGTAGGAGAGTCATTTGTTAGGAGTTGTTGTTTCCTAGTTGTTCTAGGTTTATCCTTAGCAGGGTATGTTAGCTACCAAACGAGATCTGAGGTAGTCCCGCCTTGCATCATGGGATATAGGGTTGCCTCGAGCTGGTAAAAGGAGTTCTCAAGCTAAGAAAGTGCCGAGTCAGAGCCGAGGATCGGATCCGAACTCATCCAGCAAGAATGAAGGCGAGATTGACAACTTAACATGGGAATTTATTATCCAAAGGTGCATCCAACAACTTAGACTTAATGTCCTCAGGCAGAGAGTGGAGATGAAGCCAAGAATAATACCTCATGACAGACCCAAAAGCTGCAGCCCTGGAAAAGACATCAGTATAATCACAACTGCACTTAATGGAGTGTCGAGCCACTTGAGAAGCAGCACCTAAAATAGATAAGGTAGGGTATTTGCCTTCAGAATTAGGGAGATCAAAAATAACCTGACAAGCCTGAGCAATCATGGCCAGAGCATACCTGGTTGTGTGGGTTTGGTAATCAACAGCCCTAAAGGCCGAACTAGAAGAAATGCAAACTTTCTTACCAATCAACTCCATTGACCTACTATCCTTATCAGAAGGAAGGCAAAAGTTTAGAAGGTTTGTCAGAAGAGACTGACACCACACAGCAGGATCCGCAGGAGGACATTTAAATAAAAACTGACAATCCTCAGAAACCTTACAGGTTTCTTAGGAGCAGGAGGCTGAGAATCAGGAGACCTGGAAGCAGCAAGGAAAATATTTAACACGGCAACCAACACAGGAGGAACTGCTGATGATTTAGGAGTATCCACCTGAAGCAACTCATATCTTCTCTAAATATCAGTCACTTGAGAAGAATCCCATTTAAAGTATCCCATCATCTTAGCAGCTGTGTCCCCAAAGGGCATTTCCTCAAAAGGAGACTTGGGGCAAACAGACTCCTCTTCATTAGAACTATAAGCCACAGGCGAATGCATCTGTGAAGAACAATACAGAGACCCCTTCATCAGACAATGAATCCTCATCCGAATAATCTGGTTCCCTAAGCCGTTTAGAAGGGGTAGATGTACAAGGAGAAGCAGGTACTGAAATCCCTTGAGGAGGCTTTAGAGCTATTAAGGCAGAAAACAAGCCTTGAGTAAACTCTTGCCATTCCCTTTTTTGATGGACTGAAACATGCTTCAGTTTTTGTCTTTTCTTGGAAGGGACATCATCCCCAATAAATACTGGAGGTTACAACCCTTGGTGAGATTTGATAACAGAACCGGAATCTTCTCCCTGAACAATATCTGCGGAATCCCTCTAGAACCCACTATGATAATCAACTGTGGTTTCCCCTCGATGTCCGGAGCAGACACCTGTAAAGACTCAGAAGGCATGCAAAAAGATGGATCCATGCCAGCCTCCGATGGGATAGTGGCAGAGGAATCTGCTGTAGATGCTGAATGAACTACAGAGCTATTACCCACTTCTACAAAGACATCTAGTGGAGTCTGGACAGCTAAACATCCGGCCAAGCCTTCTTCTTACCTAGAGAAAGTATCTCAGGGTTAATGGACTCTGTCATGGTACACTGGTTTAATTGTTTAAGCCACTGGTTTTCAAGATAAATGGCCAGGGTAAACAAACTGCTTCAGACCGTCTTACAGACACTACAAGAGGTATGGTTGTGGTAACCACCTAAACAAAAAAAAGACACTGTTCGTGACGATCCTTATGGGGAATTTACCTCCCACACTGACATTTTCCCTTCCCTGGATGACATGAACTCTAGGTAGCAAAATAAAATACAAGACCCAGAAAGGCAAAAAAAAAAAAAAAACCAAAACAAAATAAAACACAGACAAAAAAAAAATGGCCCCAAGAGGGCACTTATATGGTGGCCAAGTATTCAGTACAGCAACAAGGCTTTCAGACCAACTAGCAATAATGGCGTTCAAACTGGTGGCAAAGAATTCTGGGTGATTCTGTCTGCAAGTCCCTTTTATGCCATATGTTCTGTGTGAGCAGCATATGTATAATATGGTGCATACAAGATCATTAGGATTCTGTATACTGGCCAAGTGTTGAGCTGACCTGGGCTGGAGATCCCTATTGTTTAGAATACTGCATCAGCGATACAGAAGGACATCATTTTGTACTGCATCAAGAATTAGTAAAATAAAATTACCAATGAAGTGTTTACTAAAAGTGTTTAAAAAGGCAACATACCTGTCATCATGAGCTGCAATTCGTTCACCACAGACTGTTCTTGCAGGGGTAAAGGAGAGGACACCCAACTCTTTCAACTGTGTTAAAAACAGCTGCTCTGTTGAAAGAAATAAAAGCCAAAAGAATCCTGATCATCTGTTAATCATACTAATATGTTGAGAAGTTTCTTGAAAGCATGTGGCATTTAAAATCTGTGAATCCTAACTCAAACACAATAACCTTCTGTAAACAAAACACGGATAGGGGAAGAAAATCAAACTAAAGAAAGACTGCATAGCTAACATTTAATACAGCACTGGATTCAGATCTACTCAAAATTGTCTTCTTGTTCAGACTTTCAATCTTCTCTCACCAATCAGATATTACACCAAAGGACTCTGTGCTGCATCACTACACTGTACACAACATGAGTAATCAGAATATTTTAGCCAGGGAAATATGCATGTTTATGAAGTCTATGAACAGAACTCCATCTGTAGAGGTGACAACTTTGACCTTTTCTCCACTGTAGTTGGTATATATAGTTGGGGGAGCACAGCTCCCCACATCAGGGGTGTGGGGACAAAGCCCCCCCCCCACTTGGGTGGGTTTGATTTAGCTAGATGTGGGTCTGTTGTGCTGCGGGGTAAGTATTTCTTTGGCCTGGGAGTATTGATCGAATTGTGGAAGTGATTTTCGCTGAATGAGGGTCGATGAATCTGTGTTCACTGAAAAGACATTTCGGAGAACTAGTACTGACCCCTCTAGAGCCACTCTTCTGTATTATTCTGATGGTCTTAAAAGGTGACATATGTGGTCGTCTGGTGGGCTACACACAGGATATGGCAAATAATGGTAATATTACATGTAGAAGTCTACAGTATTTTCAACACTTCAAGTACTAAGTGCTCACTCCATTACCCACTAAATGTCACCAAACAATACTGCCAACTTAAAATATATACTGTATGTGCGTGTGTGCGTGTACACATTTTTTTTTTACACATACACACTGTCACTTGGAAACAGGTCCTTAATGCTCTTTGTAAAAATATACATTTAAACACATAACTTCCCACTGCTGTCACTTGTGAACACGTCCCTAATGCTGTTTGTAAGGCCAAGAATACTGCATCAATTGGCCAAGACAATATCCCAGGACGACTTTTAAATAGAATGAAATATGACCCATCAGTCCTTCTGGAATTGATATTTAACTGCAGTCTCCAAACAGGCTTCATGGCTCATGAATGGAGAACAGCAACAGCCATCCCTCTGCACAAAAGTGGGGCATCTACAGACCCTGGAAACTACAGCTACACAAGTCTCACTGGTCTCAAATGCATAGCCATGGAAAGAATTATCATAGAAATGAACAATAATGACGTAGGAAATCTCCAAACAGTGGAACCAATCCAATTTGGTTTCATCAAAGGCAAGTCATGCCTTCTTAACCTGGTGAACTTCTTTGAAAAGATCACCAAAGCAAAAGATGAGGGCAAAATGGTTCATACTGTCTACCTTAACCTAACCAAGGCATCTGACACAATACCCCACTCAGGCATAGTTGACAAACTCAAGGGGCTAGGTATAAACCCGTATGTCAACCCAGTGGGCAGATAGCTGGCTCACAGACAGGACCCACAAAGTTAGAATTGGGGAGTCCACCTCTACAAAGTGGCCAGTCACAAGTGGAGTCCTTCAGAGATCAGTCTTGGGACTGATCCTTTTTAGCATTTACTTTTCTGAAGTCAAGGCCAGTGTCAGCGGCCTCTGGTTGACTAAATTTGCAGATGGTTGCAAATTAGGAGCTGTAACTGAATCCCCCACCAATACATATGTTCTTCAGGAAGGACTGACACATACAAGCAACTTGTGTCAGAGACATGGACTAAAACTAAATGCCAAGAAATATATAACAGTATCTTCTGGGAAGTCATCCATCCCTGGTAACTATCATACTGACAATGCACCCCTTAGTGTTGAACCAGTAGTCAGGGACTTCGGGACACACACAGACAGTAATCTAGCTTTTAATCATCATGTGTCAACAGTAGTAACGAAATCATTTCATGTTGTGCAACTTGTAAACAAAGGTATGGCATCTAGGTCCAAGGAAGTCATTATTCCACTGTATTTGGCATTCATCAGACCTGTCATAGACTACAATGCTCCTTTGGTATGTAACCAGGCATATCCAACTGGAATGTCCACAGAGGTTTCTCACTAAAAGAATACATAGCGTAAGTAACATGTCCTATGCAGACTGCCTCAAGGCCCTATCCCTGTATTCTGTCCTCAACAAGCTGTTGACAGGAGATCTATGTCTGGCATACAGGGCATTGCCAGACCCCATACTGATGGACCTCCTGCATATCCACCAAACAAACAATCAGAATTACCTGTTCTAAAGACTTAAACATTGCCTGTGATATAAATAGGACCTACTGGAGAGACAGGTTATGTATCCCAGAGGCAAACCCTTCTCTGGAACAGGCTTCCCCATCCATGTGAAGCAGAGTTCCTCCTTATCCCAATTCAAATGCAACTTGACGATTGGATGGCGAACAGGAAATTCATCCCTGGTTTGGCACCTATGTCTCTAACAGACACAGGCAGCCTGTAAATGTTTCATCTCCGAGGCCCCTGCTTACACTTTTCAAGGTTATCAGAACTTCTCAGAGATGTGGGATGCATGGCTAGGTGTAAAAAGGCCCTTGAGGTTGTTAGCTCAGTAAACACCTATGAACCTATGTAGGTGACAGACCTGTCATTTTATTAAGTGCTGCACGTGTGTCTGACCTACGAAATTTGCATCAGAATAACTAGGCTATAATATTCTTTTAGTTGGTTGGCTACAGCACGTAGCATGTGATTTAACTGGTTCCCTTCGAATTTCATATGGCCTCCATACAGTGCGGAATGGGAAATTTTCCCTTTTCCTCATTGTAGTGCGATCTTGGAGTTGGTATATTTAAATAGCAGGGGATGCAGGGGATGCGGGGGGAGCTTGCCCCCCCCCCCACCCCCCGCAAAAATGTCCAGGAACATTTTTTTTGTTGTTTTTTTTCTTTCTTTTGGGTGTTCGAAGTTTTGACACTTCGATCATATGATCTCGGCCATATGAAATTTGAAGTTTTAAAACTTCAATCATCTGAATAGACCCGATTTAACGATGCACTTAATTAGCGGATGTATGACTATGGACTTAGAATACATGCGTAAAGCAGTGTGGGTACAAAGCCTCCCATGCAACTGAGTCTATATTTCAAACACAAAACATTAAGCGACACTGTTTCAAGTTAATTAAAAATAAATACCTTTATTTCAATATGCTAAAAATACATATGTAATACATCCAACAAGTGTACGGTGTGCTGATTAAGAGAATGAATAATACTTATGACATCCAGAGCAAGGAATTATAGGCTCATAGGTAGGTACTAGGCTGTCAGCTCAAGGGCCTATGTAAGCCTAGTCAGCAAGGTACCATACCTTACGCCACCCAAGAAAGTTATTTTCCTAAGCCACTGTCCAGCAGACATAGAAGTGATCCCCGGGGTGTATTTCCTATTTCCCATCCACTCATCAAGATTTTTCTTGAAGAGTGCTAATGAAGAACTTTGCTTGACATAGATGGGTAGCTTTTTCCAAAGTATAGGAAGTCTCTGGGACAGGAATCTATCCCTCCAGCATGTCCTGTTTATTGTGGTGACAAGGTCTAGGTCCCTAGAGCATGTAGCTTGGAGGGATTGGGATTTCTTTAGGTGTAGCATGTCCAACAGCTCTGGGTTTGACATCGCTTTATATGTTAGGCAGAGATCACATCAGAGTAGGCGATATGCTACGGAGTAAAGCTGGAGTTTTTTGAGGCGGCTAGTGTAGGGCATTTGCTTGAGGCCAGTAATCCTCTTTGTGAGGTACTTCTGTGGCCTTTCCAGCTGCTGCAGATGTCTTGTGAGGTACATTCCAAAAGGGGCTCTGTACTCTATAATGGGTCTAATGAGTGATGAGTAGAGGGGAACAATGACCTTTTTTTCCTGGATGAGAACCCTTTTATAATGAGGTGTGCCACGTAGAAGGACTTCCTGACTACTGTGGCGATGTGACTATCAAAGGAGAGACTACTGTCCACCTGGGTCCCATGGTCTCATCACGCATTCAGTGTTAAGTAGATTGCTGCCTATGTGGTAGTTCATGGGTACAGAGTTTTTACCAACGGGGATGACACTGCACTTTTTGGCAGTGAGCTTGAGGCCATGGCTCTGACACCAGGCATCTGTCTCAGTAGTCCCTTCTGTAGGATGTCCACATCATTTGGGGACTTGACTATGGCTCCTAGTTTGCAGTCATCTGCGAACTTAGTCAGCCAGAGGCCTTTTGTGTTAGCCTGTACTTCAGAGAAGTAGATACCAAACAGGAGAGGCCCCAGGGCAGAATTCTGTGTCACTCCACTTGTCACTGCCTTGAGGTCAGATTTGGAAAAATAATAAATTAGTTTTATTGCCAAACACACTTGTTTTGGGATTGGTTTCTTTCAAAGAAGCACTGGCCTTAAATATTCTGGGGTAATATGACTAACCAGATCGTGATTCAAAAATTGATTATTCATATAATAAATGATTAAACTTACATCATCTAACTTAAAATGCAATGAATTAGCATTATACATTTGTTAAAGAAAAAATGAATATTATGCATAAAGTTTTGTGAAGACTCAAAACCTGGTGTATGATGGGGTTTATGGGCAACAACAACAATACCAACGTACCAGTTCCTCACAAGAGAGTACAGTATGAGAAACTAACTGTACAACTCTGAATGAATAGATACAACTCAAAAAAGAATGACCTATTTTTAAATGAAATGTATTGAACAGCAGGCATCATACCACTTAAGACAAAACCTAAAATAATGATTGGACAAAGGCCCTAAAATAGGTACAGATTTTAACTACTGCTTTTATAAACTTTGAAAGTTGCTAGAATAACATGATTTTCGTCACCATGTATTTTCATGAAGGATATGAAGTCTGAAACTCCAATGTACATCACTATTTATTGTCTTCAAACCTCAAGTGATCTGCCTGAAAACCACACATTTTATGGAGAACAAACCAAAAACATGAGACAAAAATCTGGACAGCTAAGAGGTTGAGACAGGCATTGATACTTTTAATACTTTACCATACGAAAGAAAAGAAACAAAATGAAACTTCGGTTACCAAAAACATACTAACTAATGACATCTAGTGGCTATAAGCGGAAATAGCAAACTATGAAAACTCACCACATAGGTATAAATGGGGGAAAAAACACATACTATAATAACATTACATGACATTAAGAGGAATATGCTGAACATGTTAAACAGCAGATATTAGGCTCACATTACAGTGGATACAGAAACAACACCTACATTGAGCAGTCCAAAAATTTCAGGCTAGAAATAAATGTGAACCCAAATTACTGGCCACAGAAAATTTCTCTAAACTTGCTATTAGGTTTTTAAGGATTACAACATACTAATAGCGCTCCTAGCCTTTCTTCCTGTAACAAGGGACAATATTCAAAAATTACCTGTATCATTACATTTCATAATGCAATTCATAGATGTATAGTCTGTCTTCTCCACACTGGCTGCATATTTTGTTTTTGTATTCTATACCAAACGGTCCTCTGTACTACAATTAAAACAAGCTTCTGTCTGCTCCTAATATCATTCAGTTCATCTTTTGTCACTCATATTTATCATGTTTGAAACATGCTTAACAATCCCCCTCACGACATACATTTACAGTTATGCACCCTTTCCATACATTTCCTTCATCATAAACTTTTTTAATTTCGTGCACATTACTATAATCAGACAGAAAATAAGTTTCAATTCAGTCTCTTCAACGTCTGCTGTTCTTAAAATTGAACATTCATTTTTTTTTCTCAGCAGCAGTACAGTTCTAAATTCTGAAATTATAGTCTTTTCACGGGGCAGTCATTTTTTTTCTTTTCCATTTCATATATGAAATTTCTCTAATAAAGCAAGAGTTTCAATTACCACCTTGCAAAAATCTTCTATCCGCAATGCACTGATATAATGTAGATTAATCCTCAGTGGCACAATTATATACAGAAGCACTTTATATCTATCTTTTTTTATTATTAATTTTAAACCTTACCACTTGTCCATCTGCTTACACTCTGCAGTCTTCCAACCTGCCTTTTTATGCATTCCTCAGGATTTCTTGTTTGGACATGGGTCTTTTTTGCTGCTTCTGCAAAAGTTAAATTCTAAGCCAATTTTACAATGAAACGCTGTTGCCAGTGTATACCCTTAAAATGAGTTTTCCACCAGCTGGGCATGCACCAGACAGACTTTCTTCCAAACCCTCCTTTTCCCTGATTCCACATTAATATTTTTCTCTGCTTTCGCACTAAATACTTGTTCCACTAAACTGCTCCATGTTATTGCCTCACCATTTTTTGGATTGCCCTGGTTCATTTAATCCACCAAAACCAGTTTTGATATTCCTCCTTCTTGCACTGCTGTTACCACAATCTCCTCAAGATCAGACATCACAAAACTTTACATTTTTTCTGGTTCATTTCGCTCTCAATTTCAACTTCTCCATTTTAGATCTTTCTCATCAGTGTAAGAGTGGTACAGCACCATCTAGCAATGGAGAGAGAGAGAGACAGACAGAGAGAATAGGAGGGGCTCTACGGCGCCTTTGCCAAATCTCCCCCTAGATAGAATGAATGCCACCTGGGTCTCCCTTGAACAAAGGACATTGGCCTAGTTGGGACTAACCCAGTCAACAAAGAAGTAAATAAATAAGAATAAAAAAATAAAACTATGAGTAGGATTGTAAAGACAAACATCACCAAGAGCCAAAGTGACTATAAGAGCCAAGGTAAAACATGTAGCAGCAGGGCCTGTAATATCAACATTTTAAATCTGGGCAGTCTAAAGTAGGTATTGAGCTGGGTCTCTATGGTCTTTCCCCTCTGTACAGCTGGAACATCCTTGAGTAAAACCCCGTTTTGTTCTTCTATAGAAAATTTGTTTTACCCTCCCTAACAGTACGACTTCTTAAAGGGCAGGGGGAATTAAATGGACTTGGACTTTTGGAATAGCGGAGATACACTCAACATTGATTTCTTTATGAACTGCAGTTTGCAACCCTGAGAAATGGTTTGCAACACCCAACTACCCTTTGCAATGGTTTTCTAGTAGTTTAGGCATTGGGTACAATCCTTCCTGCGATATGTAACAGAGTTGGGTGGTGTGGTTGGGTTGAAATTTTGGGCAACGGCAGGGAAGGTCCACATAACCATAGCAGCTCCCTAGTAGTGGAGGACCTTTGATGTCTCCTAGACTTTCGGTTATGGCCTTTCAGACAATTTTTCTTATAATGGTCCCTTTTTCCTTTCGCTGGCCTACCTTTCGTTACCTGAGATATTAAGGCTAGTTTCTATCATCCCTCAGTATAGGAGATGAAAACAGCTGCTTGATACACTGCAGTCCTTTGCCCCTTTCCTCCAGTTTTCTATACACCTCAACAGTGAGGCTTCCCAAAGACCTGCTCTTTGTCCAGGGATGTAGACAAAAACTGAATGCCAGCATCTTCTGTCAATAACTGCAGCCTCAGCCAGTCAAGGCTTCTCATGACCAACCTTGTAGTACAGTACTAGAAGTTCTACTTACAGCATCATACCCTCAACTAATACTACACTTTGCCACCTGACTTGCAGTCTGCATGAGTTCTAGTAGTTTTGCTCTCAGGTTCCTGTGAAAAATAAACTCCCACATCTCCTTGACTTGATACAGTACAGCAGTCTTTCAATTGGTCACACATGTATGAATGAATTAAAACAATAACAGCTTCTTTGGATCCACAGACAGTAATGCTACATCCAACTCTTGGACCCAATAGAATCTGTCCAGTTTCTTAGAGGAGTCAGGGAACAGAGGGTGCGCATAGTTCCTTAGAGGCTACAAAAAAAGCTTCTTAGAGAGACTCCAAAACAGGAGTAAGCCACTGGTTTAGGGAAATCCAGACGAAAATCAATATTCAAACCGGCTTTTTTCGTAGTGTCTAACGAAAGTATTCAGACGTCATCTAGCAATACATTTCTGAAAAATGCTTGAAAGGTAGCCACTGCCCTTGGTGAGTTGTAGACATACGATGCAAAAGATTTATTTGATTTCTAATAACATTTAATATAGTCAACCATCTAAATAAAGTCATCATTACCATCAACCATCCTTTTTCTGATTTAACTGGGGTCACACATCATTAGTCAATGTGACCATATCAATAAGAACCAATGTTTACACTGCTGAGTGGCAAGCCCTGACTCAGAACAATTTACATAACATAATTTTATAAAAGTTTTTTGCTTAATTTCTTATTAGAAAAGAACAAACAGTTACAAGGCTTTCCTTAAAGACTTGCCTCTATTGACATATAACATGAGTCATCAGTGGGTATCAACACAATGCAACAAATACCCGACTCTGTTAGAGAAAAAAGCAGACTACTATACCAGTTAAGGATGGTGTCTCGGTAGCTCTATTAGGCATAAATGATCGCTTAGCTCACAATGAAACTATCCTTGTGGAAAACCAGGCATGGAGGAGTAATACACATACTTGTAATTCAGAAATTCCAGTTAAAGAAATGGCGACCACTAGAAAGAACATTTTCCATGACATGCACTAACTACTGCAACAGCTCAGCCTCCGTGCTGGCAGAAAATCAGGCAAATGCCACGTAAAGTACAATATTAGGCAAGAACTGAGCAAAGTACTGCCAAAAAACTCAGCAGTGGTACTTGGCAACAGGAGGTCTACTGTAAACATTAGCAATGACACCCAGAAGTATGTCGCAAGTGTACCTATGAGGACAACGAACATGTACATACCTAATCTACTATGAAAATGAAGCTTGTACAGAATGAACAAGAGGACAGTTGCTTTAACACTAGCACTACATACCCCCTTGTAAGGGAACACAGCATTCGGAGCTCTAAATTTCACTAACTGTGCAGCAGTCAGGCAAGCTTACATAAAGTACAGTTTTGTACCTACCATAAATGTAGATGTCCGATAGGAATGCATCTGCAGTCCTTACAAATGGGTTGTCCTGTCGTCAGGCAGCCCTTCGGTCGGCCGGATTCCAAAGTCTGGGTCTGGCCTCGGCTGGTGTCGCACTTCACCCGACATCACAGCTGCAGTTTTTCGGGTATAAAGGCATCAGCCGACGCCATTTTCCTCAGTGTTTCTTACCCCAGATGCCAGGTGCCCTCTTGGAAGGCTAAATTTGGATAAATGCCAATGATTCCAAATAGTAGAGAGCAAACACAAAAATAAGCATGTATGTACATATATACAAACAAATACACCATGATAGATTCCCCCAGCTAGCTATAAGATGGGCAAATACCCTAGGAGCACCACAGAGGGGAAGGCGGGTGGGTAATCCTGACTGCAGATGCATTCCTATCGGACATCTACATTTATGGTAGGTACAAAACTGTACTATGTCCTTCAAGGATGCATCTGCAGTCCTTACAAATGGGTAGAATACCATAGCCAAACTGGGGGAGGTGGAAAAATAAATTTATGGTGTAGTTAGGATCCCTTGCAAAACAGCAGTGGCAAAACCTGCTCGGGATCTGGAGTATAAAGGTAAATTATAATGCTTGGCAAATGTATGCACGGAGCTCCAAGTAGCAGCCTCTAAAATGTCCTTGGTAGCCACTCCTCGGAAGAAGGCTGTGGTAGTGGCTGTAGCCCTTGTAGAGTGAGGCCTGATGTTCTCTGGAGTTTTCTTTCCATGGTAGGAGTAACAAAATCTAATGCAATTTCCTATCCACTTGGGGATTGTCTGTTTTGAAATTGCTTTTCCTTCCCTTCCTGTTGCATATGCTACCAGTAGCTGGTCAGTTTTTCTATTGCCCTTGGTTCTGTCCAGGTAGTAGCGTAATTGTCTATGTACATCCAAGGTATGCAGCAATCTTTCTCCCCTGTTCTGTGGGTTGGGGAAGAATGTAGGTAGGTGGATAGCCTGATTTAAAGAAACTCTGGAAACCACCTTAGGTATAAAGGAAGGATTTGTTCTCATGGACACTCTATCTTGATGGAAGATCAGGAAGGGTTGCACTGCCATTAATGCCTGAAGTTCAGATACCCTTCTTGCTGAAGTGATTGCCAGCAGGAAAGCAGTCTTCCATGATAAGTATTGCAATTCTGCTGTTGCTGCTGGATCGAAAGGAGGAAGTGTTAATTTTTCTAGCACAAAGTTCAAGTCCCATGCTGGTAATGGTGGCTTCCTTGGTGGCTTTACATTTTTAATTCCTCTCAGAAACTGTCTGAGCAGAGGATGTGAGAAGACAGGAGGATCCAAGTCGTATTCTGCTGAAATAGCTGATGCATGAATTTTGATGGAGGAATAGGACAGGCCTGTGTGGAAGAGCTCAGCCAAGTATTCCAGAATGCTGGCTATGTTTACCAGTGACACATCTTCTCCTTTTGCAGTACTCCAAATGAGGTATCTTTTCCATTTTGCTGAATAATTCTTTCTTGTTGAGGGTCTGCGAGCCTCAAGGATAATGTCTTTAACCCTTTGGGATAAATTTGGGTTAATTGGTCTTATGCAATGTTCCAGGCAGTCAGCTGCAGAGTTTGCAGGCTTGGATGCAGATTGTTGAAATTGTTCTGTGTTAATAGCAAGGGAACCAGGGGTAGTGGCCATATTTGTTCCCGAGACATGCTCCTCAGTAATGGGTACCAATGTTGCCTTGGCCAGTCTGGAGCTATCAGAATGATCCTTGACGGTCCTCTTTGATCTTCAATAGCACTTGGTGCATCAAAGGAAGTGGTGGGAATGCATATGCTGTCAGGTTTTTCCAACTGAAGGATAGGGAGTCCACCTTCCAAGCAAGTGGGTGGTACGTCCTTGTGCAGAATTTCTTTAGTTGGTGATTGCGTGGGGATGCAAATAAGTCTATTTCTGGAAGTCCCCATTTTCTTGTAATTGTCTTGAAGATGTCCGGATGCAGCATCCATTCGTGGGCATCCGTGGTAGTCCTGCTTAAAATGTCTGCTAGGATGTTTTCTTTTCCTGGTACAAAAATTGCTTTTAACTGAATTTTGTAGCTCAGGGCCACATTCCAGAGATCCAGTGCCATCCGGCAAAGAGGATACGAATGTGTGCCTCCCTGCTTGTTGATGTACCACATGACTGTGGTGTTGTCTGTCCTTATCAGCAATGGACCTTGTTGAAGGAATGGTCTGAATGCCTGAATTGCCAGATTTACTACCAGCATTTCCTTTAGATTTATGTGTAGGTGCAGCTGGTTTTGAGACCATAAGCCTTGTATGCACTTGTCCAGCATGTGTGCCCCCCAACCGAGGTCTGAGGCGTCTGTCATGATGGTTTGGCTTGGTTGAGCACTGTGAAAAGACAATCCTGTGTTTGATTAACAAGCCTGAGCCCACCATAGGAATTCTTGCTTCAGGCATGGAATAATGGGAATCTGGGTTTCTAAGCTGTGCTTGTGTTGAGACCATAAATTCCTTAGGTACCACTGTAGTTTTCTCATATGCAGCCTGGCATGAGGAACCAATATTATGCAGGATGCCATGAAGCCCAAGGCTTGCAGAACTTTTCTTGCTGTCAGATGGTTCTGTTTTGTTAAGGTCAAGAAGTAGAGAGGTAGCTGCTCCTGTTTTTCTACTGTTAGGAATGCCATTTGCCTTGATGTGTCCAACTCTGCACCCAAAAAGGTTATTCTCTGGGATGGAATCAGCCTTGACTTTTTTATATTGACTGTGTATCCCAGGGCTTGTAGCAGATAAATGACCCTTTGTAAATCTTCTGCTAGCTTGCTTTTGTTGTCCGCTTGTATCAGGCAGTCGTCCAGGTATGGGTAGATTTGGATTACCTGAAGCCTGCAATGAGCAATTACTGATGCCAGGCATTTCGTGAACACTCTGGGCGCAGTAGATAAGCCAAAAGGCAATGCTGAGAATTGATAATGCTCTGATCCTGCAAGAAATCTGAGGTATCTTCTGCAGTTTGGTCGTATGGGGACGTGCAGGTATGCCTCCTTGAGATCTAGAGTCACCAGCCAAGACTCCTTGCCCAGCATGGGAAGAAGCTGCTGTAGGGTCAGCATTTTGAATTTTGGAACGATGAGGAATGTGTTTAAAGCGGACAAGTCGAGAATAGGTCTCCATTTGCCTTCTTTTCTTGGTACCAGGAAGAGTCTGGAGTAAAATCCCTTGCCCTGCTCCATAGATGGTACCTTTTCTACAGCTCTCATCCTTAATAATTGGGAAATCTGTTTTTGTGCTTCTGCCTTTTGATTTGGAGGTAGGTTTGGCATTCCTCTCTTCCCTGGTAGAGTATGGAAGTGAAACCTGTAGCCTTGGTCTATTATCTGTACAATCCAGTTGTCTCTTGTGATGTAATGCCAGTTTGTTGTAAATAAGGCTAGCTTCCCGCCTAAGGGTGCTTGCAGTTGTTCCCTGGTAGGCGGTGCCAGAGCCAAGTCACTGTGATTGACCAGTAGTTGTGGTGGTGGCTGTGTCTGTGGCTGTGCCTCGTTGGTTGTTGCCCTGCCACTGACGGCCTCTGTAGGCACCCCTGGATTGGCTTCTGCCTCTTGAACGCCTATTCCTGCCTCTCTGAGTTCTGGAGGAGTCTGGAAAGGACCAATTCTTGGAGGGCCAATTCCTGCTAAACCTCGGAGGTTGGACCTGTAAGAAATCTTTTACTGTTTGGACAGATTTTGCCTTCTCTTCCATCTTCTTCAGAACTTGTTGTGCTGGAGAGCCAAACAAATTGATCTTATCCATAGGAGCATCCAATAGCTTTGATTTGATATGGTCTGGTAATGCCTGTTCTTTTAGCCATGCATGCCTTCTGATGACTGTGCCAATCATGGCTGATCTAAAGGAAGCCTCCAGTGCATCATAGCCGCATTTTAGGGAATGGTTACTGACTTGTTGAATGTTATGTACCATTTCCTGCACATATTTCTTGTCTACTGTTTCATCCGAAGACACTTTTTTGGTTAACTGATCTAGCAAAAATTCTTGATACTGCATTATGTGAAATTGACAGTTCAAGGCCCTAGCTGAAAGAGTAGCAGAAGTGTAAACTTTTTTACCCCATCTCTCTAAGGATCTGGATTCCCTTTCAGAGGGGAGGGGGTTTTTGGTAGAGGAGGCTGCTACAGCCTTAGGTCCCTGGGAGATAGTCTCTGGATCTGCAAGGGGAGCCTTATACAGGTGGTGATGTGTGTCCGGGACCCTGTAGAATCTATCGGGCTTAACAGGGGCCGGAGGCAGAGAATCAGGAGCAGAGCAGGCATCATTAAATGCATCATCTACAACAGAAAGAACTGGAGGAATGGCTAAAGGCCTATGTTGAGGTAAATGCAGAAAGGTTCTAAGCCTTTTTCTGGATTCTGAAAAATCCTGGCCCTGCCACTGAAAAAGTTCCCTCATAGCATGCAGGGTTTCCCCAAAGGAAAATTCCTCAGGCGGAGAGGCAGAAGGAATGGACTCTTCACCATCAGAGTCTTCATAAGGGGAGTATGGGGCCTCTGGAGGGTCTGTATCATTTGAGTCATCAGAGGAATCATCTGTAGACACTGGCTCAGGGGGCTCAGCTCTGGGCCTCTTCTCTGGAGGCGGGTGAGAGGCCCCGTCTGGTTGAGGTTGGGATCCTCGGATTAAAGAGATAAGATCCTCTGCTAAACTAAGCATTTGTGAACTAGAGCTAGGCCTGTGAGAGGGGGGGCTTAGCAGGCACAGATTTAGTAGTTTTAGCTGCTTTAGCCCTGGCAAAGGCCTTAATGGACATGGCTGCAGGTGGCCTAGCAGCTCCACGTGCAGGGGTTGAAACATCCAAGGGAATAGTGTCTGATAATTCCTGAGAAACTGTAACAGCAGGTGGGATATTAGAAGCCGATTCCACGAGGTTGGAAGAGGCCTCGGCTGAAGGAAAGTTTTCAGCTGAAGGAGGGACCGCTAGCTCGGTTTCAGCCGAAACCGATACACTCGCGGTTGGCTTAACCGCGGTTTTGGCCGAAACCGCGGACCGCGAGTGTCGGTCCTTTTCCTTGCGTTTCTTAGATATTTGCGAAGTCGGAGGATCCGACGGCATAATATAAGCAAAATCGGAGCCGAAAAACTCCTCAGCAAACTCCGACCGACGTCTAAGCGTCCGCCGGTTAAAAGAAGCACAGGCTAGACAAGCTGCGACGTCGTGGTCTGGGCCTAGACAAGGTAAGCAGTAAGAGTGGAAATCTTTATGAGGTATTTGTTTCCCACAAGTTAAACAGTTATTCACTTTTTCTGACATCGGCTGAGGCAAGAAAGAGTCCCCAACGGGGTACTTAGCTTTTTAGTAGTCTTCGAAGTAGTATTCGGTAGTAGTAATCTCTGGTTCTGACCGACCGGCACTTGCGAACAGCTTCTGCTTCGGGCGCCACGCGGCAAGAAAGACTGAGGAAAATGGCGTCGGCTGATGCCTTTATACCCGAAAAACTGCAGCTGTGACGTCGGGTGAAGTGCGACACCAGCCGAGGCCAGACCCAGACTTTGGAATCCGGCCGACCGAAGGGCTGCCTGACGACAGGACAACCCATTTGTAAGGACTGCAGATGCATCCTTGAAGGACATCTAGGGACTGCAAGCAGTAATAATTTGAAAGGTATTACATAAAAACCAGCTATGAGATACTTGCTTATACGCAAGGGATTTATCAATAATTTATTTTCAACATTTCTTTGTGGTCTAACACCCTGCATGATTTACACATTTCGCAATTACAACCCAACTATTACTTAAAATACCAAGTTAGGCCTCAAATTAAGCACAGACGCACACACACACACACACATGTATACACACACACACACGTACACAATTTACAAGTCCACCAACTCACCTACATCATGTTATTGAGATTTGAAAAGAAATTGGAGCTCCTGGTAAAAAATTAAACCAGCACATAGAATTCAAGCACACACCACACAGAAGGCGCCCCAATTAAAAAACAAATTGAAGAGCCAAGCACTGACACTAAAGAATGGCTTATCAAAACTAAAGAAAAAACACAAAAACCTAAAATCCAAAAGGCGTGCACAGATTTAGAGTACCAAACAGCTTTAATCCTGGTACCTTGGCATTTCGCCTTCAAGGGATATCAACATATCAAATTGTAATTAAATATACTAAACAATTGTGTTTCAAAATTTGTCTATACATCCCTCTTTTAAAGTGACCAGTGCACACTATACATAAATACATCCCTTAGTCATGAAAAACTACTACATTTCCCATAGAACTTCAGCAGCAGCAAAATTACAACAAAATTACAATGAATTCTACAGCAACATCACCAAAAAAGTCAACCAAGTTTACGTAAAACATACACCACCACCCTCTCATAATGTGTGTATGTACTCATATAAAAATATATTATACACGTTCTCGAGCACCATATCGTGGTTTGGACTTTTGTTTATATATATATATATATATATATATATATATATATATATATATATATATATATAAATAATGTATGTGTATGTATATATATATATATATATATATATATATATATATATATATATATATGTGTGTGTATGTGTGTGTATATATATATATATATATATATATATATATATATATATATATATATATATATATATATATGTATGTGTATATGTATATATATGTATATGTATGTGTATATGTATATATATATATATATATATATATATATATATATATATATACATATATATGTGTATGTATAAATACATATATATATATATATATATATATATATATATATATATATATTTTATTGAGCTGTTCTTACTGTAACTGTCTTAGTTGCTCTTCTGCGTGCTATCGGTTCAGTCGCTCTTACTCTGCACTTATTACTGCTCGTTAGTAGCCTTCTAATTTACTGCCTTCTGCACTTGTTTTTATAGGTTCATAGGTAAGTACTAGGCTATCTGCCCAAGGGCATTTATAAGCCTAGCCACAGTGTGTTGGCTTTTGCCACCCCCTTAGATTAGTTCCCTATGCCTCTGACCAGCAGAGCCATTAGCTCCCTGCGCCTCTGTCCAGCAGAGCCACTGCAGTGATCTCTGGGGTAAATTTTCTGTTTCCCATCCACCCGTCAAGGTTTCTCCTGAAGAGTTCTAGTGAGGGGCTCTGCCTGATGTATATTGGAATCTTGTTCCAAAGCATGGGGGAGTCTCTGGGTCAGGAATCTATCCCTCCAGCACGTCCTATGATTTGATAAATAAAACGGAAACATCACAAACTAGATGGATAGTCAGACTAAGGGCTGATAGAGGCAAAGGCCTCAATGAAAGGATACCAATGAAGCCCATTCTAAAGAATAGGGCTCTTTTTAAATAAGTTCTATTTTTTATACGAGTAAAAAATAAAAATAAAGTGATGCACATATGTTTTTTATGTTCATAGATTTTACTTTTCATACAGTTATTTACCTTGTTTTAAGACAGAACTCAGTTTTCAATTTTTACTTCAAAGATGTATCAGGAATTTTAGTAAGGTTGTGTATGGCTTTAATACTAAATAGGATAATTGTTATACATTCATTGCATTTAATTATTGAGTATATTTATAAGGAACCACAACCAAATGTATTTATGGTCTGATGAAGTGGTGCCTTACAAAGTACAGTTGTGTCCTACCATAAATGTAGATGTTCGGGTGTATTCACTGTTGCTGTCATTACTCTTGGGTTATCCTGCTGGCAGGCGACCCACGGTCGGCCAGAATTCCAAAGTCTAGTTCCGGCGTCAGTTGCTGTCACCTCTTCCCTGACGTCCGTGCGCCAGTGGTTTAAAAGAAGCAGCCAACGCCATTTTCTTCAGTTTTTTTTGCCCCAGATGTCGGGTGCCCCCAAAATAGGCTAAAAATATAATGCCAATAATTATGCATGCAGTAAAATAAACATTTCCTTCATCTACAAGCAAATACACCACATAGGTTGTAGAAGATAGAGAAGTATAGGGAAGTCCCAGCAAAGAAAAAGAGGGATGGAGGGAGGGTAACCTGGACTGCAACAGTGAATATACTCGAACATCTACATTTATGGTAGGTACACAACTGTACTATGTTCCTGTTTTACTGTTGCAGTCATTATTCTTGGGTTGAATCCCAAGCCTTGCAAAACTGCAGTGGCGAAGCCTGCTCTGGATTTAGAGTAGAGAGGTAAATGGAAGTGCTTTGTAAAAGTGTGCACTGAACTCCAAGTTGCAGCCTCTAAAATGTCTTTGGTTGGTACGCCTCTGAGAAAGGCTGCTGAAGTGGCTGCTGCCCTGGTAGAATGAGGTCTAATGGCCTTGGGCACTGATTTGCCATGTTGTGAGTAGCAGAAACGAATGCAATGGCATATCTATTTTGAAATAGTCTGTTTTGAGATAGGCTTTCCTTGAGATCCTGCAGCAAATGCACTAAAAGTTGCTCAGTTTTTCCGAAAGCTTTAGTTCTGTCCAAATAGAAGCGTAGTTGTCTGTGTATGTCCAAGGAATGCAGAAGTCTTTCACCCTTATTCTGTGGGTTTGGATAAAAGGTAGGCAGATAAACAGTTTTGCTGAGGGCCACACTGGACACTACCTTAGGCATAATTGTATGGTTCATTCTTAGAGAAACTCTGTCTGGGTGGAAAATGATGAAAGATTCCACAGCCATGAGTGCCTGTAACTCTGAAATGCATCTTACAGAGGTTATTGCTAGGAGCAGAGCTGTTTTCCAAGATAAAAACTTTATATCAGCTGTACTGGCTGGCTCAAAAGGCGGCAGAGTGAGTTTTTCCAAGGCATAATTGAGGTCCCATGCAGGTATTGGGGCTCTCCTTGGAGGTCTTATGTT
Source organism: Protopterus annectens (assembly GCF_019279795.1). NCBI lineage: Eukaryota > Metazoa > Chordata > Ceratodontiformes > Protopteridae > Protopterus > Protopterus annectens. Next base: position 395,099,810 of record NC_056742.1, read on the forward strand.
TTTGGCCCCTCTTAGGTACTGTCTTATCAATGGATGGGAAAAAATAGGAGGTTCCGTATTGTAATGAGCTGAAATGGCTGAGGCATGAATTTTAATTGATGAACAGGATAGGCCTTTGTCCAGCATCTCAGTTAGGTATTGTAAAATCTGAGGAATATTTGGTACAGATGTGTCAAGTCCTTGTGCCTGGTTCCAAGCACAGAATCTTTTCCATTTGTCTGCATAAGATTTTCTGGTACTGGGCCTTCTGGCCTCCAAAATAACATCCATCACTGCTTTAGAAAGAGGTGTGTTTTAAAAGGTTACATTATCTGCCATGCTGCCAGATTTAGGGTCTTGAGTTGGCTGTGCAGAATCTGATTGTTTCGCTGGGTCAGTAAGTGAGGAATAAGAGGCAGTGTCCAGGCTGGGCCTTGAGACAAGTGTTTTAGGATTGGGTACCAGTGCTGGCGTGGCCAGTCTGGGGCAATCAGGATCATTTTTGGATTCTCTTGTCTGTCCTTTAGGAGTACCTTGGGGAGTAGAGGCAGAGGAGGAAAGGCATATACTGTTAGACTTTTCCAGCTGAATGACAGACCATCCACTTTCCATGCTTGCTTGTGATAAGTCCTTGTGCAGAATTTTTGTAGTTGGTAGTTGCCAGGGGAGGCAAACAGATCTATGTCTGGGCATCCCCATTTCTTTATTATCATGCTGAAGACTAGTGAATCCAATTTCCATTTGTGGGGATCCGTAAGGTTTCTGCTTAGTTCGTCTGCCAGAGTATTGTTCTTTCCTGGCAGGAATTGTGCTTGCAAGTGTACTTGATAAGTCAATGCTGTGTTCCATAAAGTCATGGCTTGTCTGCAGAGGGGGTAGGAATGTGTGCCTCCCTGCTTGTTTATGTACGACATGACTGTAGTATTGTCCGTCCTTATCAGTAGTTGGCCTGGATGGAGTATTATCAGTAGTTGGCCTGGATGGAGTAAATCCTTGAAAGCTGTCAGGGCATTCTAAATAGCTAGCATCTCTTTTTGATTGATATGTAGATGCATTTGGCTTGTGGGCCATGTGCCCTGAATACATTTTCCTGTCATGTGTGCTCCCCAGGCATAGTCTGATGCATCTGTTATTGACTGCCTATCTGTGGGTAGAGTGAAAGGCCGTCCCTTCTTGTTGAAGTGACAGGCATGAGTCCACCATCGAAACTCCTGTTGTAGGCAAGGAATGAGGGTAATTAATGCTTCCAGGCTTTGACAGTGTTGAGTCCAGACACTTTTTAGGTACCACTGAAGTTTCCTCATATGCAGTCTGGCATATGGAATTAGCAGTATGCAGGATGCCATGAAGCCCAAAGCCTGCGAATTTTTCTTGCAGATAACTGGGTCTTCGCTGCCAACATTTTAAAGTAAGAAGTTAGTTGTCTTTGTTTTTCTGGCATGAGATAAGCCATCTGGGCAGTTGTATTTAAGCGTGCACCCAGAATATTATCTCTTGAGAGGGTACTAGTTTTGATTTCTTTTCGTTTACTGTGCACCCTAGGCAAATTAATAATCTTTTTACGAATGCCAGATGCTGTAGTAGAGTGCCCTTGTTCTCTGCTTGTATAAGGCAGTCGTCCAAGTAGGGATAAATTTGAATTCCTCTGTCTGCAAAATGCAATTACTGGTGCCAGGCATTTTGTGAAGATGCTGGGTGCAGCAGACAAGCCTAAGGGCAGTGCAGAGAATTGGTAGTGTTTTGAGCCAGCTATGAATCTGAGGTATCTTTTGCAAGATTGTCTGATTGGTACATGCAGATATGCCTCTTTTAGTTCCAAAGTTACAAGCCAAGCCTTCTTGCCCAGCATGGGCAGAAGCTGCTGCAGAGGTAACATTTTGAATTTTGGAACGTCCAGAAACGTGTATAGAACAGACAGGTCCAGTATTGGTCTCCAGGTTTTGTCCTTTCTGGGGACTAAGAAAAGTCTTGAGTAAAATCCTTGTCCCTGCTCTTGTTGTGGTACTTGCTGAATGGCCTTCATCTGCATAAGGCTCGAAACTTGGTTTTGTGCCTCTGCCCATTGACTGAGTGGCAGGTTTGGCATACCTTTTGCCTTTGGCAGGGTGTGAAAGTGGAACATGTAGCCCTGGGACACTATATATTCAATACACATTTGTCCTGGGTGATCATGTGCCAATTTTGAGAGAAAGGTGCTAGCTTTCCCCCTAAGGGAGCTGCAAGAAGATAAGTGCTTGGTGCTGGCAGAGGCAAGTCATTGGGACTGTTTTCTGTATGGCTGAGCTTTGTCTTCTCGAGTTTTGGAGGTAGAAGCACCCCACTGTTTAGGCCTGTATGAGCCCTGGGGCTGGGATCTGCCTCTGGGACGTCTGTATCTGCCTCTTTGTGGTCTGTCCGACACTGGAAAGGACCAATTTTTTGTAGGACAGTTCCTGCTAAATTTTGGTGGCTGCACCTGTAAGAAATTCTTTACTGTTTGCATAGATTTCGCTTTGTCCTCCATTTTCTTCAAAACCTCCTCTGCTTTAACACCAAATAAAGTATCATGCTGTAATGGAGCATCTAATAATTTTGCTTTAACATGATCAGGCAAATTTTGTTCCTTTAACCAAGCGTGCCCCCTAATGACAGAACCCGTAACTGCGGCCCTGCAGGAGGCCTCCAGAGAGTCAAAACCACATTGCAATGTATGCTTTCCCACTTGTTCAGTTGCATGCAATAAATCCTGTATTTCCTTATTTTCTGTACAATCAGAATTAGTCAACATTTTCTGTTTTAACAGTGACATTAAGTACTGCTGATATTTAATCATATGAAATTGACAATTTAAAGCCCTCGCAGCCAAAGTAGCAGAAGTGTAAACTTTTTTTCCCCATCTATCTAGGGCCCTTGAGTCCCTGTCAGAAGGGACAGGGTTTTTAGCAGTAGCGGCCTTAACCCCCCTTGGGACCCTGAGAAATAGTTTCTGGGTCAGCAGTAGGGTTTTTATAAAGAAATTTATGAGCATCAGGAACACTGTAATATCTGTCTGGTTTAACAGGAGCTGGAGGTAAGGAATCTGGAGAAAGGCCGGACTCTGAAAATACATCATCTACACTGAAAATACATCTACAATGTCTAGCACAGGGGGAATAGCAAGAGGCCTGTGCTGAGGAAGTAAAAGAAAATTTCTGAGCCTTTTCTTTGATTCTGAGTAATCTTGGCTCTCCCAGTGGTAGTGTTCTCTCATGGAATGCAGGGTTTCCCCAAAAGAAAAATCCTCTGGAGGGGAAGCTGAAGGAATGGATTCTTCAGCATCAGAATTCTCACAGGGAGGAAGAGAATATTCCTGTACAGAAGAGGAATCAGAGGAAATGGAAACCTGATCTGAAGAGTCCTAGTCTGTCTCTTGCCTAGGCCTTTTGTCAGGAGGGGGATGGGAACCCCTGATCAAGGTAATAAGGTCTTCGGCCATTTTGAGCATCTGTTTTTTAGGCATGGAAGTCTGTTCTGAAGAATGCTGTACTTGTTTCTTTGTCTTTAAAGCTGCTGTAGTCTTTGCTTTTGAAGCTGAGGTAGGCTTTACATATAACTGTGTAGGTCTGAATACTCCCTCAGAAGCAGATGCCTGCTCTGCGGCTCCGGACCCATCTGAGGGAAAAATTTCCGAGTGTCCAATACCTTGAGTATCCAGAGGCCTAGCTGACTCCACCTGGGAGTCGTCAGCGGCCTGTGGCTCTGAGGTAGCGGGTGTCAGGGGCTGCGAAAGCGCCTCGCTGAGAAAGTACAGTTTTGTATCTACCATAAATGTAGATGTTCGAGTGTTCACACTGCTGCAGTCATTACACTTGGGTTATCCTGCAGTCAGGCGGTCCCGCAGTCAGCCAGAGTTCCAAAGTCTTGGTCCGGCGTCGGTTGCTGTCGCTTCTTCCCTGATGTCAGTGCGCCAGGGGTATACAAGATGCATCCAACGCCATTTTCTTCAGTTTTTCTTGCCCCAGATGTCAGGTGCCCCCAAGTAGGTAGGCAATACATATTGCTAATAAAACATACATAAAAAATAAAAACAATACCTTCAGTTACAAGCAAATGCACCACAAAGGTTGTATAGGATAGAAAGGTATAGATAAGTCCAGCAAGGACAGAGGGGATGGAGGGAGGGTAACCTGGACTGCAGCAGTGTGAACACTCGAACATCTATATTTATGGTAGGTACAAAACTGTACTATGTTCATCGTGTTACACTGCTGCAGTCATTACACTTGGGTAGAATCCCAAAGCTAAGGTTGGGTGGCTGGTCTATAAAGAGTTAGGATTGGCTATGAGGCCCTGCAGAACTGCAGTGGCAAATCCTGCTCTGGATTTAGAGTAAAGAGGCAAGTAGTAATACTTGGTAAAGGTGTGCACTGAACTCCAAGTTGCAGCCTCCAAAATTTCCTTGGTTGGTACTCCTCTGAGAAAGGCTGCTGAAGTGGCTGTTGCTCTGGTAGAATGTGGCCTAATGTTAGGGACTGATTTTCCATGCTGTGTGTAGCAGTAACGAATACAGTGTCCTATCCATTTGGAAATAGTCTGCTTTGAGATAGCCTTGCCCTGTGATCCTGCAGCATATGCTACAAACAGTTGCTCAGTTTTCCTGAAAGCTTTTGTTTTGTCCAAGTAGAAGCGTAGCTGCCTGTGTATGCCCAAAGAGTGCAGACGTTTCTCACCTTTATTCTGGGGGTTTGGATAGAAAGTTGGCAAATGGATGGTTTGGTTAAGAGCCACACTTGATACCACCTTTGGCATGAAGGTAGGGTTTGTCCTTAAAGAAACCCTGTCCTGATGAAATATTATAAAAGGTTCCACTGCCATTAATGCCTGTAGCTCTGAGACTCTTCGTGCTGAAGTTACTGCCAGGAGCAGAGCTGTTTTCCATGATAAAAATTTTAGATCGGCTGTATTGGCTGGCTCAAAAGGTGGCAAGGTCAGTTTTTCCAAAACAAAATTGAGGTCCCATGTTGGTGTTCTCCGGGGCAGTCTTATGTTTTTAGCCCCTCTGAGGTACTGCTTTAGCAAGGGATGAGAGAATAAAGGAGGATCCGTGTTGTAATGAGCTGAAATGGCAGAGGCATGAATCTTAATTGATGAGAAGGATAGGCCCTTGTCCAGCATCTCAGTCAAGTACTGTAAAATCTGAGGAATGTTTGGGACAAGAGGGTCAAGGCTATGAGCCTGGTTCCAGGCACAGAATCTCTTCCATTTTTCTGAGTAAGATTTCCTGGTGCTAGGCCTCCTGGCCTCCAAAATGACATCCATAACAGCTTTAGAGAGAGGTGTTGCCTGTTTGACTAATGAATCTGCTATGCAGCCAGGTTTAGGGTTTTGAGCTGACCGTGCAGGGTCTGATTGTTTTGTTGAGTCAGAAGGTGCGAAATTTGAGGCAAAATCCACAGTGGGCCTTGAGCCAAGTTCTTTAAGATTGGGTACCAGTGCTGGCGTGGCCAGTCTGGAGCAATCAGGATCTTCTGTGGTTTTTCTTGTCTGGCTTTTAGGAGTACCTTTGAAAGGAGAGGCAGTGGTGGGAAGGCATAAACTTTTAGGCTTTTCCAGCTGAACAAAAGAGCATCCACTTTCCATGCTTGTGTGTGGTAAGTCCTTGTGCAGAATTTTTGTAGCTGGCAATTTAGTGGGGAGGCAAAAAGATCTATGTCTGGGCACCCCCATTTTTGCATTACCATGCTGAAGATTTGTGGATTCAATTTCCATTCGTGAGGGTCCATGATATTTCTGCTGAGATCGTCTGCCAGAGTATTTTTCTTTCCTGTCAGGAATTGTGCTTGCAGATGAACTTGATAAGTTAGAGCAGTGTTCCACAAGGTCATGGCTTGCCTGCATAGGGGATAAGAATGAGTGCCCCCTTGCTTGTTTATGTACCACATTACTGTGGTGTTGTCTGTCTTTAATAATAATTGTCCTGGATGCAGAAGGTCCTTGAAAGCTGTTAGGGCATTTTGAACAGCCATCATCTCTTTTTGATTGATGTGAAGATGCATTTGGTCTGTGGTCCACTTGCCCCGAATACATTTTCCTGCCATGTGTGCTCCCCAGGCGTAATCCTAAGCATCTGTTGTTAGAGTCTGCCTAGCTGTGGGTAGAGTGAAAGGCTGACCCTTGTTGAGGTGACATGCCTGTGCCCACCATCGAAAATCCTGTTGTAGGCAGGGAATTATTGGTATTACTGTTTCTAAACTGCAAGAGTGTTGAGTCCAAACACTTTTTAGGCACCATTGTAATTTCCTCATATGCAGTCTAGCATATGGAATTAGCAGTATGCAGGATGCCATGAATCCCAGGGCCTGCAGAATTTTTCTTGCAGGGAGATGGGAGTTTTTTGCAGTAATTGAAAATATTGAGTCAGTTGTCCTTGTTTGTCTGGCGTGAGATAAGCCATCTGGGCAGTTGCATCCAAGCTGGCACCCAGGAATATTATCTGTTGTGAGGGCACTAGTTTTGACTTCTTTTCGTTTACTGTGTACCCTAGAGAAATTAGCAGCCTTTTTACAAACGCCAGATGCTTTAGAAGAATGTCCTTTTTCTCTGCTTGAATGAGACAGTCGTCCAGGTATGGATATATATGAATTCCTTTTTGTCTGCAAAATGCAATTACTGGTGCCAGGCACTTTGTAAAGACCCTGGGCGCAGTAGATAAGCCAAAGGGCAGTACAGAGAATTGGTAGTGCATTGTACCAGCTTTGAATCTGAGGTATCTTCTGCAATCCTGTCTGATAGGGACATGCAGGTATGCCTCTTTGAGGTCCAGAGTAACAAGCCAAGCCTTCTTGCCCAGCATGGGAAGAAGCTGCTGTAGTGTCAACATTTTGAATTTCGGAACATCCAGGTAAGTATTTAGAGTTGAAAGGTCTAGTATGGGTCTCTAGGCCTTGTCCTTTCTGGGGACCAGGAAGAGTCTTGAGTAAAATCCTTGTCCTTGTTCTTGCTGTGGTACTTTTTGAAAAGCTCTCATGTCCATGAGGGCTGAAATTTGTTTTTGAGCCTCTGCCCATTGATTTTGTGGCAGGTTTGGCATTCCCTTTAGCCTTGGTAAAGTGTGAAAGTGGAACCTGTATCCTTGAGACACAATATTCAGAACCCATTTGTCTTGGGTGATTGTTTGCCAATTTTGAGAAAAAAGTGCTGGAAGTGCTTGGCATACGAAGGGGGAAGTCATTGGGACCGTTTCCTGTAAGGTTGAGACTTGTCCTCACCTCCTTTTGGGGTTGAGGTACCCCACTGTCGTTGTCTTTAAGAGCCTTAGGGTTGAGATCTGCCTCTTGGGCGTCTGTATCTGCCTCTCTGTGGCTTGTCTGACACTGGAAAGGACCAGTTCTTTGTAGGCCAATTTCTGCTAAATCGAGGTGGCTGTACCTGTAAGAAATCTTTGACTGTTTGCCTAGATTTAGCTTTATCCTCCATTTTCTTTAACACCTCTTCTGCCTTAACACCAAACAAGGTATCATGCTGTAAAGGAGCATCCAATAATTTTGCGTTGACATGATCAGGTAAACTCTGTTCTTTTAACCAAGCATGTCTTTCGAATCACAGAACCTGTAACTGCGGCTCTACAAGAGGCCTCTAAAGAATCAAATCCACATTGCAGAGTATGCTTTCCCACCTGTTCAACTGCATGCAATAAATCCTGCATTTTTTTATAGTCAGGAGCTTCTGAGCTTGTAAGCATTTTCTGTTTTAACTGAGCCATTAAATATTGTTGGTACTTAAGCAAGTGAAACTGGCAATTTAAAGCCCTTACTGCTAAAGTTGCAGAAGTGTAAACTTTCTTCCCCCATCTATCCCAATGCTCTAGAATCTCTGTCAGAGGGGACTGGATTTTTTGCAATGGAAGCCTTAACCCCTTTGGGAACCTGGGAGATGTTTCTGGGTCAGCAAAAGGGTTTGTATAAAGAAACTTGTGTGAGAGTCAGGGACTCTATAATACCTATCTGGCTTGGCTGGAGCAGGGGGCAAAGAATCAGGAGATAAGCTGGATTCAGAGATGGATTCAGAGAACACATCATCCACAATATCTAACATAGGCGGAATAGCAAGGGGCCTGTGCTGAGGCAATAAAAGAAAGTCCCCGAGCCTTTTCTTGGATTCTGAATAATCCTGACTTTCCCAATGGAAATGCTCCCTCATGGTATGTAAAGTTTCCCCAAAAGAGTAATCCTCAGGAGGAGGGGCTGAAGGGACAGATTCTTCAGCATCAGAGTCCCCATGGGGGGGGGTAGAGAGTATCCCTGGTCTGAAGAGGAATCAGAGGAAATGGAAACCTGATCAGAGGAATCATAGTCTGTATCCTGCCTAGGCCTTTTATCAGGAGGGAGATGGGAACCCCTGATTAGAGTAATGAGGTCTTCGGCCATTTTGAGCATCTGTTTCTTAGGCATGGAGGACTGTCCTGGAGAATGCTGTAATTGCTTCTTTGCCTTTAATGGTGTTTTTGTCTTGGCTGTTGCTTTAATGGTAAGTTGTGAAGGTCTGAAAACACCCGCAGAAGCCAATGCCTGCTCAGCGGCTCCAGACCTATCTGAGGGATTAGTTTCCGTAGGCCCAATACCTTGAATTTCCAGAGGCCTAGTTGTTTCCATGTGGGAGCCGGAGGCGGCCTGTGGCTCTGAGGTAGCGGGTGTCAGGGGCTGTGAAAGCGCCTCACTGAGAACCGGCGACTGGCCTAGAAGAGGCTTCGTCGTCGGTTTTGGACCTCGGATGCTTGTCTTTGCGTTTTTTATGAATTGCGGTCGTCGGTTGCTCCGACGGCATTGTATAATTGAACCTTCGGCCAAAGTATTGCAAAGCAAAATCAAAACGTCGTTTTACAGTGCGTTTGTTAAATCTAGCACAAAACAGACAACTAGTGACGTCGTGATCAGGGCCTAGGCATGGAATACAGTAAGAGTGGAAGTCCTTATGAGGTATTTGCTTCCCACAAGAAATACATTTATTAACTTTTTCTGACATCGGTCTGAGGCAAGAAAAAAGTTTCCCCAACGGGGTACTTAGCTTTATTGAAGACTTCGGATCTGAAATTCGACTTCAAAAATCTCAGGAGTCGGCTGACCGGCACTTGCGAACTGCTTTTGCTTCGGGCACCACGCGGCAAGAAAGACTCAAGAAAATGGCGTCGGATGCATCTTATATACCCCTGGCGCACTGAAGTCAGGGAAGAAGCGACAGCAACCGACGCCGGACCAAGACTTTGGAACTCTGGCCGACTACGGGACCGCCTGACGGCAGGATAACCCAAGTGTAATGACTGCAGCAGTGTAACACGAACATCCGGTGAACCGGCGACTGGCTTAGAGGAAGCCTCGTTGTCGGTTTTGGATCTTGGATGCCTGTCCTCCTCTTTTTCCTTGCATTTTTTTAGAAATTCCGGTTGTTGGCTGTTCCGACGGCATTATTTAATTGAATTTTCAGCCAAAGTAATGATAAGCAAAATCCAAGCGACGCTTAATAGCGCGTTTGTTGAATCTAGTACAAAACCGACTAGCAACGTTATGATCAGGGCCTAGGCAAGGAATACAGTAAGAGTGATAATCCTTATGAGGTATTTGCTTCCCACAAGAAATACAATTGTTAACTTTTTCTGACATCGGTCTGGAGCAAGAAAAAAAAGTTTCCCCAATGGGGTACTTAGCTTTAATGAAGACTTCGGATCCGAAATTCGTCTGTGAAAATCTCAGGAGTTGGACGACCGGCATTTGCGAACTGCTTTTGCTTCGGGCACCACGCGGCAAGAAAGACTGAAGAAAATGGCGTCGGCTGCTTCTTTTATACCTCTGGCGCACTGACGTCAGGGAAGAGGCGACAGCAACCGACGCCGGACCTAGACTTTGCAATTCTGGCCGACCGCGGGTCACCTGCCAGCAGGATAACCCAAGAGTAATGACTGCAACAGTGAAACACGAACATCCATGAAAGCGCTAACCTTGTCTAACTGAGCTCTATGGAACATTAAAGTTTGTCTTACTTCATTTTAAACTGGATGGACTGATACTGAGATTTATTTGCCTATGGTTGAAGTATTGACCTTTTTCTGTGGAATATCATTGTGGTAAGGTTTATATCCCTAGAGCGTGTGACTCTCAGAGATTTGATATTTTTAGTCATTTGTTAATTTAATTGCATTTATTTGAACTGCATTTGTCGTAGTGTTGCTACACACTTGGGTATGCTGGCCTGCACTGCAATTTGAATTGTATTTACTGTTGTTTTAGCTGCTTTTCTGTAACAAAAAAAAAAAAAAAATTCTAAGCGTGTTTCCTGCCTTTCCTGTAACTAGTGAAGTCCAGATACAGACTTGCTGTATCCAGGACTATTGGTAAGCTTCCGAGCCCCCCAAGCCTTTCTGTGTTGGAGGGAAGCCTTCTAGCTTATCAGTGGGAGTGGTAAACACTAGGTAGCCTATCTACCACGGGAAGAGTGAGTTTTTGCCCTGTAGTTCATTGGCCGTTTGGGCAGTTTTCCATCTCTTTCTACTTTCTGGTTAAAAGCCCATTTTGCATTTGATCCCCGCCTTTCCTATAACTAGTGTAGTCCAGGTACAGATTTGCTGTATCCAGGACTGCTGGTAAGCTTCTGAGCCCCCAAGCCCTTTTGTGTTGGAGAGAAGCTTTCTAGCTTAACCTATCTACCACAGGAGGAGTGGTTTCTGGCCCAGAAATTATAGTTTATTGGCCGTTTGGGAAGCTTTTCCATCTCTTTTAACCTTCTGATTTAAAAGCCTGTGTTTGAGCTCGTTTCCTGCCTTTCCTGTTTCTAGTCTAGTCCAGGTACAGATATGCTGTATCCAGAACTCTTTGTAAACTTCTGAGCCCCCCCAAGCCTTTCTGTGTTGGAGGGAAGCCTTCTAGCTTATCAGTGGGAGTGGTAAGCATTAGGTAGCCAGTCTACCAAGAAAGGAGAGGTTCTTGGCCCAGAAATTGCAGTTTATTGACCACTGGACAGTTTGTCTGTCTCTCTCAACTTTCTGGTTTAAAAGACCACATCTGCGCTGGTTTCCCATCTTTCCTGTAACTAACCTACTGGGTAGCACTAGAAAGCCTTAAACTGATACAAGCCTTCTAGCTTAGAAGAGAGAGTTTGGAGTGATTAAGTATCAGTTTTCTGTACTTTCTTGATGTACTTAACTGTTTTCTGCCTAAACGCAGATTTTCCAGTGTTTATTGTGATTTAAAAGCTTCTTTTTTCACATATTGTACTTTTGACAGCCTGCAATTTTAAAAAGTTTTTTGTTTAAATAATTTAACTGTTGTAGGCTACACACTAACGTGCGATAACCTTTTCTGATCATTTGTAGTCGTTTAAAGCTATTTTAAGTATTTTTTACTGTTTTTGCCTTATCTTTTCAAAAAAAAAAAAAAAAAAAAAAAAAACAGTTCCTTGTTTCCTGCCTTTCTAAGCTAGTATAGTCTAGTTTTCAGGCTAGTGCTGAATTCAGGGCTGTGATATTAGTTTCTGAGTTGCCCATACCTTATTTGGATGGAAGGAAGTTTCTCTGTTCACTTGTGAGAGAGGGGAGCTTTAAGCAACCTATCTGCCCCTGGAGGAGTGGTTCCAGCCTAGAAGTTAGTAGTTTATAGGCCACTTTGGGCTAATTTCTCTCTCTCTCTCATTTCCCTACTATAAAAACGGCGTTTGCACAGATGTTATGTGATCCTATCTCGCCTACATTCTGACTGATGGGTTCGGAGCCGATCCCTCGGCTCCGACTCGGCACGCTTATGCCAAAGAGCGAAGTCTCTTATTGGCTGAGCTTACTATATCCCAGGATGCACCACTACCAGTCCCCCAGATCTCGTTTGCCGCTAACTAGCAAAGACGTGGTCTCGAGCTGGCTGAGCTAAGTAGTGTTTTTTCACTAACTTTTCTGTCAGAAATTTGCTAATTTCTAAACAAAAAGCTGTTTTAACGGCTACTCTGTGCTGTTGTGTGTGTTTGACAACTTTCTGTGGAAAATTTGTGTGTGATTGATACTTGTTCTGGTTACAGGCTCCCTTGGTCTATAGGGCCTTTCCTACTGGTTAATTCCCTTTAAAAAAACCTTAGGGTTTCTTTATTTCCTTTATACGGTTGTTTACTGTTGTTCAATTGGCTATTGTTGTGAACGGCAAGTTAATCTTGACTAAGACTAAGTTTGTCTGTGAGAGAGTACTTATTTTTACTTATAATGTCTCAAGCACCTAGGCCTTCGGGCTTCAAGAAGTGCACTAAATGTAGTTTTAAAATGTCTATCACGGATGACCACTCTCTGTGTGTATATTGTTTGGGCGCCAAACATTTGCAGGAGTCCTGCAGCGTGTGTCACGCTTTTTCCTCGAGGGTCCTCCAAGAGAGGAAAAATAAGCTTATATTGAAAGGCCTTATAAAACCCTCTTTTGAAGAAGCTTTAGCATCCTCTCCTTCTCCTGCTAAAAAGAAAAGGGCATCGGCTCCGACCAGTCCGTCGGACCCGACCGCCAAAAGACATAGGCAGGCTTCTCCTTCGGCTCCAAGGACTTCGGAGCCGAGGGCGGAACGGTCTGCCTCGATGCCCCCAGTCTCGACTCCTCTGTCTTCGGAGCCGATGGCTGGGGCATCGAGAGGCGGGTCACCTTCATCGGCTCCACTGGTCTCGGAGCCGATGAAGGTTGTCCGCTCAGACACTTCCTCCTCGGCGCCTAAGTCCTCCTCGGCACCGATGGAAACTGGTTTGGGTATTCCTTCGGCGCCGATAGTTATCGAGTCGCCTTGGAGCCGGTCCCCTAGCCCCTTGGGGTCGTTGGAGAGGCCAACTCGAACCCGTTCAGTCTCCTCTAAGTCATCGAGGATGTCAGATTCGGACATAGACAGGGTGCTCCAAAGACTGCTCCAGTCCCCAGTCTTTCAAAAATTTGTTTCGGCTCCGACCCAGTTGGCTTCGGAGCCGATAGCCCATGCCCATGTCATTGCCATTCCTCCTCCGACCGCCGCCCGGAGCAGGTGCCGTTGGAGCCGGTAGAGATCCTAGGGTCGGCTCCGACCCTTACTCCAACCCCGGCCTTCGGGTCCGAGTTTGGCACGCGGACTTCTTCGGCTGGACCCGGGGGTGACGTTTCGGGACCTATGTTGTCGGTTCCGAGCCTCCCTCTCGGTGCTTCGGCACTTCCGTCTGCTATCATGGCTCCGGGGACCGGACACTCCCAGGATTCTGGGGTCCGGCTTTCAGAGCTATGAGGAGTGCCTTGGCCAAGTCTTCTTGGCCATCTCTCCGGCTTTACCGCACCTTCCCTGGGCGTGGAGACTGGGTCTTTGGCAGTTCCCCTGTCCTTAGGCAGCGGAGCCCCGGGGCCTGAGGTTACCCCCACTGGGGGTTCCCCTCCTCCTGAGGGTTCTTCGGAGTTGTCTTCAGAGGAGCCCCCAAGGAAGAGATCGTGCAAGAGGAAGCACGTGGACTCCCCCGAGTCTCTTACATCGGACACTGATCTTGATGATGCGGAGGGGTCCCCGAAGTCGTCCTCGGATGATGTCTCATTCGCAGACATTTTGGAGATCCTCAAACAACGAGGCGGCTGGATATCCAAACCCCCCTCTGCTGATGAGTCAGTGCTTCTCAAGGCCTTTGGGGCTCAGCCCTCCGCCTCCTGGGTGTCTCCGCCCTTCGACGAGCTCCTGGATTTGGTTTGTCGGAGGGCGTGGGAACATCCAGATACTGTGGAACCAGTGCCTTCTCGCCCTAACAAATTTTTGTCTGCCCCACCCGAGAAGGAGTTCTTGACAAAAGGCGTGGCTGTAGATGCCATGGTGGTGGCATCTGTTACACAACAGGACGTGGCAGAGGCTTCAACGTCCGTCAATCCTCCTAATAAGGAGTCTAGGAGCATGGACCGGTACGGGAAGCGCACCCTGACTTCAGCGGCCTTTACACTAAGGTCCCTGAATTATTTGGCACATTTTACCAGGCTACAGAGGGATCTGGTCAAGGAGCTGTCAGATTCCCTCTCGGGTAACCTACCTGAGCAGCTAGCCCAGTCAGTTAGCTCTCAGTTGGCTATCCTTACCTCGATTTCTAACTCGTCCATGAGGCTCATTTCATATGCGGCAAGGGGGGCAGAGCGGCAGGCACAGGCGTGGCTCACGGAGACAAGCCTGGCTCCGTTTGTAATTTTATGGAGGCCTTCAAGTCTTCCTTCGACGCCTTTGATGGGTCCTCTTTGTTTGGACCCAAGGGTAAAGACACCCTTTCCCGCCGTGAGCAAGAGGGAAAAACTTTATCTGCCGAGGTGCACGTTATTCCACTCCCTTCGGCCTTACCCCAAGGCTAAAGGAGGAGGGAAGATGTGGTTCCGCAAATCACGTAAGTTTTTCCTCAACATCAGGAAGATTCCCTTCCAGAGGCAGAGGACGGGGAAATTTTTCTGGGAGACGCCGTCCCAGAGGCGGCAGAGGGCCCCGCAATTCTGGAGACCGCGAGTCCTTTTGTGGCTCTTCAGCCTCCCACACTTCATGAGGGATTGCCCGGCTGTGCTGCTCCGGAGCCAGTCGGGTGCCGTTTTGCCAAGCACCTAAAAGCCTGGGAGTCTATCACTCAGGACAAATGGGTGCTTCGGATTATTGCCGGAGGTTACACCATTCCTTTCACACACTCACCCCCACCGTCCAAAAAAATCCCGGACCCACCACCCAGTCAAAGGGAAATTGCAGCCGCAGAAGCCAAAGCTGTTAGGAAAAGGAGTCATCCAACCGGTCCCCACAGACCAGATCGGATCCGGAAATTACTCAAGGTTCTTTTTAGTGCCAAAAAAGACAGGGGACCTGAGACCAATATTGGATCTCAGCAAACTAAACCAATCCGTCATGAAATCCAAATTCCGAATGGTCACTTTACAATCCATTCTCCCATTGTTGGAGAAGGATGTTTGGATGTGCTCCATAGATGTCAAGGACGCCTATTATCACATACCGATACATCGGGCGTCCAGGAAGTATCTGCGCTTCAGCCTGGGAGACAGTCATTTCCAATTTTGTGCACTGCCCTTTGGTCTCACCACAGCCCCCAGGGTGTTCACCAAGTGTTTGGCAGTAGTGACTGCTCACCTGAGGAGTCTTGGATTCCAAGTGTTTCCCTATCTGGACGACTGGCTCCTGACTGCCACCACCAGGCATCTACTTATGGACAACCTCAAAGCCACCATCTCCCTGGGAATTACATTCAATTGGTCAAAGTCTGTCTTGCTGCCCTCTCAGCGCATAAGGTTCATAGGAGCAGAGATAGACTCAAAATTGATGCACGTCTTTCTTCCTACCGAAAGGATTCAAACTTTACAAGGTCAAGTTCAAGCCCTGCTTTCAAGATCCAAAGCCCCAGCCAGGATGGTCCTGCAACTTTTAGGTTCGATGTCTGCCACGGTTCTCCTAGTTCCACTGGCAAGATTGCACATGAGGATTCTTCAGTGGCTGTTATCGACTCAATGGTCCTTTCAGAATCTCCCCCTCAATCACCCCATTATGATCACAGAAACGTGCAAACGGGACCTCCTCTGGTGGCTTCAGCCATCCAATCTGAATCAGGGAAGACCTTTTGTTATCCCCCCTCCGGTGGCCACCCTGACGACGGATGCCTCCCAGACAGGGTGGGGGGGGCATTGTCTGGGCAGGTTAGTTCAGGGTTCTTGGCTTCCAGACGAAACCTTTCTCCATATCAATGTATTGGAAATGAGGGCTGTACTTCTGTCCCTACAGGCCCTCCACAAGTTTCTCCCTCAAGGCATTATCGCTATCCACACAGACAACATGTCGGTGGTCTGGTATCTAAACAAACAAGGAGGGACCAGATCTTACCCCCTTTGCAGAGAGGCCATGAGGGTGTGGGAATGGGCTGTAGCTACCAACCGTTTCTTGGTAGCGACCCATATTCCAGGGAAATCCAATATATTGGCAGACAGATTAAGCAGGACGATTCTCTCTCCTCATGAGTGGTCCCTGAACGAAACAGTAGCAGCTCAGGTTTTCAGAAGATGGGGAACCCCGTGCTGCGACCTATTTGCAACACCACAAAACGCAAAGTGCAAAAGGTTCTTCTCCTTGACTCCACGTCAGGGGGAGGCAGCTATGGATGCTCTAGTCCAACCTTGGCCAACAGGACTACTTTATGCCTTTCCTCCGGTTCCACTTCTCCCCAAAGTCATCCAGAAAGCTTCTCGATTGGGGTCCACAATGATACTAATTGCTCAAGACTGGCCTCGTCAAGTATGGTTTCCATACCTGAAGAAACATGCGGTGGGCGATCCTTGGTTTTGGATCTAACTCGGATCTGCTGATTCATCAGTCGGGACAACAACACCAGTCCCTTCACACTTTGAAATTGACAGCTTGGCTCCTACACTTCCGACTTTAGTCAGAAATCACACCCTAGACCCGGAAGTTATTCACATTTTATCTTCGCCCACAAACCCACCACTAAGAAATTGTACCTCAGTAAGTGGAAGAGGTTTGCTATCTGGGCTCAACTCAGGGCTTAGACCCTATCACTGCCCGATTCCAGAGGTTTTGAAATTTTTAACATCCTTGTTTAATCAAGGATCTTCAGTTTCTACTATTAAAGTCCAACTAGCAGCTATCTCTAAATTTCACGAATCCATGGATCCACCGTTGATGAGCAGCAGATTATGCAAAACTTTCATTAAAGGTGCTGGGCTGTTAAGACCCCAGTTTTTCATCCTGCCTCCGTGGGATCTTGATTTGGTACTTCGTGCCTTAACATCTTCCCCTTTCGAACCGGCTGCTACATGTGAGTTAAAATATCTGTCTTGGAAAACTGCCTTCTTGGTTGCAATTACCTCTGCAAGAAGAGTTTCAGAGCTTCAAGCCCTATCTATCAAACCACCGTACTTGATTTTCCACAAGGATAGAATATCACTTAGGCCTAACCCATCTTTTGTCCCAAAGGTTTGTTCTAATCTCTGTCTCCAACAATCTCTAGAGCTACCAGTTTTCTTTCCAAAATTCTCCAATGAAGCGGAGTACACCCTCCATAAATTGGATGTTCACAGGCAATTACGCTTCTATCTAGACAGGACTCAGCAAATTCGAAAATCAGACCAGTTGTTTGTGTCCTTTTCAGACAATAAATTGGGTAAAACCATCACAAAAGCTACTATCTCCAAATGGATTAGAGATTGTATAACTCAGGCTTATTCCTCTTCGAATAAGCAACTTACAACATCTATCAAAGCTCACTCTACCAGAGCTATGGCTACTTCTATTGCTTTTCATTCCAAGCTCGCTATTTCTGAGATTTGTGCTGGCTACTTGGTCCAACCCACACTTTCATTTCCCACTATAAATTGGATGTGGCATCTAAAGGGCGAGCATCGTTTGGTTCCACGGTACTCAGGAGTGTTTTCCAGTGAGCCACCCAGGATTCAGGTGCTAGGGACGCTGTCCCATCAGTCAGAATGTAGGCGAGATAGGATCACATAACATCTTTTAGTTATGTACTCACCATAACTTCAGATGTTTGGGATCCATCTCGCCTACATTCCTAATACCCACCCTCCTTCCCCCTGCCTTGGAGATCAGAAGAGATTGAACGGTTTTGAGTTCTACTGTTTTTATCTTGTTTCATCTGACGATGTTATATAAGCAGTGTGTGCATGTGTGCATGTATGCGGACAAACTAGATCTGGGGGACTGGTAGTGGTGCATCCTGGGATATAGTAAGCTCAGCCAATAAGAGACTTCGCTCTTTGGCATAAGCGTGCCGAGGCGGAGCCGAGGGATCGGCTCCGAACCCATCAGTCAGAATGTAGGCGAGATGGATCCCAAACATCTGAAGTTATGGTGAGTACATAACTAAAAGTTTTGCACACTGGGCAGCGCCAGTTACCTACGATTAAATTATTCCCGGCTCCACTAAGTCTCCTCTTCAGTTTTTCCCTTGAAACTAGTCTAACTCTCAACCTAAGCACTCAAAAAGCATCTTATAGCCCAGCACTTGCTCAGACCTAATAGAAAGCACTAATATACCCTGACACTGATTGCCCAGCAGGGCAAGGCTCTTCATTCACTCCTCACCAACCAAGCGACTAAGCAGCTCACCCTACTATTCAGGCATGACCAAAGGGCAATTTCAGGTGTACTTTCCAGTCCAGCTGGTGAATCTGGGTATCCTGAGGCAATGTTACAACTGCCTCATGTACACAAACAACCCTCTCCTCCTACCACAAAACACTAACATATGCGAGAGATGCAATTATACAGCCAAAGTGGAAGCTAAGCTGTCTCCACCCAAGACTGGAACAGACAGTCAAGAGGAGAAGGCTAACACTTGGCACCACACTTCCAGCCGCACATAGACCTACTAAAACAGAACTGGCAAAAAATACACAAAATCATACTCAAAGGCTCTAAATAAAAACCTGCAAAAGCATCAGAGACCTCCAAAGCAGACACCCAAAACAACCTGCACCTCCCATCACAAACCAGACAACACATAAAACACAAAATCAGTGCCGCACAATCACAGCCCTTAAGGTGAAATAACATACCTAACACACTAGTAATAGGTGACTCTATAGTCAGGCACACTGACGTCCCACTCACTAGACTGGACAAGAAGGTGGTTACTGTTAGCTGCCTGTCGGGAGCCAGAATCCTCCACATAACACAAGCACTCAGGTCCACTCCAGAACAAATATAAATATGACTCTGTCATTGTTCATGTTGGTGTGAATGACCTGGGACGTACCTCCCTGGACTACATGAAAAGAAACATGGAAGAGCTCTCTGATCATGTAGCCCAGGCTGGTATGACCCTGACCCTGAGTAGCATCCTGCCCTCACCAAGAATGATACAGCAGTATAAAGAAAAAATTATCAATTTCAACAATTGGCTAAGCTTCTGGTGTCATTCAAAGGGGATCCCGTGTCTGTCAGCCTGGGACGACATGCTCGACAAGTCATGTTGCTTTGCAAGAGACGGCTTGCGCCTGTCACCCCTAGGCTTTCGAATAATGGCCAAGCCTCTTGCTGCCCCCATAGTGCCTTTTTTAGGTAAGGCTCAAAAGTCAAATCCACCTCCGTAAACAGCACAATTAACAAAAAACTGAGGGTTATGCTACTCAATGCCAGGAGTTTAAATCTCAAAATGCACGTGCTCGAAGCACTCCTCAGTATGGATATATGCCAACCTGGTTTTGTTAGGTTGGGAAAGAGAACATGTTTTCAAAAGTGAGTTTTTTTCCTTCAATGTTCTTTTTTATAGAAGGTTTTTGGATATTTTTATTTTATGGAAAGGAACCTCTGCATCCATTCCATTATTCATCCAACACTTTACTTTCTAAAATTCACTTTTAATTTTCATGAACAAGAAATTAGCTATCTGGACACCAAAATAATTAAGGACCATGAAAAGTTTGTTTCTAAAATTCACCGTAAAAAAACGTTTTGTAATAGTTACTTGCACTTTGACAGTCGTCACCCTGTGTTCCAAAAGAAAAGCATCATCAAGGGCCAGGCAATCAGGGCTGCAAGAATGACATCCTTGAAATAGGATGTAATTCAGGAATTTGTATATCTGAAGGAGATGTTCCTTGAAAGAGGCTACCCTGGTGAGCTTATTGACACTATTCTTAAAGGAATACTGGATGAGTGGGGTAAAACGTATATTCCATTTTTGGGAAGGGGATTAAACAAAACAATGAATATTGGGACAACTGTAGAAAATAACAAAATTGATTTTCAACAGGCATGTGTTGTCCAATACAGTCCTCTGTATCACCAAGTCAAAGAAATACTTTATAAAAACTGGAGTATTTTTAAAAACAATAATGAAGTTTTTCAGGTATTAGTTGAAAACCCTATAATTTCAACTAAAATCGGACCTAACTTAAAGTCAGTTCTGGAAAGTAGAACAAAAAAACAAGGTGAACATGGGAATTTAAATGGTAGTAGACCATGTGGCAGATGCCCCTATTACTCATACATTTTTTCAGGACAATTCTATTCCCATTGACAACCAAAACAAGAATATAGTGTACTTGAGAAGGGGGAATTGTTATTCACGCAAGTTGGTATACATTGTTAGATGTAATACCTGCTCATCTTTTTACATTGGAAAAAATGAAAGGCTATTTAAAACCAGAATATATGAGCATTTAAATGACAAAGAACAAAAAGGAAACCAATGCTTTGTATAAGCACAGTATACACTGTGCTGGTTTCTGCGGATTTAAATTTGCCATTCTTGATCTTGTGCACATAGAGGCCAGGGGGGAGACTGGCAAAATGTTTTAAACAAAAAATAATTATTATGGCAATTAAGATTAGCTGCTAACTTCCCTCTGGGGTTAAATTACTATTTATCCATCCTGCCAATATTGAGAGAAAAAGCAGGACAGGTTTAAATGTCTCACTACATTTTCCTACATATAAAAACTTTTTCTGGGGTTGTTTTTTAAGTGTATGTGTAAAAGTGAATTTACTTTTTTGTGACAGTTGTTGAACAACAATGTACGAGTATTAATGTGATGTTTTAATAATTTTTTTAACTAGTATGTGTTTAATATTTATGAATGAATCCAATATGTTCTAGTTAAACTACTGGGGAAATAATGAACCAATAACTGTTAAGGTTGCACTATTTAAACACAGTATTCATGACTGTTTTTTTTTATTCTGATGAAGTCAACTGGCATTGACGAAAGCACTTAATGTTTATCTGTAATAAACGAACTTCTGAGGACTCACAATGCTAGTGCTCTATTTTTGGTTTATCTGTTCGTGTTTGAGCACTATTGCACCACCTTTTTGGTTCAAAAGTCAAACCCACCTCCGTAAACAGCACAATTAAAAAACTGAGGGTTATGCTACTCAACGCCAGGAGTTTAAATCTCAAAATTCACGTGCTCGAAGCACTCTTCAATATGGCGAGCGTAGACATCTGTGCAGTAACTGAAACCTGGTTCAAGGCTCCAGAGAGCACCCCAGCACTACCGGGCTACAACTCATACAACACGTTTCGGCCACAGAACACGGACCAAAACAAAAGGAGGGGGTGTTATCCATATTTATCAAGGATACCTACACCTCCAGGTTAGTGAAGCAGCATACCACCTCTGAGATCATCCATGTGCAACTAACATCGGGCAAATCTGCAATGCAAATTGTGGCCTGCTACAGCTTACCCTCCATGACCCAGGACCACCATTCCACATTTCTGGAAACACTGGAAAACATGAAAGTCCTACAGAACACCCTGATATTGGGCGATTTCAATTACCCTACCATTCACTGGGAAAACTACTAGAGTACAAACTCCCAGGCCCAGCGCTTCCTGGAATTCATCAACTCAAACACCCTGGATCAGATGGTAAACTCCCCTACCAGAGGTGAAAACATATTGGACCTGGTCATCACCAAAATGGGCGACAGGTGTTCCACACCGGAGGTCAACGAGTCACTGGTTAGATCAGACCATAAACTAATCATTCTGGATGTCCACACCCCACCACCACCCCCAACTAAGGAAACCACAGTAAAAAACTTTTCTAAAGCAAACCTCACCTTACTTAAGACAGAGGTGGTAAGTTTCACAGCCCCCACGCTAAAAGATAATGCTGCCTGAGTTGCAGAAACCTTTACAAATGCACTCTATGAGCACCTACAAGGATGCATAGATCGTGCCATCCCTAGCAAAACCAAGACTCACTCCTCTAAGAGAAGGAAACCAGTTTGGTGGACCCCTGCCATAAACAGGCTATACAATAGGAGGAGGTAACTAGTTCAGAAAAAAAGCAAATCCCAAGAAGGAAAGACATCCCTGATTGGTATCAGTAAGAAACTAAGGTCCCTCATGAAATCATCCAAGGCTAACTTCAAAAGAAAAATAGCCAAGGATTCAAAAGATAACCACAAAGCCTTCTTTAGCTATGTGGCAACTCACAGATATGCACTGAACTAGTGTAAAATAGCACAAAATATACTGAACTTACTGATATTGCCAACATCCTGGCAGATAGATTCAGTGCAAACTTCACCCCCCTCTCACCTCCAAAAGGGCCCACAATAATACCAGAGAAGTGTAGTGTCCCAAAAATCACAGACGCACAGGTGAAAACAGCCCTTTCAAAAGCCAAAAACACAGCGTCAATGGGACCAGATGGTGTCCCAAGCTGTATCTTGCACGAACTACAGAACGAACTAACCCCCCACCTAAACATGCTGTTCAACCTCAGCTTCTCCACAGGCTACGTGCCCATAGAATGGCGCACAGCAATGGTTATTCCTTTCCACAAAGGAGGGGCCACAACTGACCCTGGTAACTATGGCCCCATAAGCCTGACTAGCCTGGTTTGCAATGCTATGGAGCGCATCATTATGGAACTCATTAACAAAGACATTGGGAACCTCCAAACACTTGACCCAATCCAGTTCAGCTTTAAGGGCAGATAATGCCTGCTAAACTTGGTTGACTTCTTTGAGACTGTCACCAAGGCCATAAATGAAGGCAAGGTGGTTCACACAGCCTACCTTGACCTCGCCAAGGCTTTCGACACCATTCCCCACTCGGGTATTACAGAAAAACTCACCAGACTGAACATAAACCCCTACGTCATAAGATGGGTTGCCAACTGGCTTACAGACAGAACTCACACAGTAAGAAAAGCAGGCTCCAGGTCCGACTATAAACCAGTCACAAGTGGTGTCTGCAAGGCTCGGTCCTGGGACCCCTACTGTTCGGCATATACTTCTCAGAAGTACAGGCAAACACAGGAGGACTATGGCTAACCAAGTTCGCCGATGACTGCAAACTGGGAGCCATAAGCGACTCTCCGGCTGACATGGACATTCTCCAAAAGGGCCTTACTGAGACGGACACCTGGTGTCAAAGTCATGGCCTCAAGCTAAATGCCAAAAAATGCATAGTCAGCCAGTTTGGGAAAAACAAAACACCCACGTATTACCACATAGGTGGCAGCCCCCTTAATACAGAAGAGGTAATAAGAGATCTGGGGACCCAGGTAGATAGTAATCTCTCCTTTGACAATCATATTGCCAAAGTAGTTAGGAAATCCTTCTATGTGGCCCATCTAATTATTAAAGGGTTCGCATCAAGAAATAAAGAAGTTATAGTGCCCCTCTACTAGTCACTCATTAGACCCATAATAGAGTACAATGTCCCATTTGGGATATACCTCACAAGACACTACCAACAGCTGGAAAGACCACAAAAGTACCTCACCAAGGGGATTACTGGCCTCAAACATATGTTCTATGCAGCCCAACTGAAAAAAACTCTGGCTGTACTCAGTAGCATATTGCTTACTCAGAGGTGATCTCTGCCTGACTTACAAATCCATGTCCAACTCAGAATTGATGGACATGCTCCACCTAAAGAAATCCAAGTCACTGTGAGCCATGCGCTCTAGTGAACTAAACCTCGCCACAACAATAAATAGAACATGCTGGAGGGATAGATTCCTGTCACAGAGACTCCCCATGCTTTGGAACAAAATTCCAAATTACATCAGGCAGAGCCCCTCACGAACACTCCTCAAGAGAAACCTTGACGAGTGGAAGGGTAACAAAAAATACATCCCTCGGATCACTTCATTGGCTCTGCTTGACAGAGGATCAGTTAATTAATTAATGGGGCAGTGAAAGCAGACACACTCTGGCTAGGCTTATAAATGTCCTCGGGCAGATATCCTAGTATCTACCTATGACCAATGTTCCTTTACTTAATACTCCTTTTCCTTCATATTTTTACAATTTTATTCTTGAATGTGGCAAGCAAAAAGGACTTGTTTTCCAAATAGCCATGTTAAATATTTGGCAAAGCTGGCAAGGGGACACTGCAAAAGATCCAACCCAGAACTGTCCTTCCCCTTGGTATCTGTTGAACCTACAAGCACTTCGGTGTTATACTGAAAGAATAGTTGCGTAAAATCTTACCATAACCATAGATGTCCCTCTCTTCCATGTTGCAGTATTCATACTGTGGGATTTCCAGCCCTCAGGCGACCCGTCGGCTCCTACACAAAAGCTTAAGCCTGGCTGCCGTAGGTGCCTGGGGCATCACACATAGGGCCATAAACCATGGAGTATAAATGTGACATCGGCATGCACAGACCTCAGAAAGTACAGTTGTGTACACTTACCATAAATGTAGATGTTCATAAATGTAGATGTTAGAGTGTATTCACTGTTGCAGTCATTACATTTGGGTAGAGTCCCAAAGCTATGGTTGGGAGGCTGGAGCTAAACAACATTAGGAGCGGCTATGAGGCCCTGCAGAACTGCAGTGGCAAAGCCTGCCCTGGATTTAGAGTAGAGTGACAGATGGTAGTGCTTTGTAAAGGTGTGCACTGAACTCCAAGTAGCAGCCTCTAAAATGTCCTTGGTTGGTACTCCCCTGAGAAAGTCTGCTGAAGTGGCTGCAGCTCTGGTTGAATGTGGCCTAATGTCCTTAGGCACTGGCTTGTCCTGGTGTAAGTAACAGAAATGAATGCAGTGGCCTATCCACTTTGAAATAGTCCGCTTTAAGATAGCTTTTCCTTGTGATCCTGCAGCATATGTCACTAGTAATTGCTCTGTCTTTCTGAAAACGTTGGTTCTGTCCAAGTAGAATCTAAGCTGTCTGTGTACATCCAAAGAATGCAGAATTCTCTCCTCCTTGTTCTGTGGATTTGGATAAAAAGTTGGCAGATGAATAGTTTTGTTAAGAGCCACACTGGACACTACCTTAGGCATAAATGTTGGGTTTGTCCTCAGAGAGACCCTGTCTGGATAAAAAAAAGATAAAAGGTTCCACAGCCATGAGTGCCTGTAGCTCTGAAACTCATCTTGCAGAAGTTATTGCTAGGAGCAGAGCTGTTTTCCAAGATAAAGACTTTATATCAGCAGTAGCAGCTGGCTCAAAAGGAGGCAGGGTTAGTTTTTCCAAGACATAGTTGAGGTCCCATGCAGGTAATGGTGATCTCCTTGGAGGCCTTAAATTTTTGTCTCCTCTGAGGTACTGCTTTAATAAGGGATGAGAAAAGATTGGTGGCTCTGTATTGTAATGAGCCGAAATGGCAGAGGCATGAATTTTAATAGATGAAAAAGATAGGCCTTTGTCCAGCATCTCAGTTAAGTATTGCAAAATCTTTTAGCACTCCTGTATCAGTTCCTTGTGTCTGGTTCCAAGCACAGAATCTCTTCCATTTTCCAGCATAAGATTTTCTAGTAATAGCCCTTCTGGCTTCCAAAATGACATCCATCACAGCTTTATTGAGAGGTGTGTTTTGTATGACTACATTATCCATCATGCTGCCAGGTTTAAAGTCCTGAGTTGGCTGTGCAGGATCTGATTGTTTTGCTGGGACAGTAGATGAGGTATTTGAGGTAAGGTTCAAGCTGGGCATCAAGACAAGTTTCTTAAGATTGGATACCAGTACTGGCGGGGCCAGTCTGGGGCAATCAGTATCATCTTCGGCTTCTCCTGTCTGACCTTTAGGAGTACCTTGGGGAGGAGAGGTAGTGGGGGAAAGGCATATACTGATAGGGCGTCCACTTTCCATGCTTGTCTGTGATAAGTCCTTGTGCAGAATATTTTCAGTTGGCAGTTGTGAGGGGAGGCAAACAGATCTATGTCCGGGCATCCCCATTTCCTTGTTATCATGCTGAAGACTTGTGGATCCAGCTGCAATTCATGGGGATTCATGAGGTTTCTGCTTAGTTCATCTGCCAGAGTATTTTTCCTTCCTGGCAGGAATTGTGCCTGCAGATGTACTTGGTAAGTCAATGCTGTGTCCCACCAAGTCATGACTTGTCTGCAAAGGGGGTAAGAATTTGTGCCCCCCGTTTGTTTACATACCACATGACTGTGGTGTTGTCTGTCTTTATCAGTAGTTGTCCTGGATGAAGTAGGTCCTTGAAGGCTGTCAAGGCATTTTGAACAGCTAGCATCTCTTTTTGATTGATGTGTAGATGCATTTGGCTTGAGGACCATGTGCCCTGAATGCATGTTTCTGCCATGTGGGCCCCCCCAGGCATAATCTGATGCATCCGTTGTTGGTGTCTGCCTGGCTGGGGGTAATGTGAATGGCTGTCCCTCGTTTTGGTGGCAAGCCTTTGCCCACCATCGAAACTCCTGTTGCAGTCAGGGAATGAGAGTAATCATTGTTTTCAGCCTGTGGCAATGTTGAGTCCAAACACTTTTTAGGTACCACTGAAGTTTCCTCATATGCAGTCTTGCATATGGAATTAGTAGGATGCAGGATGCCATGAAGCCCAAAGCCTGCAGAATTTTTCTTGCAGATAACTGGGCCTTTGTTGCCAACAGTTTGAAATAGGTAGTCAGTTGCCTTTGTTTGTCTGGCGTGAGATAAGCTATCTGGGCAGTTGTATTTAAGCTTGCACCCGGGAATATTCTTTCTTGAGAGGGTACTAGTTTTTATTTCTTTTTGTTGACTGTGTGCCCTAGGCATGTTAGAAGTCTTTTCACAAACGCCAGATGCTGTACAAGAATGTCCTTGTTCTCTGCTTGAATTGTCGTCCAAGTAAGGATATATTTGTATTCCTCTTTGTCTGCAGAAAGCAATTACTGATGCCAGGCACTTTATAAAGACCTTGGGCACAGTAGATAAGCCAAAGGGCAGTGCAAAGAATTGGTAATGCATTGAGCCAGCCTTGAATCTGAGGTATCTTCTGCAAAACTGTCTGATTGGGACATGCAGGTATGCCTCTTTTAGGTCTAAAGTCACAAGCCAAGCATTCTTGCCCAGCACAGGCAGAAGCTGCTGCAAAGTCAACATCTTGAATTTTGGTATATCCAGGAATGTGTTCAGAATCGATAGGTCCAGTATTGGTCTCCAGGCCTAGCCCTTTCTGGGTACCAAGAACAATCTTGAGTAAAATTCTTGTCCCTGCTCTTCTTCTGGTACTTGTTGAATGGCCCCCATGTCCATGAGGAATAAGACTTGTTTTTGTACCTCTGCCCATTGACTTATTGGCAGATCTGGCCAGCCGTTTGCCTTTGGCAGGGTATGGAAATGGAACTTGTAAGCCTTGTGACACGATATTTAGAACCCACTTGTCCTGGGTTATAATGTGCCAATTTTGAGAAAAAAGTGCTAATTTTGCCCCTAAAGGTGCTGCCAGGAGATAAGTGCTTGGTGCAGGCAGGGGGAAGTCATTGGGACTGTTTCCTGTATGGTTGTGATTTGTCTTCTCCAACTTTGGAGGTAAAAGCACCCCATTGCTTTGACCTGTATGAACCTTGCACCTGGGATCTACCTCTAGGGCATCTAGATCTGCCCATTTGAGGTCTGTCTGAAGCAGGAAAATACCAATTCTTTGTAGGCCAGTGTCTACTAAACCTAGGTGGCTGTACTTGTAAAAAAAATCTTTGACAGTTTGCATAGATTTAGCTTTGTCCTCCATTTTCTTTAACACCTCTTCTGCCTTAACACCAAACAAAGTATCATGCTGTAAAGGTGCATCTAATAATTTAACTTCGACATGATCAGGCAGATTTTGTTCCTTTAACCAAGCATGCCTCCTAATTACAGAACCTGTAACTGCGGCCCTGCAGGAGGCCTCCAAAGAATCAAAACCACATTGCAAAGTATGCTTTCCAACTTGTACAGCTGCATGCAATAAATCCTGCATTTCCTTGTTTTCTGCACATTCAGAGTTTAACATTTTCTGTTTAAGCAATGCCATGACATGTTGCCGATATTTGAGCATATGAAACTGACCGTTTAAAGCCCTTACAGCCAAGGTAGCAGATGTGTAAACCTTTTTCCCCCATCTATCTAGTGCCCTAGAATCTCTGTCAGAGGGGGTAGGGTTTTTTGCAGCGGGAGCCTTAACTCCTTTGGGACCCTGTGAAATAGTTTCTGGGTCTGCAGCAGGGTTTTTTTTAAGGAATTTATGACAGTCAGGAACCTGTAATATCTGTCAGGCTTAACAGGAGCTGGAGGTAAGGAGTCAGGGGTAAGACTAGACTCCGAAAACACATCTACAATGTCTAACACAGGTGGAATGGCTAGTGCCCTGTGTTGAGGTAGTAAAAGGAAATCCCTGAGCCTCTTTTTAGATTCTGAAAAATCTTGGCTCTCCCAGTGGAAATGCTCCCTCATGGTATGCATGTTTCCCCAAAAGAATAGTCCCCTGGAGGAGAAGCTGACGGTATAGATTTCTTCAGCATCAGAATCCTCATAGGTGGGAAGAGAGTATTCCTGATCAGAAGAGGAATCAGAAGAAATAGAAACTTGATCTGAAGATTCATAGTCAGTCTCTTGCCTAGGCCTCTTATCAGGAGGGAGATGGGAACCCCTGATCAAGGTAATCAAGTCTTCGGCCATTTTGAGCATCTGTTTTTTGGGCATAGAGGCCTGTCCACATGGATCTTGAGTTTGTTTCTTTGCTTTAGAAGGTGCTTTAGTCTTTACCTTTGAAGCTGAAGTCGGTTTAATGTAAAGATGTCTAGGTCTGAATACACCCTCAGAAGCCGGTGCCTGCTCAGCGGCTCCAGACCCATCTGAAGGAATAGTATCCGAGGCTCCAATACCTTGAGTTTCCAGCGGCATAGCCGACTCCACGTGGGAGTCGGTAGTGGCCTGCGACTCTAAAGTAGCAGGCGTTAGGGGCTGCGAAAGCGCCTCAATGAGAACCGGCGACTGACTTAGGAGAAGCTTCGTCGTCGGTTTTGGGCCTCGGTTGTCTCTCTCCTTTTCTTTGCGTTTTTTGTGAACTCCAGTAGTCGGATGGCTATCCGACGACATTTCTGGGTAATTAAACCGGCGTCCAAAATAGTTTAAAGCAAGATCATATCGATGCTTACTAGTGCGTTGGTTAAATCTAGCACAAAACTGACAACCAGAAACGTTGTGATCAGGGCCTAGGCAAGGAATACAGTAAGAATGAAAGTCCTTATGAGGTATTTGCTTTCCACAAGAAATACAATTATTTACTTTTTCTGACATCGGTCTGAAGCAAGAAAAGTTTCCCCAACGGGGATCTGAAACTTGAACACGAAAATCACAGGAGTCGGATGACCGGCACTTGCGAACTGCTTCTGCTTCGGGCACCACGCAGCAAGAAAGACTAAAGAAAATAGTGTTGGCTGCTTCTTTTATACTCCTGACGACCTGACGTCAGGGATGGGGCAACAGCAGCCGACGCAGGACCCAGGACTTTGGAATTCAGGCCGACTAAGGGCAACCTGCCAGCAGGATTACCCAAATGTAATGACTGCAACAGTGAAACACAAAGAACATCTTGAAACCCAGAGAAGAGACTATACGGCCAAGGAGAAGCAAAAGCAAATGTCCTTGCAGGGCTGTAGACAGTAGCCTGTACGGAGGGGATACACCGGAGAAGAGAGAGGATACTAGGGGGTTGGAGGGTGGGATGGATTACTGCAACAAGGAAGAGAAGGACAAATTATGGCTATGGTAAGATTTTACACAACTATTCTATGTCCTTCTATACCCATGTTGCAGTATTTATACTGTGGGTGAGTACCACAGCTAGGAGGAATGTTGGGAGGTGATAGAGGTAGAGGATTCCGCGAATCCCTGCAGGACTGCCCTGGCAAATCCTGCCCTGGCTCTAGAGACCTGGCCGAGTTTGTAGTGCTTAGTGAAAGTATGGACTGTAGACCAGGTGGCTGTCTCCATGATGGAGGTTGTGTCTAGCCCTTTCATGAAGGCCTTTCAGGTAGCCATGCCTCTGGTAGAATGTGCTTGCATTCCTTTAGGCAATGGTTTGTGATGTTGAGAGTAGCAAAAGAGGATGGATTTCCTGATCCAGGAGGAGACAGTTTGTTTGGAGACTGCCTTACCCAAAGCCCTTGGATGGAAGAAATGAACAGATGGTCAGATTTTCTGAAGGACTTAGTTTTGTCCAAGTAGAATCTCAGTTGTCTACATACATCCAGGGAATGGAGAATCCTCCCCTCAGAGTTTGTAGGGTAGGGGAAGAAGGTGGGTAAGTGAATAGACTGGCTTAAGGATAGTTCATTTACTACTTTAGGCATAAAGGAGGGGTTTGTGTATAGGGTCACCCTGTCATTGCAGAAGATGGTGTAAGGAGGGCAACCTATCGGGGTCTGTAATTCAGACGCTCTTCTAGCAGAGGCAATGGCCACTAATAGAATGGTTTTCCATGCACACATTTGAAGAGATGCTGTGCTGGCGGGCTCAAAAGGGGGTAGGGTAAGCTTTTCCAGCACAAAGCTGAGATCCCAGGGAGGAGAGATGGGCTTTCATGGTGGTCTGATGTGCAAGACCCCTCTCAGGAAAAGTTTTACGTCCAGTCTGGAAAGAAGAGGTGGCTGTAAAGGCAAGCATGCAGAAATGGCAGAAAGATAGACTTTGACAGAAGAGTAAGATAGCCCCTCCTTAATGAGTTCACAGGTACAGCTCAGGACCAGGGATGGATCTGCCAGAAATGGGTCCTTGTCTCTAAGAGAACACCATTTTGAGAATCTCTGCCATTTAGACAAATAGTTTTTTTCTAGTAGTTGGTTTCCTGGTCTCCCTCAGGACTGGTAGCACATCTTCTGAGTAGTGTTGTCTAAAAGGGATCAAAAGTTGATCACCCACAGAGTTAGGTGCAGTAAAGACAGCTGTGGGTGAAGGAGGGATCCCTGTTGCTGCGTTAGTAGGTCCACCTTGTAGGGTAACGTGATGATTGCCCTTGGCTAGAGAAAACAGAAGGGGGAACCAGTGTTGCCTTGACCAATAGGGAGTCATCAGCAAGATTTTTGGTTGTTCCTTCTTGATTTTCAGAAGGGCTCTTTGAATTAGAGGAAAGGGAGGGAAGGCATATAGGAACATTCCCTGTCACGTAAAGCTGAAGCCATCCACCCTCCAGGCCAGTGGTGAGTTGAGTCCTTCTGCAAAATTTGTTTAGTTGTCTGTTCCGAGGGGATGCAAAGAGACCCACTTGAGGTGTGCCCAACTGGTGGACTGTGTGTAGAAAGTTATCCCTGTGCAACACCCATCAGTGTTGCAGAGAGGAGGTTCTGCTGAGCATATCCACTTGCTTGTTTTCCTGAGAGGGGATGTGTGAAGCTTAAAAGGAAGAGGTCGTGTTTTGCTGCCATTTCCCAGATTTGCAGGGTTATCTGACATAATTGGTATGCCTTTGTCCCTCCTTGTTTGTTTAGGTACCACATGACAGTAATGTTGTCTGTCACAATGTGGAGTATCCCTGGTTGCAGCATGAGGCAGTCATTTCCGTGACATTGCTCTGTTGTTTTTGCAGGGCAGGGGACCAGCACTGTTTTACGCTGTAGCCCTGCAGGGTTGCTCCCCACCCTAGGTCTGATGCATCTGTGTGCATAGGCTGAGTAGTGGGAGGGATCTGCAGAGGAATTCCCTGGTTGCTGGTAACCTGCCGAATCCACCACTTCAGCTTTATTTTTAGGCAGGGCAGAAGTGGGATAAGTTTGTCTACAGGCTGTTGGCTCTGAGACCAAACATTCTTTAAGTACCACTGGAACTTCCTCATGTGCATCCTTGCTAGTGGGAGCATGGGGATGGTGGCAGCCATGAGACCTATAGTTTGCAGAAACTGTCTTGCAGTCAGGTGCAATTCTGTCAATAGGCTTAGAAAATGGGAGGAGAAGGACTGCACTTCGTCTGTTGGGAGGAAGGATCTCATTAGATCTGTTCTGATTCTGCACCCAAAGAAAACACTGTCCTGTTGTGGGAGGAGAGAAGATTTTTGAAGGTTGAGGGTGAAACCCAGTTTGTGCAGTAGGGACATGGTGAATTGGAGATGGGTTAGAAGGGTGCACTCTGATTCTGCCAAAATGAGAATGTCGTCCGTGTAAGGGTAGATTTGTACTCCCTTGGCTCTGCAATGGGCGATGGCTGGGGCTAAGCACTTGGTGCTGTAGACAAGCCAAAGGGAAAGGCAGTAAATTAAAAATGAGAAGAGGGCCCAGAGAAGCGTAGAACCTCCTGTGGGAGGGTTTGACTGGAATGTACAAGTAGGTATCTTTTAGGTCTAGAGTGACCATGAAGGCTTAAGTTGGGATGAAGGATAAGAGAGTTTGAAGGGAGAGCATCTTGAAGGAGGGGACCAGTAGTAACAGGTTTAGGTATGAGAAGCCCAGGATAGGTCTCCAGGGGCCATCCTTTTTTGGGACTTAGAAAAGGCGAGAGTAGAAGCCTAGTCCCTCCTGTCCTGAGGGAACTGGTTCTATGGTTCCTTGGGAGAGAAGTTCCTGCAGGATGGGAGGAAGTAGAGGGAGTTGATTTTTGGCAGGGAAAGGCATCTTTTTGGTGTAGTTTTTTCTTTCCAGGATAGAAGGTATCCTTTTTGGATGATGGAAAGAACCCACAGTTCTGAAGTGATGGTTTTCCAGAAGGGAAGACATAGGGTAAGGCACACTTGGGCAAGGCAGTCACTCAGAGGAAGGACCCCTGTATCTGGAAAGGTCTGTTTGTTGTGGGTTGAGGGGGTCTGGGATAAGGTGGTCTCAGAGGTCCCCTACGTGGTCTGGCAGTAGAAGGGCGAGAGGTGGAAGGGGCCCTTCTGACAAAGGATGTTTTGGCCGGGTAGTTCCTGTAGTATCTGGGCACTGGGGACACCAGCAAGTGCTTAATGTCCTGGAGCTCCTTGCTTTTTTCTTGCAAGTTTTTAAAAAGTTCTGCAGCATTTTTGCCAAACAGAAAGTTGTGATTCAGAGGAGCATCCATGATTTTGACTTTAAAATCATCCAGCAGAGGCTGTAATCTGAGCCAGGAGTATCTGCAAAAAGCCGATGCACTGGCAGCAGATCTGGCAGCTGCTTCTGCTGCATCATAACTGCAATGGATAAGAGTGTCTGGCTACTTATGTGGCCAGGGACAGTTTGGAGGTAATGTCTGATTTGGCTGGACAGTCAGAAATTAGGTGCGTTTGGTAGTTTATAGCCCTGAAAGCTAGAGTAGAGGAGGTGTATACCTTTTTACTCATTCGGTCAATAGTTTTGCTATCTTTATCTGATGGTAGTAGAGAAGCAGAAGGCAATTGCCTAGACTGTCTGTCTGGGGATACTGCAATAACTGCTGGGTCGGCTTGGGGGGGGGCGTTACTATGAACTTGTAATCATCAGAAACTTTTTAAAAACTATCCGGCCTTTTAGGGGCAGGAGGGTGAGAGTCTCAGTTCTTGGAAACAGCACTGAAGGCATCCAAGAAGGCTGGGAGCACTGGAGAGATGGCTGAAGGTAAGGGAGAGTCAAGCTGTAGAAGCTCAAATCATCTCTTCTGGGTTTCAGAAACTAAGGAAGTATCCCACTTGAAATACTCTTTCATTTTTGAAATAGTCTCCCCACATGAAATATCCTCAGGTGGGGAGCCCCCTTCAATAAAGTCCTCATTAGGGGAGTAATAGTCTATGGGAGAGGCAATCTGAGAGACATACGAGACAGATTCCTCAGAGGAGGAGGAGTAAGACTGGTCAGGGTCATCCTGAGTAACTGCTTGCTGAGTAGTAGTTAAGGCAGGGAGGAAGCAGAGGCCGGCCTAGGACTCACCATAGGCATGCTGGTGGGAGTAGGGTCTGTAGGCTTAAATGCCATAAAGGCCTGCATCAAAGAAGTGAAGGATTCCCAGTCTGGGGCTGCTTGAGGTGTCGGGCTCAAGTGTTTCATTTCTGTAGGAGTGGGTGACCGGATAGGTAGGGAAACAGAGGCCTGCCCTGGAGTAGGAGAAGTCTTGATTGGCTGGTCAAGCAATGGTTCCCCCTCAACGTCGGTTATGGCAGATGTCTGTATCAACTCCGCTGACGTGCTCTCCGTGGCTACTGACACGGCCTCTTCCAGAGGAACCGTCGGAGCAATCGGGAGTCCTTCAGCCCTTAGAATGGCAGTCAGCAGAACATCCGAAGGCAGAGGGGCATCTGGAGAAGGCTTGCAGACCTTGGCATTCTTCCTAGGTTGTTCGGCTTGGGTGGCCAACTCGGGATCCATCCTAAGCGTGAGGTGTTTAAGCCTTTGATTTTCTAAATAAAGATTTAACACAGCCAGACGGCTGAGTAAGGTCTTTGGTACAAAGGATTGACAAATAGAGCAGGCCTTACAGTCATGCTCTCTACCTAGGCAAAAGAGAGAGCGGTCGTGGGAGTCTTTGTGCGGAATCTGGCACCCGCAAAGAATAGTTGTGTAAAATCTTATCATAACCATATATGTCCTTCTCTTCCATGTTGAAGTATTCTAGGTGTGGGATTTCCTGCCCTCAGGCGACTCGTATGGTGGCTTATATACGAAAGCTTCAGCTTGGCTGCTGTAGTGTGTGTGGGACGTCACACGTAGGGCCATAAACCAAGGGGCCTTAAATGTGACGTCTGCACGCACAATCTTCAGAACTTGAAGGCCAACAGGCAGAGAATAAGGACCAGCAGGAGGAGTGCTAGTTGTTTACAGGTGTGCAGCTTGAAGACCTATTGAAATGTAGGTAGCACAGGAATGTATAAGACTAGGGGGGACTGGTGGGAGGGAAGAAATACTGCAACATGGAAGAGAACATCTATGGTTATGGTAAGATTTTACACAACTATTCTATGTCCTTCTGTTCCTATGTTGCAGTATTCTAGGTGTGGGAGCATATCACAGCTTAAGAGGAGGAGAGGGTGGTGGTACATGCAGAGGGTTCTACAAGACCCTGCAGGATTGCTCTGGAGAATCCTGTTCTAGCTCTGGAAACTTGATCCAATTTGTAATGTTTGGTGAAGGTGTGAATAGTGGCCCAGGTGGCTGCTTCCAAAATGGGTGCTGTGTCTAGGCCTTTCATGAAGGCCCTTGAGGTGGCCACAGCTCTAGAGGAATGGGACTTAGATTGCATTGGGGGTTCCTTTCCATGGTCAGAGTAGCAGAAGCAAATAGCTTTCCTTTTCCAGCATGCAATTGTTTGCTTGCAGACTGCCTTGCCCAGGGCTCTGGGGTGGAAAGAAACAAAGAGCTGGTTAGTCTTTCTGATGGCCTTGGTCTTGCCCAGGTAGAATCTAAGTTGATCGTGCACACCCGGGGAGTGCAGTATCCTCTCCCCTTCGTTAGTGGGTGAGGGGAAAAAAGGTGGGCAAATGAATGGATTGGTTAAGAGAGATCATTGACCACTTTAGGCATAAAGGAGGGGTTGGTTCACAAGGACACCCTGTCTTTGTGGAAGACTAAAGGGGGGACAGGCCATTAGAGTCTGCAGTTCTGACACTCTTCTGGCTGAAGTGACAGCCACCAGAAGGACCGTCTTGCATGTACACATCTGTAAGGAGGGAGGGCTGGCAGGTTCAAAGGGATGTTGGGTTAATTTCTCTAAGATGTAGTTAAAGTCACAAGGTTGAAGGATAGGTTTCCTAGGTGGTCTCATGTGCAAGACCCCTTTAAGGAAGAGCTTTACGTCGAGCCTGGCCAGCAAGGAGGAGTTCCAGGAGCAGGCAGGCCGATATGGCAGAGAGATTAATGTTTACAGAAGGATAAGAAACTCAATTTTTTTATCAATTGGCACAAGTAGTTTAGAACCAAGGGAACCTTGGCGGAGCTGGGGTCCCTTCCCTTTTGCAGACACTATTTCGAAAATCTTTCCCATTTAGCCAGGAAAGATTTTCTGGTGGTAGGTTTCCTGGCCCCCTTAGGACTGAAAGCACGTCCTCTGAGTAGTGGTGTCTGAAAGGAATCAAAAGTTTATCACCCACAGAGTCAGAGACAACATCTGTACCTGTGGGTGTAGGAGAGTTCCTTTGTCTTGTGACAGAAGGTCCACCTTGTAGGGTAACCTGAAGTGATTGCCCTTGGCTAGTTTGTGAAGTAGGGGGAAACAGTGCTGCCTTGGGTAGTAGGGAGTCACTAACAAGATTTTTGGTTTGTCCTTCTGGATTATCAGGACGACTTTCTGAATCATTGGGAAAGGGGGGGGGGCATAAAGGAACTTCCCCTCCCAAGAGATGCTGAAAGCATTCACTCTCCATGCTAGGGGGGAGTGGGTTTTTGAGCAGAAGCTCTGCAGTTGCCTGTTCTGGGGAGAGGGAAACAGGTCTATTTGGGGAGCACCCCACCGGTGGACTATGTCTAAGACCACCTGCCTGTTCGGCATCCATTCGTGTTGACGCGAGGAGGTCCTGCTCAAGAGGTCTGCTTGGTGGTTGTCCTGTGAGAGGGATGTAGACTGCCTGCAGGACTACGTTGAGCCGGGAGGCTAAGCCCCATCAGCAGGGATAGACTGCACAGCTGATCAACTTTTGTTCCTCCCTGCTTGTTGAGATACCACATCACCATGGTGTTGTCGGTGACAATCTGGAGCACCCTTGGAACCAGAGGGGGGGGGGGGTGAAGATCTGTAGAGCTAAGAAAAAGTACAGTTTTGTACCTACCATAAATGTAGATGTCCAAACAGGATAGCATCTGCAGTCATAACAAATGGGTTGTCCTGTCGTCAGGCAGCCCTTCGGTCGGCCGGATTCCAAAGTCTGGGTCCGGCTTCGGCTGATGTCGCACTTCACCCGACGTCATCTCTGCTGGTCTTCGGGTATAAAGGCATCAGCCGATGCCATTTTCCTCAGTGTTTCTTGCCCCAGATGCCAGTTGCCCTCTAGGAAAGCTAAATTTTGGATAAATCCAATGTTTCCAAAATAGTAGAAGGCAAACACAAAAAATAAGCATGTATGTACATATATACAAACAAATACACCATAAGAGACTCCCCAGCTAGCTATTAGGAGGGTAAATACCCTAGGAGTACCACAGAGGGAAGGAGGGTGGGTAATCCTGACTGCAGATGCTATCCTGTTCGGACATCTACATTTATGGTAGGTACAAAACTGTACTATGTCCTTCAAGGATGCATCTGCAGTCATAACAAATGGGTAGAATACCATAGCCAAACTAGGGAGGAGGAAGAAGAATTATGGTGTAGTTAGGATCCCTTGCAATACAGCAGTGGCAAACCCTGCTCGGGATCTAGAGTATAGAGGTAAATTATAATGCTTGGCAAATGTATGCACGGAGGTCCAAGTAGCCGCCTCAATAATGTCCTTGGTTGCCACTCCTCGTAAGAAAGCTGTGGTAGTGGCTGTAGCCCTTGTAGAATGAGGTCTTATGTTCTGTGGAACTGGTTTTCCATGGTAGGAGTAACAGAATCTTATGCAATTTCCTATCCATTTGGAGATTGTCTGTTTGGAAATTGCTTTTCCTTCCTTCCTGTTGCATAGGCTACTAAAAGCTGGTCAGTTTTTCTGTTACTTTTGGTTCTGTCGAGGTAGTAGCGTAACTGTCTATGTACATCCAAGGTATGCAGCAGCCTTTCCGCCCTGTTCTGTGGATTGGGAAAGAAGGTAGGTAGGTGGATTGCCTGGTTTAAAGACACTCTGGATACCACCTTAGGCATAAATGTAGGATTAGTTCTCATGGACACTCTATCTTGATGGAAGATTAGGAAGGGTTGTACTGCCATTAAGGCCTGTAGTTCGAAACCCTCCTTGCTGAAGTAATTGCCAGTAGGAAAGCAGTTTTCCATGATAGGTGTTGAAGATCTGCTGTTGCTGCTGGTTCAAATGGAGGGAGTGTCAATTTTTCTAGCACAAAGTTCAAGTCCCATGCTGGTAATGGTGGTTTCCTAGGAGGTTTTACATTCTTGATCCCTCTGAGGAATTGCCTGAGTAGAGGATGCGAAAAG
Organism: Protopterus annectens; assembly: GCF_019279795.1. Classification (NCBI taxonomy): domain Eukaryota; kingdom Metazoa; phylum Chordata; order Ceratodontiformes; family Protopteridae; genus Protopterus; species Protopterus annectens. Next base: position 395,137,420 of record NC_056742.1, read on the forward strand.
ACAGGTGGATCGAAGCTGTATTCTGCGGAAATAGCTGATGCATGTATCTTGATGGAGGAATAGGACAGGCCCGTATGTAGAAGCTCTGCCAAGTACTCCAGGATGTTAGCAATATCTATGTTCGAGACATCTTTTCCTCTTTCAGTACTCCAAATGACAAACCTTTTCCATTTTCCTGCATAGTTCCTTCTTGTTGAAGGTCTGCGGGCTTCAAGGATAATGTCTTTAACCCTTTGGGATAAGTCTGGGTTAGTTGCTGTTATGTGATGTTCCAGGCAGTCAGTTGCAAGGTTTTTAGGTTTGGGTGCATGATGTTGTAGTTGTTCTGAGTTAACATCAAAGGCATCAGGGGTATTGGCCACATTCTCCCCTGAGACATGCTCCTCAGCAAAGGATACCAGTGTTGTCTTGGCCAATTCGGAGCTATCAGAATTATCCTTGGACGTTCCTCTTTGATTTTCAGTAGTACCTTGTGCATCAAAGGAAGAGGTGGAAATGCATATGCTGTCAGGCCTTTCCAAATGAAGGATAGAGAGTCCACCTTCCACGCTAGTGGGTGGCATGTCCTTGTGCAGAATTTTTTGAGTTGGTGATTGAGTGGGGATGCGAATAGGCCTATTTGTGGCATTCCCCATTTCTTTGTGATGGCCTTGAAGATGTCCGGGTGTAGCATCCATTCGTGAGCATCCGAGGTGGTTCTGCTTAACATGTCTGCTAGGGTGTTTTCTTTTCCCGGCACAAATATTGCCTGTAACTGGATGTTGTAGCTCAGAGCCATATTCCAAAGGTCCAGGGTCATTCTGCATAGGGGGTATGAATGAGTGCCTCCCTGTTTGTTGATGTACCACATGACTGTGGTGTTGTCTGTCCTTATCATTAAATGGCCTTCTTTGAGGAATGGTTTGAATTTCTGGATTGCTAGTTTTACTGCCAGCATTTCTTTTTGGTTTATGTGCAGGTGCAGCTGGTCTGGAGTCCACAATCCTTGTATGCACTTGTCCAACATGTCGCCCCAGCCTAGGTCTGAGGCGTCCGTTGTGATGGTTTGGTTTGCTTGAAAGTTGTGGAAGGGCAAGCCTGGGTTTGACTGGCATGCTTGAGCCCACCATAGGAACTCTTGTTTCAGGCATGGGATTAGTGGGATTTCGGTTTCTAAGCTGTGCCTGTGTTGAGACCATAAATTCTTTAGGTACCACTGTAGTTTTCTCATATGCAGTCTGGCATGGGGACCAGGATTATGCATGATGCCATGAAGCCCAAGGCCTGCAGTACTTTTCTTGCTGTTAGTTTGTGCTGCTTTGTTAATGCCAAGAAGTAAAGAGGGAGTTGTGCTTGTTTTTCTGCAGTTAGGAATGCCATTTGTTTTACTGTGTCCAATTCCACACCCAAGAATGTTCTTGTCTGGGATGGTATCAGTCTTGACTTTTAAATTGACTGTGTATCCCAGGGCTTGTAGTAAGCAAATGACTCTTTGTAAATCTGTTGTCAGCTTGCTTTTGTTGTCCGCTTGTAACAGGCAGTCGTCCAGGTATGGATAGATTTGGATTCCCTGTAGCCTGCAATGAGCGATTACTGATGCCAGGCATTTTGTGAATACTCTGGGCGCAGTAGATAAGCCAAAGGGCAATGCTGAGAATTGATAATGCTCTGATCCTGCAAGAAATCTGAGGTATCTTCTGCAATTTGGTCGTATGGGGACGTGCAGGTATGCCTCCTTGAGATCTAGAGTTACCAGCCAACACTCCTTGCCCAGCATGGGAAGAAGTTGCTGTAGGGTCAGCATTTTGAATTTTGGAACAATGATGTATGTGTTTAAGACGGACAGGTCGAGAATAGGTCTCCAACTTTTCTCTTTTCTTGGTACTAGGAAGAGTCTGGAGTAGAATCCTTTGCCCTGTTGTGTTATTGGTACTCTTTCCACAGCTCTCATCTTTGTTAATTGAGCTATCTGCTTTAGAGCTTCTGTTTTTGATTTGGAGGTAGGTTTGGCATTCCTCTTTTACTGGTAAGGTGTGGAAGTGGAACCTGTAGCCTTGGTCTATGGTTTGCAAAATCCACTTGTCTTTTGTGATATAGTGCCAATTTTTGAAAATAAGGCTAACTTTCCGCCTAAAGGTGCTGCTATTTGCTCCCTGGTAGGCGGTGTCAGAGTCAAGTCACTGTGATTGTCCTGTTGCAGTGGCAGTGGTTGTGTCTGTGCCTCTCTGGTTATTGCCTTGCCACTGGCGTCCTCTATAGGCACCTCCTCTGGATTGATTTCTGCCTCTAGAGCGTCTATTCCTGCCTCTTTGAGATTTTGAGGAGTCTGGAAAGGACCAATTTTTGGCAGGCCAGTTCCTGCTAAACCTTGGGGGCTGAACCTGTAAAAAATCCTTAACTGTTTGCACAGATTTTGCCTTCTCTTCCATTTTCTTTATTACTTGCTGAGCAGGTGTACCAAATAGACTGGCCTTATCCATAGGAGCATCTAACAGCTTTGCTTTAACATGATCCGGCAAAACCTGTTCCTTCAACCATGCATGCCTTCTTATCACTGTGCCAGTCATGGCTGATCTAAATGAAGCCTCCAGTGCATCATAGCCACATTTTAAAGAATGGTTACTAACCTGCTGAATGTTATTCACCATTTCTAAAACATATTTCTTATCTAAGGAGTCATCAGAGGACAGCTTCTTAGTTAACTGATCAAGCATAAACTCTTGGTATTGGATCATGTGAAACTGACAGTTTAAAGCTCTAGCTGAGAGAGTAGCAGAGGTGTAAACTTTTTTCCCCCATCTCTCTAAGGACCTGGATTCCCTTTCAGAAGGGAGAGGGTTTTTTGCTGAGGTCGAAGCTACTGCCTTAGGCCCCTGGGATATAGTCTCAGGATCTGCAAGTGGGGCCTTGTATAGGTGGTGATGAGTGAACTAGAAGTGGGCCTATGTGAGGGGGTCTTAACAGGCACTGATTTAACAGTTTTGGCTGCTTTAGCCCTGGCAAAGGCCTTTATAGACATGGCTGCAGGGGGCCTAGCAGCACCACGTGCTGGGGTAGAGACATCCAAAGGGATGGTGTCTGATAATTCACTAGGAACCACAGTAGTAGGCAAAACTTCAGAGGCCGATTCAACTAAAGTAGCAGGAGCCTCAGTAGTAGTCATGGATTCGGCTGAAGATTGACCCGTTTTCTCGGTTTCGGCCAAAACCGAGACACTCGTGGTTTGCTTAACCGTGGTTTCGGCCGAAACCGCGGACCGCGAGTGTCGGTCTTTTTCTTTGCGTTTTTTAACAATTTGGGTAGTCGGAGGATCCGACGGCATAATGTACGCAAAATCTGAGCCGAAAAACTGTTCAGCAAACTCCGACCGACGCCTAAGCGTTCGTCGGTTGAAGGAAGCACAGGCTAAACAGGCTGCTACGTCGTGGTCTGGGCCTAAACAAGGTAGGCAGTAAGAGTGGAAATCTTTATGAGGTATTTGTTTCCCACAAGTTAAACAGTTATTTACTTTTTCTGACATCGGCTGAGGCAAGAAAGAGTCCCCAATGGGGTACTTAGCTTTTTAGAAGTCTTCGAAGTAGTATTCGGTAGTAGTAATCTCTGGATCTGACCGAACGGCACTTGCGAACAGCTTCTGCTTCGGGTGCCACGCGGCAAGAAAGACTGAGGAAAATGGCGTTGGCTGATGCCTTTATACCCGAAGACCAGCAGAGATGACGTCGGGTGAAGTGCGACATCAGCCGAAGCCGGACCCAGACTTTGGAATCCGGCCGACCGTAGGGCTGCCTAACGACAGGACAACCCATTTGTTATGACTGCAGATGCATCCTTGAAGGACATCTGCTGTCATTTCCCTGATATCGATGTGTTTGGCCTGAAGAGAGGGATGCCACTTCTCCTGAATCTTGTAAGAGCCCAGAGTTGCTCCCCAACCTGAATCTGATGCATCTGTATGCATAACTTGGTTTGGGGTTGGGGGGGGGGCTGTAGTGGGAGGCCTAGGTTCAATTTCATTTGCTGGATTCACTAGTTGATTTCTGTTTTCAGACAGGGAAGGAGGGGGATGGCCTGCTCTAGGGGATGTAGGTGCTGGGACCAGGTGTTCTTCAGGAACCACTGCAACTTGCGCATGTGTATTCTTGCCAGAGGTAGCATGGGGATGGTTGCTGCCATCAAACCTAGGAGGCAAAGAAAATGCCTTGCCGTCACCTTTTGGGATAGTAGAGCTTCCTGGAAGTGGAAGGTTAAAGACAGAACCTTGCCCTGAGGTAGAAAGGGCTTCGTTGAGTCTGTTCTGATTCTGCAGCATAATGACCTTACCCTTTCAATTACAGACATCTCAGGCGGGGGACAAAGAAGACAAAGGAAGGTCTAACATGGAGGTCAAAGTCTATATGGGCACCAAGGGAAACAAATGTAGCACAGCCAGCATCATCAGTTTTAAACTCATGATCACTACCAATGAGTCAATGTGGTAGAAACTAAGTGAAACAAGCAGAAACACTAAGTCACTGACAGAAAACCTGGAAGAAAAATGACTAACTGCCTGAAGCTCAAAAGCACCAAGAAAACAACAGTAACTGAAAACATTTTTAACAAGTACAGTTATCTAAAACAGGGAGAGTGAGGAGAAAATTGGCTTGAGGGTGGCAAACAACTTAGAAACTAGAACTTAAAAAGCAAAAAATACGCAGCGAGAAAAGTACAGTTGTGTACACTTACCATAAATGTAGATGTTAGAGTGTATTCATTGCTGCAGTCATCACATTTGGGTTATCTGCCTGCAGGTAGCCCTCAGTCAGCCAGAATACCAGAGTCTTCGGATTTCTGCGTCGGATGCTGTCACTTTTTCCATGACGTCAGATCGTCAGGGGTATAAAACATGCACCAGACGCCATTACATCAGTTTTTCTTGGCCCAGATGTCAGGAGCCCCCAAAATAGGAAGCCATCAAATGGTATGGAACACCCCTAGCAAAAAGCAAATACCAATGATATAAGATATTCCAAACAAAAAGGATAGGTAGAAGTAAAGAGAAGACAGGGCTCTGGAGGGAGGGTAACCAGGACTGCAACAGTGAATACACTCGAACATCTACATTTAAGTGTACACAACTGTACTATGTTCTTCATGTTTCACAGTTGCAATCATCACATTTGGGTTGATTCCCAAAGCTGAGGATGGGTGGATGTAGTTAAGAAGCATCAGGGCTGGCAATAAGGCCCTGTAAGACTGCTGTGGCAAATCCAGCTCTGGATTTAGAAAAGATAGGCAAGTGGTAATGCTTGGTGAAAGTGTGTACAGAGCTCCAGGTTGCAGCTTCCAGGATGTCCCTTGTAGGGACTCCCCTGAGAAATGCTGTAGAGGTTGATGCAGCCCTAGTGGAATGTGTTCTGATCCACTGTGGGGTAGGTTTCCCATGGTGTTTGTAGCAGAAATGGATGCAGTGTGCTATCCATTTAGAAATGGTTTGCTTTGAAATGGCCTTGCCCTCTGCCCCTGCAGCAAAGCTGGTCAGATTTTCTGAGAGGCTTAGTCCTGTCCAGATAGAACCTAAGCTGCCTGTGCATGTCCAGGGAGTGCAGGATCACTTCCCCTTTATTCTGAGGATTAGGGAAAAAAGTTGGCAAATGAATGGACTGGTTTAAAGCCACACTATACACCACCTTGGGCATAAAAGATGGGTTAATCCTGAGGGAAACCCTGTCTGCATGGAAGATAATGAAGGGTTCCACTGCCATAAGGGCCTGCAATTCAGACACTCTTCTTTCTGAAGTGATGGCCAGAAGTAAAGCTGTTTTCCATGAGAGGAATTTTAACTCTGCTGTAGCAGCAGGTTCAAAGGGCGGAAGCGTGAGCTTTTCCAAAACAAAGTTAAGGTCCCAGGCTGGAGTAGGAGCTCTCCGGGGGGGGGGGGGTCTTAAATTTTTGGCTCCTCTCAGGAACTGTTTTACCAGAGGATGAGAAAAGACGGGTGGCTCAGTATTATAATGAGCTGAGATGGCAGAGGCATGAATCTTAACTGAAGAGAAGGATAGGCCTTTGTGGAGCATTTCTGTTAAGTAATCTAGTATACAAGGTAAGCTGGGTACAGTTGTGTCCATTCCCTGAAATTGGCTCCAGGAACAGTATCTTTTCCACTTTTCCGAATAGGATTTTCTAGTACTAGGCCTCCTTGCCTCAAGCATGCCATCCAGCACCTGCTTACTGAGGGTTGCTGGTGATGAGTTCAGGGGATGGGCCAGGCTGCAAGGTTCAGGGTCTGTAGCTGAGGGTGCAGAATCTGGCCTGCCTGCTGGGACAGTAGGGAAGGAGTCTGAGGCAGGTGCCATGGTGGCAGCACTGTCAGACTGCACAGAAGAGGGTACACCAGTGCAGGCGTGGCCAGTCTGGTGCAATCAGGATAGTCCTTGACTTGTCCTGTTTGATCTTTAGTAGAACCTTCGAGAGGAGGGGCAGAAAGGGAAAGGCATAGATTGAGAGGCTTATCCCAGGTAAAGGACAGGGCATCCACTTTCCAAGCTTGGCTGTGGGGAGGTCTGGTGCAATATTTGCTCAATTGATAGTTCTGAGGGGAAGCAAAAAGGTCCACCTCTGGTGCCCTCCATCTGTTCCTCAAAAGCTTGAATATTTTGGGTTCCAATTTCCACTCGTGTGGGTCCATGACATTTCTGCTTAAGTCGTCTGCCAGTGAATTTAGTTTGCCTGGCAGGAATTGAGCTTGCAGGTGCACTTGGCTGCTCAAGGCTGTGTTCCACAGAGCCATGGCTAATCTGCAGAGTGAGAAGGAATGGGTTCCCCTCTGCTTGTTTATGTACCACATAACTGTGGTGTTGTCCGTCTTTACCAATAGTTGTCCTGGAAGAATAAGGCCTTTGAAGGCTGTCAGAGCATTCTGTGCAGCTAACATTTCTTTTTGATGTGCAGGTGCATTTGCTTTCAGCTCCGTTTGCCCTGAATGCACTGCCCTGCCATGTGAGCCCTCCATGCAAAGTCTGATGCGTCTGTTGTTAGGGTTTGGGTGGCAGGGGGTAGAGTGAAAGGGAGTCCCTTGTTGTGGTTGCAAGCCTCTGCCCACCACAGGAAGTCTGTCCTTAGGCAAGGAATGATAGGAATCATTGTTTCCAGGTCCTGAGAATGCGGACACCAGAGACTTTTTAGTTTCCTCATATGCAGTCTTGCATATGGAATTAGTAGAATGCAAGAGGCCATGAACCCTAGGCTTGCAGCATTTTTCTTGCAAATCGCCAGGTTTTGGTGGCCAGTAGATAGAAGTAGTTTGTCAAATAAGTTTGTTTCTCTGGATTGAGGAATGCCATCTTGAAAGTTGTGTTCAAGCTTGCTCCCAGGAATACATTCTGTTGGCTGGGTACCAGCTGTGATTTCTTTTTGTTGATGGTGCACCCCAGTGAAGTTAGAAGTCTCTTTACAAATGCCAGGTGCTGCAATAGCAATTTCTGACTGTCCGCCTGAATCAGGCAATCGTCCAAGTATGGGTAAATTTGAATTCTTCTCTGCCTGCAATATGCAATGGCTGGAGATAGGCACTTTGTGAATACCCTGGGTGCAGTAGATAAGCCAAAGGGAAATGCAGAGAACTGATAGTGCACAGAGCCTGCTCTGAAGCGTAGGTATTTCCTGCAAGATTCCCTTATGGGGATGTGCAGATAAGCTTCTTTTAAGTCTAGGGTGCTAGCCAGGAGTCCTTGGCTAGCATAGGAAGCAGCTGTTGGAGAGCTAGCATTTTGAATTTTGGAACCACCAGAAAGTTGTTGAGAATAGACATTTTACCATAGGATGGCGGCTTACCAATCCCTGTTTTGGACGTGGGAGCACTCCATTGCTTAGATCTGTGCATAAGCAGAGACTGAAGTCTTGGTGGTCTGCTGGCCCTGGGTTTGGACTGAGAAGGCCTGGAAGGGACTGGAAAAGACCAGTTTTTAGAAGGCCAATGCTTATTGAATCCAGGTGGCTGAACGTGTAAGAAATCTAACAATTTGCATAGATTTAGCTTTCTCCGCCATCCTTTTGAGGACTTCTTCTGTTTTATTGCCAAATAGACGCTCTTGGTTTATTAGTGCATCTAGTAATTTTGCATTGACATGATCTGGCAAGTTTTGTTCCTTAAGCCAAGCATGCCTTCTAACAACAGCCCAGTGACAGCAGCCCTACAAAATGCTTCTAAGGCATCAAAACCCACACTGCAAAATATATTTACCAACTTGGTTAGCAGAATGCATTAACTCTTGTAAATCTTTGTGTTCTGCACAATCAGGAATAAACATCATTTTCTGTTTAATTAGCTCCATAATATGCTGCTGATACTTTAACATATGAAACTGGCAATTTAAAGCCCTAATGGCAAGAGTAGCTGAGGTGTACACCTTCTTACCCCATCTGTCTAAAGCCCAGGGCTGGTGTTAGAATTTTGGGGGCCCCCTAAACACTTCCAGTATAAAAGTATCATCCTGTCAATGCCACACCTCCTAAGAAACCTATTAGTTTGTGCTGCAAACGTTTAGGAGTAGTACGCACAGACAGACCTTAGCTACAAGCTGTTAACATTACAACAGGCCTATATACCACACTTTGCTGTCCTGTCTAACAAAGGGACACTTACAGTTACTGGCATTTAGTTGCAACAATGATACATTACAACAACTATATGCACAGGTATGGACTTAAGTGAAGTGATGACTAGGCCTGTTTCAACCCCCCCCGCACACCCTCCAGTCCCCTCCTCTAATCCACCACCCCCTTTTGGGCTCCCCATAACCATGCACATTACTTTTTTCTTCCTTTTCTCACATTTTGCCTTATTCTCAGCCTTTTCAAGAAGCCATAACTTTCTATAAACTCTGAAGTGCATTTTAAAGGAGTTTTTTTTTTTTTTTTTACACAACATTTTCATCCAATAATGGCTTGAACAAAAATTATTATTAAGGACAGAAATTCACTGTTGCTGTTCAGCTTTAGTTTTCTTTGCATTCTTTCAGTACTCCTTTCCTGACCAAGACAGCACAGTAATAACCATTTAGGAAATAACTCAATTAAGCTGGTGCCCCCAAATCCATAGGGGTTATATATGTGCCCTGGGATGCATTTTAGAGCATTTTCTCAGCATTTTACTCCAATTGTGGCCTAAACAAAAATCATGAAAAAGAAACAAATTTCAGTCTTATTTTTTTCTTTCAAGGAAGACATAAGTTGTGCCCAAGGCTTAATGTTCAAAGCTGACAAAATAGTAGCTCACAATAAACTAACACACAGAGTCAATGATGATAAAGGGAGCCTCCAGTATTCATTTATACAATCTGGTACTGCCACACCAGATCAGTGACTGCTGTTTAGCAGTCGTCAAATAGCAGCAGGGGTAAGTCACTTATTTACCTCATTGGGCAGATCCACACAGTCAAGGATGATTAATGGGGGCCCCTGCAGCCACGGGTATAGCAAGTGGAGAAAATGTCCAACAGCAGGATTTAACTTAATCACCAGCATTATGTCAGTGGTAAAATAGTTAATAGAATTCTGATGCCTGTTACTTGACAAAACACGGTTACTACTTCTTCTTTCAGCTTTTTCCCGGTTAGGGGTTGCCACAGTGGATCACCTGTCCGCTCATGATTGGCAGTGGAGTTTTAAAACACTGTTACAACAACAAGAAATATCTTTTGAATTTTAAAGGAGGTATAAATAAGAGTTATCCACGTAGTTTATTAATTATATAAGAATGCTGTACTAGCTTTTGTTGGTTTGACAGACGTAAGAAAATATCAGGATAAGATAACTTGCTGTGGTTGGGGCCCCCAGCGACCGCAGGGTTCGCTGGTGCCTAAAGCCGGCTATGCTAAAGTTCTAGAATCCCTGTCCAAAGGGATAGGATTTTTGGCAATTGTAGCCTTAATGCCTTTAGGTCCCTGGGAAATGGTCTCTGGATCGGCAGTAGGATTTTTAGAGAGGAATTTGTGGGAGTCAGGTACTCTATTAGTACCTGTCAGGTTTCCTGGGGGCTGGAGACAAAGTATCAGGGGTAAGGCTGGATTCCAAGAAGACATCTACAATTTCCAGAACAGGAGGGATAGCTGTGCTGAGGCAAGTTTAAAAATTTCCTGAGTCTCTTTTTGGAGCGGAAATGCTCTCTAATGGTATGCAGGGTTTCACCAAAAGAAAAATCTTCAGGAGGGGAAGCAGAGGGAATGGAATCCTCTGCATCAGAATTCTCATAGGTAGATAAGGGTATGTCCTGGTAATCAGAAGGATCAGAGTTATCAGACTCCTGATCTGAAGAATCAGAAGGAAAATCAGTTCTTGGTCTTTTTGAGGGGGAAGGCTGACTTCCCCTAATTAAAGTAATGAGGTCTTCAGCCATTCTAAGCATTTGTTTTTGTGGCATGTGGGCCTGAGACTGCACTTTGGTCATCGATTTCCTAGGCGTAGTGTGAACTTTAGGCCTGAGAAATTTGATATTTTTGGTTGGAAATGAAGTAGTCGGTTTAATATGAAAACTGGAAGGCCTGAACACACCCTCAGAAGCCGGTGCCTGCACAGCGGCTCCGGACCCATCCGCAAGTTCCGTAGTCATAGAAGCATCTCGTGGCATACCAGACTCCGAATGGATCTCAGTAGAGGCCTGCGAATCTGTAGAAGCAGGTATCAGGGGCTGCAAAAGCATCTCAAGGAGTACTGGCGGACTGGCAACTAGCTTAATGGTAGCGTCATTGGCAGTTTTGGACCTATGCAGTCTGTCTTTATTCTTATGTTTCTTTGGAAGTTCGGTAGTCGGTTGGCTTATCGAAGCTATTTCAGAGTACGGAGATCGAGAGCAAAAGAATTTAGCTAAAAAATAGCCCGATGACGAATAGTTCCGGCGTTGAACAAGGCACAAAACAGACAGCGAGGGACGTCGTGGTCTGGGCCTAAACAGGTGACGCAGTAAGAATGAAAATCTCTGTGAGGTATTTGCTTTCCACAGGCAAGACAATTAATATTTTTTTCTGACATTGGTTAGAGCAAGAAAAAAGGATCCCCAACGGGGTATTTATCTTTTAGAAGACTTTAGGTCTGAAACTCGAAAACGAAAATTTCAGGAGGCCGCTGACCGGCACTTGTGAACTGCTTCTGCTTTGGGCACCCCACAGCAAGAAAGACTGATGGAATGGCATCTGCTGCATGTTTTATACCCCTGACGAGCTGACACCATGGAAGAAGTGGACAGCATCTTGCGCAGAAATCCCAAGACTCTGGTATTCAGGCCGACTGAGGGCTACCTGCAGGCAGATAACCCAAATGTGATGACTGCAACAGTGAAACACAAAGAACATCAAAAGATGGTTATAGAGAAATGTCTACAGATATATACCTGGGGGTGAAGTTGATCTGGAGAGGTGCAATGCATTACAGGACTACTGGAAAGAGTTTGAGCCTCAGAAAGTCTAGGAGATGCCAGGTGACTAGTGCCTAGAGACAACCAATTCTACTGTTGAAGTAGATGGACATGGATCATGTCAGAGCCACAATTACCTATCTAAAGGCTCGTCTGCAGTTGAAGCAGTACACGCTCTATACTGCTACATGTGATTCTGTAACAGCACATGTGGCACTGTAATGCACACTGCCATCCTTCACAGCAGGAAACATCACAACACCTATGGCACTCCAGTCAGTGCGCCTGACAATGCCATATTCATGTCAGCAGAACTGAACTTGTACAAAAGGAGGTTGGGAGAGTGGCCTAATGGTTAAGATGTTTGCCTTACAAACACAAGGTACAGGGTTTGAATCTCACAGGGGATAATTGGCTAGGCTTAAAAAGACTCGCAAGGGCAGTTAGCTTAGTACTAACCTATGAACCTATGCCAAAGCAGTATACATTTATTGCCATCACACACAACACGCAGTCTATCCTGGATAACTTCAGCCAAAGGAGTATAGATTTACTGCCATCACACAAAATATGCAAGCCTATCCTGGATAACTTCAGCCAAAGCAGTATACATTTACTGCCATCACACAAAACACACAGTCTATCCTGGATAACTTCAGACAGTAAAAAACTTACTGCTGACACCACCAACAAATATGACTAACCTGTGGTACCTTGGCTTAAAATCACTTCCATCCCTAAATGACTACTAGGGTGAAAAGCTGGAAAAAAAAAACACAATAACGATCTCATCTATACCGTGTGGTACAAATGCTCACAAGTTATTCTTAAAAGATTAGAATTACTTTTATACTCCAAAATGGAAAAATGGGGACAACCTTTCTGCAGTGATTTTATCCTTCACTCAAGGACGCTTCTTCTCGCATACATTTGTGTTCATATACATTGATTGTTTACCTCTTGATAAAGAAAAATACAGCTCATATCAGGTTGTCATAGGTAAACCTCTCTTGTATTTTATGCATATTCATTACATCTGGGGAGATGCCAGTTCCTGGTATTTAATTCAGCCTCCAAACTCCTCAGCAGTGGTAATGTTTAGCTGTAGTCGGCAAATTAATTTCTGAGCCAGATGTCAGTCTGAGTTTAATGTTTCCCACTTCATCACCAAGAGCTATATATATATATATATATATATATATATATATATATATATATATACATATATATATATATACAAGCTATTAATAATAATCGTGTTACCCTCAGCATTTGATTATGTTTTTATGTTCTTTAGTAGGCTGTGATGTTTGTACATTTCAAATGCTGTCAATGAAAAGGATAGAACATAAAGATACTCATAAGGTACAACGTAATAACAGTATAAAGAAGTGGAGTACTATGTTTATATCTATTACTATATCTATATATATATCTATATCTATATATCTATATATATATATATATATATATATATATATATATATATATATATATATATATGTGATACAATGAATATAAAAGGTCTGTGTTGATCTGACAAACCTAACACTATGAGAAAATGCTGAATAAAAAGATTCTAAAACAAAGAAATACAAAGTATTATCCAAGATCAGAAGCCACATTTTCTTTGAAAAAGATGTCGGCAAAGAAGGATGGCCAGCAGTTACTTAGAATCTGTCTGTAATAAGTGCTTTAGAGAAGGCTGTCGTGAACATAAATAGATCTGTATACTTATTAACAGATCCATGTACGAGTGTTTGCAATTATTAGCAGTACAAATAAGTTTTATTACATGTGCAAGAACAAGCAAAAAATATATCAACTCAACCTGAAAATTAAGGCAAAGGACTGCACTGATGCAATAAATGATCATAAACCTAACCAGCTCTACTTGCATTTTTGTTTAGGTTAATTTCTGATTATGTCCCCAGGTCAGAAAAGGGATTTTAATGTATTTTTGATATACACAAACTATACAACATGTCTGCCAGACATGCTTACACCACACTGGAAATTACCAAGAATGCTTCCCACTTCTTTTTCATACAAAGTTCAGTAATATTAAACTAACACTTCTTGATTAATAAAATGGGTGCTTGCAACCACCACAGCCTTGATATTTGACTTAACTCTTGCAAATACTGGAGTAATAATAGATTTGAGTCAGCCAGTTTCATTACATAAGCATTTTCTGCTACTCCTCAATTAGTTTTACTGTTTTTCTTGTGTATGTGTTTTCCCCCAATGGCTACTACCTCATAGTTATGTAACTCTTCCTAGTTTTACATCTTTGCCTAGTACTAGACACTGTTTCTCACAAACATGGCATGGACCTCCTGACTAAATATACACAATTTCCCCTTACAGTGTTTACCTTTGTAAAATTCAGTACAACAGCTACAAAGCAAAAATGGAACACATGTCCATGTTATGCTGCATCATGAAAGGTATTATGAAATTTTCGTTCAATACCGCCTCTGAAAAAGACTGGTTCAGCTAGACAACCCAATTATCAAAAAAAAAAAAAAAACTGCCATCATAGATTTCATAGCTATTCCAAACACAGAATCTTACGACAATCCACTTCTTCTTCTTGCCAGTACCCTACTCTCATACAGTTGCACCTTTCTCCAGAAGGGCCATAACGGTCAATCTCAGATGAACACTGCTTATCCACCCTGCCATACAGGTTACACTTACAAAGATACTGAGTCACACTGTTTAACATGCAGGGGAAGTTTACTCAAAAATTGATGGAGATGAAGGGATATGAACCTGTCCGCCTACCATATTCTGTTTATTTGCTGATGAAGATGGAGAAAAAGAAGTTATGTACTTACCATAACGTTCCATGTGAGTTGTTTATCTCACCTTTATTCTCACTGATGGGTTTGGAGCCGATAGCAAAGCTCAAGGTTTGCCAGTAGCTCGATACCATGCCCCTTAGCCCATAATGCACTGCTGAATTACCTCAGATCTTGTTTGCTGCGAGTAACAGTATATCTATACATCTATATATCTATATATATATATATATATCTATACATCTATACATCTATATATATATATATATTATATATATATATATATATATATATATATATCTATATATCTATATCTATATATATCTATATCACTATCTATATCTACATATATCTATATATCTATCTATATATATCTATATATCTATCTATAGCTATCTATATATCTATATATCTATATATCTATATATCTATATCTCTCTCTCTCTCTCTCTCTATATATATATATATATATATATATATATATATATATATATATATATATATATACCCTTTTATTTATTTCTTCCAAGAACACTTCCCGAGGGGGAAGAAGAAATATTGAATAACCAGGATGGTACTAGCCTCTAAGTCAACAGTCAGCCAGGAGGGAGGGACGTGAAAATAAAGGCGAGATAAACAACTCACATGGAACGTTATGGTAAGTACATAACTTCTTTATGTGAAGTTGTTAAATCTCGCCATTTATTCTCACTGATGGGTAGCATCCCTAGCACCCTCAATCTTGGGTGGCTCATGGAAGTATGTTCTTCAGTACCGTGGAACCAAAGGAAGACCTGTCCCTTGAAGCCTTATCTACTTTGTAATGCGTGATAAAGGTATGAGGCTTAGACCAAGTGGCTGCAGTGCAAATATTATCAAGGGGCAATTTAGCTTGAAAAGCAGAAGACACAGAGACGGCTCTGGTAGAATGAGCCTTAGGTTTGTGTGTTAATGGCATGCTTGCTTTCTCATAAACAAAGGATATACAATCGGATAACCATTTAGATAAGGTTGTTTTAGCCACTGGATTGCCTTTTCTGGCTTCTGAGAAGGATACAAAAAGTTGATCTGATTTTCTAATACCCTTAGTTCTGTAAAGATAAAATCTGAGCTGTCTGTGTACATCAAGTTTGTGCAGCATGTATTCCAATTTGCTAGAGTGGTTGGGAAAAAAAGACTGGCAGCTCAGTGACCTGATTGATATTTGATTTAGAACAGACTTTAGGTAAAAATGAGGGATTTGTTCTGAGAGATACTCTTATCAGCATGGAAAATCATGTAAGGTGGTCTGATAGATAATGCTTGAAGTTCTGACACTCTGCAGGCAGAAGTAATGGCCACTAGAAAAATAGTTTTCCAGGATAAATATTTGAGATCACAAGAAGATGCTGGTTCAAAAGGGGGAAGCATAAGTTGAGACAGCATAAAGTTTAAATTCCAGGGAGAATAGGGAATTTTGATAGGTCTCATGTGAAGAACACCTTTAAGAAAAGTCTTAGATAATTTATGGCCCATAACATTTGAGCCACCAAACACAAGGTGAAAATTTGAGATGGCAGCTAACTGGACTCAACCTGCAGCAGCTGCTGCCCCTTCCTTAAAAATCTTTGTCAAGAATTCTAAAATAGATGATAGCGGAGCTCGGAAAGGGTCAATTTTCTGCGTGTTGGCCCAAATTGAGAACCTTTTCCATTTACTGCCAGATAATTTCCTGGTAGATGGCTTGTGAGAAGACAAGAGAATTTGTCTTGTATCTTCTGAAATTGAATGAAGCCTGGCAATTAGGGGAAGTGGATTAGCCAAGCAGTCGGTTTCAGGGACTGCAATGAAGGATGGAGGTCCCCTGATGGATGCGTCAGAAGGTCCGGAACTGGGTCCAGGATCCATGGATCTTCCAACAGATGATGGTGGAGAAACGGGGAACCAAATCTGTTGAGTCCAGTAGGGGGCTATGAGAAGAACAGTCCTTCCCAGCGATTTTGCTTTCTGTAAAAATCTGGGCATCAATGGGAAGGGTGGAAATGCATAAAGGAGACCCGGGGGCCAATCGTGTAAAAGTGCATCTCTCGGGGGATGACCGGGAGGTGGTATTAGGGCAAAGTAGCTTCTGTATTTTGAATTGATGTGACTGGCAAAGAGGTCAGGGTCTTCCGATTGTGACATGAAGAGACGTCAACCACCACCGAAGGTCTCTCTCTCGCAAGAATCTGTAATGAAAATCATGTGGTGCATTGGTAGTTTCTGGTACAACCATTGAGCAAAGAGGAGCCATTGAAGAATTTGCATATGCATCCTTGTGAGTGGTATAGCCAAGATTGCTTCCGCCATCAAACCTAGCACCTTCAAGACCTCTGTTGCTGTAGCTTTGTTCTTTGACACCAGCGAGCTGACGTGTTGGCGGAGAAGTGAGACTCTTTCGATAGGAAGACGTAGAGTGGTAGTTGAGGTATCTAACTCTGCTCCTATAAAAATGGTACACTGCGATGGAGATAAGGCAGACCTTTCAAAGTTGATTGTAATGCCTAATTGATGGCAGAGTGTCAGAGTGTATTGTGTTGCCCGAGTCACTTGATGCCTGGTGGTAGCGGTGAGGAGCCAATCGTCTAGGTATGGAAACACCTGGAATCCTAGACGTCTCATGTGAGCCATGACCACTGCCATGCATATGGTGAACACTCTGGGGCTGTAGTGAGATCAAAGGGCAGGGCTCGAAACCGGTAATGATTGGCTCCCAGCCAGAAACGCAGATGATCTCTAGAGTGTCTGTTCTTCTTTATGTGATAGTATGCGTCCTTGAGATCTATGGAGCACATCCAATCGCCTTTCCCTAGGAAGGGAAAAATGGACTGAAGCGTGACCATTCGGAACTTCTCTTTCTTTACGAACTGGTTGAGTCTGCTGAGGTCCAAGATAGGTCTCCAGTCCCCTGTTTTCTTTGGTACCAAAAAGAATCTTGAGTAAGTTCCAAATCCAACTTGGTCTGCTGGGACTGGTTGGATGACTTTTTTAGCAATCTGTGGACCTCTATGATTGCTTGTTCCCTGAGATTGGGTGGAACATCTGGGATTCTGTTTACAGGAATGGGAGGGGAAGAGAACTGTATGAAATATCCTCTGGAAATGATGCTTTGTACCCATGTATCTGATGTTATGTTTAGCCAGGCTTCTGGGTACAAAGACAAGCGACCCCCGACTGCCTCCAGAGCCGAACAGTCGGGCCCCCCCTTTAGGGGCGCTGGTAGGGTTGACCGGAGAACTGACCCCTGTCACCCTGTTGCTGCAGACCCCCTCTGCCGCGTGGCCGGCATCTTCCGTTATAACCCCCTCCTCTGCCTCTAGAGGGGGTTTCTCCACGTGTGTCCTGAAAGGCTCCCTGTGCTTTTTGGAACCACATTTTCCCTACCCTAGGGCCCTTGGGGTAGGGCCGAGTAGGGGTAGAAAAACGGACTCCAACGGCAGATAAGGTCTTGCCTTCCTGCTCACACCTGGTTAAAGTTTCCTTTACTTTAGGCCCAAACAGTGATGAGCCATTGAATGGGGTGTTGATAAAGGAAGACTTAAAGGGTTCCACAAAGGAACAGAGACACATCCAGGATAGTCTTCGAAGAGCAATGCCTAAACTAGCGGCTCTACTCAAACCATCAGCTGCATAGGATACGAGACGCATGGACGAGTTTACCACTGAGTTTAGGGCAGCGAGCTGGGCGTTGACTTTGTCGGCCACCCCTGCAGCTACCGTACCCTGGAGAGTATCTCCTAGCTCTTTCAGGAGATCTCTTTGTAGTCTCGTAAAATGGGTTAAATAGTTCAGTGATCGCAGAGAAAAAGTCGCTGAACTAAACATGCGTTTCCCATATCTATCCATGACCCAAGAATCTCTGTTAGGAGGATGGATAGATGTGGATGTCTCAGACACTTCCTTTTTGGTGGCTGCAGCTACCACGATGGCATCAACAGGCACTCCCTTTGTCAAAAATGGTTTGTCCACTGGGGCAGACATGAATTTATTGGGCTTGCCAGGAACAGGTTCCATGGCCTCCGGTGACTCCCACGCCTTATGAGAGATCAGTTCCATGAGCTCGACGTAAGGCGGAGATACCCAAGAAGTGGAAGGTTGAGACCCAAAAGCCTTCAAGAGCACGGACACGTCCTCAGTAGGGGTCTTGGACTGCCAATCGCCCCTCTGACTAAGGATCTCTAGTATCTCTGCAAAGGAGATATCCTCAGAGGGGGATCGAGGGGACCCTTCTGACTCATCCAAGTCAGTGTCAAAAGACTCCTGTGGGGAGTCTAAGTGCCTGCTCTTGCACAGTCTCTTCCTGGGCACCTCCTCAGTGGGGGGATCTGAGGAGGTCTCAGAAGAGCAGGGAATGCCCTGTGGGGGTACTTGAGGCTCAGGGTCTCTACGCTTAAGGGGACCGGTAGACGAAAAAGCAGACACTGGAGCTTGAGGGGAGAGGGAAGGCCGAACCGATGCTGACGTTGTCTTTGGAGACAAAACTCTCCTCATAGCATCGAATGTACCATCGCTCCGACGAGAAGGAGTGGATGGACCCGAGAGTACCATCCAATCCTCCCGCACCGAAACCATGGGCTCCGAGCTCGAGGTAGGAGCCGAGCTCATCCGCGCCGAAGCCCCGAGAGGAAGAGTCGGCACCGACAAATTGGTTCGACTATCCTCCCAGGACCCGATGGGAGAGCGTTTGCTCCTAGAGTCCTTGGTCAGTGCAGAGGACATCTGAGTAGATGGAGCAGATAACAGCGGTATCGGCTCCAAGGGTTCGACAATCATTGGTTCAGTTTCCTTCGGCTCCGAGAGTCCAGTACGGCTCGGAGGAGGAGTAGACAAATCCGGTCCCATGGTCTTCGGGACCGACGAGCTGGTCAGGGCCAACAACAATTTGGCAAGTCCTGGTGCCTGTAAAAGCTTCTGCACTAGCCGATCCATGTCCAAATCTGAAAGGCTGACTGAGGACTTAGATGAATGCACCAAAGGTGCTGACTGGAGCAGAGGAGAAGAGGGAACCTTCAGAGACCGGCTCCAATACTGACAGCTGGCTCCGAATCAAAGGTACACTCTGTTCCAAGGTCTGTGGAACCAATGACCCTCCCTCTAAATTTTTTGCCTTTTTTGCCACTTTGTCTGAAGATTTTGTGGTTTTGAGGATTTGGAGGACGTGCTAGTACCCTCATGGCTACTCAACACCTCAGAAAAGGAATGCTGTAGTAATCCCCTGTCTATTAGCTTCCTCCTTCTCTCCTAGACGACTCTAAGTGTCTTGGAGGTGTTTAGCCCCCAGACAGTAGACACATTGAATGTGTCTGTCAGTGATGGACATTTTCTACCCACAATCTGGGCATTTCTTGAATCCCGATTTAGGATGGGATTTTTCCTTGTCATCCGACATAGTTAAAGTAAAACAAACTAGTATACTGCAAAAACTAAGACAGTAAAGTCCTTACTTTACTTGTAAAGACCTACAAAGCAACTAAGCCCAATACGGGCACTATCTATAACAATTAACTATAGTTTACAAATACATGGCTAAAGAGGCCCACAGAGAAAAATCCTGACTATTAGAAAAATATTAATAAGTCTGAATAGGGCCAAAGGCCCACATAAAACAACTAAGTCAACAGGGCACTTATCCAAAACTATAGAAACTATTAGCAAATTTTCAAACACTAATACACAACTATCCTCTAAAACAAAAAGAAAGTTTTTTTTTATAAAAACTTGCTGTTTTTTTTTTTTTTTTTTTTTTTTTATCACAAATGGTCCGAGCTAGCTGGATCACCGAGATCTCTCTTGCCGTGGCAAACTTGATCTGAGGTAATTCCAGCAGTGCATTGCGGGATAAGGGGCTTGGTCTTGAGCTACTTGCAAACCTTGAGCTTTGCTATCGGCTGTGTCGGAGCTGAGGATCAGCTCCGAACCCATCAGTGAGAATAAACGGCGAGATTTAACAACTTCACATCCCTAGTTTTAGTACTGGTGGAGATATTAGACTTGTTGAAATACAGGAGGCCCAGGACAACTGGATCTAAGTAAGACACAGATATCTCCTCAAAAGTCTGTAATACACTAAATAAAGGGACAGAGCTTCCACCTTCTCTTGGTAGCAAGGGGACTTCATGGATATGATCTTTGCGGTATCTTTGTGGTTAGGAACTTGGGGGGTCTTTCTGTTTGACAGGTGTATTGAGCTACATCCCAAAGGGGGGTGCCATACTCGATAACTGGTCGAACCAATGCAGAGTATAAGGGAGTTATTACCTCTACAGAAGTTGATGATATTCCTTTGACAATTAGCTGGGCTAAACAACAGATTTCCTGACAACCACTGTTGCATGACATGGGGGAAGGGAATTGTCTACCAGAATGATACTACAGTTTTCAGCATTTAGTCTGAGTACATTTTTAGCACATCAAGAGTTTACTGGGGAGAGTTCATTCTATAGGGTTTGGTTGTCCAAGGGCAGGTACAGAGAGTTCATTCTAGAGGGCTTGAATGTCAGAAGGTGACTTACCACCACCCAGTTGGCAGTCATCTGCACTCTGTTAGACAGAAGTCTTAGCTCTCTGCTTGGAGATCCAGAAAGTAAATGTCAAAAAGGAGATGTCCCTGCACCAAGATCTAAGGGACAATGATGGTCACTTTTCTACTTTCTGATGAGGCATCTGCAATTTTGTGTGTGTGTGTGTGTGTGTGTGTGTGTGTGTGTGTGTGTGTGTGTGTGTGTGTGTGTGTGTGTTCTGTTTTTCAGCCAACTTGCTATTCATCTCAACATATATGAGTTGATTTTTACATTTACCTTTTGTATTATGCCAGCATGGGGAAATGGTGTTGAGGGCTTTGGCCTGATCAACATAAGCCATGTGTACTGCATGGCTACCATCTACAGCCTTCGTAACAGGTTCAAAGATGTTTATCAGACCCAAAAGACAGACTCTACCACTCACAAAGCAAAACTGGTGGGGGTCAAGTCTATAAAGATTATCAATACTGTAGTTTATCAGGTTGGTTATAATATGTTTCCAGGCTATGCAGATGAGCTTTTCCACTCATTTTGGTGTCACCGCCATCCTCTCTCTTGCTGATGGTGATGCATGACCAATACTGATGCATTTTTAATAAAAAAGGATCTATTCACTGCAATTACTGAAGCAGCATGCACTCTCCCAATACCCAGTGCAACTACACTGAAAGTTAACTTCTGCACAGTCTGGTCGCCACCTATTGACGGATCCCTGCAGCCACACAGCTCCATAATTCAACTTTGATCCACTCTCTGCAATTACTGAAGCAGCACGCACCCTCCTAATACCCAGTGCTACTACACTGAAAGTTCACTTCTACACAGTCTGGTCACCATGTCTTGAAAGTGAACCATGGATCCTTGCAGCTGCACAGCTCTAAAATTCAACTTTGTATGCATTATTCTTCTGCTCCTGGTATTATATTAGTGTATACAACCTGATTTGTTAGCTGTTTGTCTTGTTCATCGTACATAGCCACAGTGTAGAATTATTCTATCTTTTTATCCTACCCATACACCCTTTACTAGGTCTATTTTCTTTCCTCTATGCCAAATGTTGAAGCTTGCAATTTTCTTGCCTTGCTGCTTTCTTCCTCGGCTGTGATATTTTTGATACCAGTGTCCACAGCCTCCCTGTTAAGTGCTTAACACCAGCAAGCTAATTCAACTATCCTGATTTGAATTCAACTGTAGTGTGCTTTTCTTCATTTTTACTTCTGTGCTCTGCCTAGAGTATATCCTAAGCCCAATGCTGCCACCCCTGCTATTCGCTGCACTCTACATAGTGAGTGAATAACTGCAGCAATCCATATTAGCTTATCTGTACTGTTTGTTTTTCTTTGCATAGGCTTAGCTCCAAATCTGGTATCTACCTACTCCATTTGCCCTTGCCACTCTCGGGGTCACTCTGCTCCCCTACCCTACCCCCATTTCCATCCACCCCCTCAATTACATTTATTCTTACCTTAACCTTTACCTCTCGTTAGCTCCCATCCAATCATTGTCCTTACCATATACCTGCACTTTCATCTGTAACACCTACTACTAACTACACACAGCCTTCTTCTCCACCATCCCTACTTAGTAAACATCTTCTATTAACTCCACATCTGCTGACCTATAAACTCTACCTCACTATAACCTACCATAACAAAATGCCATATATATCAACTGACACCCTTCAGCCTCCTATTACAACTTAATGTCTACCGCAAACCCACATCCACAATCTCTACTCAAAGACTACCTCTCAGTACCTTTGCTGACATATCATGTAACCTATATACAACAAACCTTCTCTGCTTTAAGCAAAAAAAAATCCTCTCCCTAAATGATAAATTAACCTCAGCTTTGGCCGGCTAAGATCTAGCTGTACTGAACTGAACGTATTAGAGAATTTAAGTACCTTTTATCTGCA
Organism: Protopterus annectens; assembly: GCF_019279795.1. Taxonomy (NCBI): domain Eukaryota; kingdom Metazoa; phylum Chordata; order Ceratodontiformes; family Protopteridae; genus Protopterus; species Protopterus annectens. The sequence goes on from NC_056742.1 coordinate 395,160,049, forward strand.
CTTTTTTTCAAATACAGCATTTTAATTGATTTATGTTGCATTTAATATTAACTGAACTGGAAGTGTTGACTGTTTTTTCAGTTAATTCCCCACCCACCCTCTCTGTTTTTGTTTTGGTGTTAATCTTGGTGGCTTTGAAACTGCCTGCCCCTCTTGTAAATTTGTGTTGGGATACTCCTGGGCTCATCTCATTTGCTCACTCAACTGAGTGCAGTGAGATCATATTCTGATTTCAGGCACTCCTACTGTGTACAAAGAGGGCATCTGGGAAAGAAAAAAAAACATTTTAAGCTTGTTTCCTGCCTTTCCTGTAAGTGGTCTTTCTACTGTTTGTAGGCTTCTGAGCCCCTAAGCCTTTCTGTGTTGGAAGGAAGCCTTCTAGCTTAATTTTGTTTCTTAGAACTAGCCAGTTTTCTAGTTTCAGCACTCAAATCGGTTTCTTTGAACTCAGCACTTGCTCAGAACTCGTAAGCACTAAATAAGCTGCAAATTACTACAGCACTCAACTTTCCTCACTTGTCTAGAGGAAAGCAGCTTTTAGTACTTAATAAATAAGCACCTATCCAGGCATGTCTAAGGGTCAGCTCCCGGTGATTTCTCCTGTCTACCTGATGAATCTGGACATCTTGGGGCAATGCAGCAATTGCCTCTTGTACACAGACAACCTTCTCCTCCTACCACCCAACACTACAACCTGTGAGAGATGCACTTATATAGCCAAACTGGAAGCAAAGCTCTCTTCACCCAAGACTAGACTAGACAGTCAAGAGGAGAAGGCAGACACTTGCACCACACCACACTCATAACATAGTCCCTCAAAATCTACACCATCAAAACACACACATAGAAACACCACACACACACCTACATTTGTGAAGGCTCTCAATAAAAACCTGCCCAAGCATCAGGGACCTCCAAAGCAGAAACACAAGCAAATTCCACCCACTAACACAACCCAAATGACACACAGCCCACAAACTCAGTGTGCCACTCAACCACAGCCCATAAGGCATAACAAGGTACACAACACTCTAGTCATAGGTGAGACTATAGTCAGGCACACTGATGTTCCACTCACCAGGCTAAACAAGGAGAAAGTTACTGTCAAGCTGCCTGTCAGGTGCCTGTCAGGTGCCAGGATCTGCCACATAACGCACGCACTCAGGTCACTCCACAAGTACAAATATGACACTGTCATTGTCCATATTGGTGTGAATGACCTGAGACGTACCTCCCTGGACTACATGAAAAGAGACATGGAGGAGCTCTCCGATCTTATAGCCCAGGTAGGTATGACCCTAACCCTGAGCAGCATCCTGCCATTACCCAGAATGATACCACAAGTACAAGGACAAAATGATTGACTTCAACAATTGGCTAAGCTTCTGGTGTCATTCTAAGGGGATCCAGTATTTGTCTGCCTGGGACGACATGATCGGCAGACCACGATGCTTTGCCAGAGATGGCCTGCACCTGTTGCCCTTGGGATTCCTGATACTGGCTAAGGCTCTGGCCACCCCTATAGTGCCTTTTTTAGGCAAGGTTCAAATGACAAATTCACCACCGTAACAGGTACAAGCAAGCAAAACCTGAGGGTAATGCTACTCAATGCTAAAAGTCTAAACCTCAATATGCACTCACACGAGGCACTCCTTAAAATGGAGAACATCGACATCTGTACAGTGACAGAGACCTGGTTCAAAGCTCCAGATAGCACCCCTGCATTACCAGGCTATAATTCATACCATACCTTTTGGCCACCTAACCCGGAATGAAGCACTAAAGGTGGAGACGTGTCCATATTCATTAAGGGTATCCACACCTCCAGGCTAGTTGCACAGCATAATGCATCCGAGATTATCCAAGTGCAACTAACTCTGGGCAAGACCACAATCCAAACTGTAGCTTGCTATAGATGCCCCACCATGCCCCAGGATTCCCACTCCTCATTCCTTGATACACTGGAAAGTATTCGGGTACAACCCAACACCCTAATAATGGGCGATTTCAACTACCATACCATTAACTAGGAAAACTCCTCACGTACCAACTCTTTTGCTCAACGTTTTCTGGAATTCATACATTCCAACGCCTTGCATCAACTTATTCACACCCCCACCAGGGGCAGCAATATCCTAGACCTGGTCATTACCAACATGGGCAACCGGTGTTCTACACCAGAGGTCAATTCCTCGTTGGTCAGATCCGACCACAAGCTAATCGCCCTAGACATCCACATCCCGCCCCCAATTAGGGAAACCACCGTAAAAAACTTCTCTAAAGCCAACTTCACACTTCTTAAGACAGAAGTGGCAAACTAAATGACACCCATGCAGACGGAAAATAGAGGTACGACTGCTGAACCCTACACAAATGCACTTTATAAGCACTTGCACGAGTGCATGGATCATGCCATCCCTAATAGAACCAAGGTGCTATCCTCCAAAAAAAGGAAGCCAATCTGGTGGTCCTCTGCCATAAACAAACTCTACAATAGAAGAAAGAAATTGTTGCAAGAGAGAGTAAAATCCCATGACTGGAGGAACTCCCTGGTCAACCTCAGTAAGAAGCTGAGATCCCTCAAAATCCTCCAAAGCTAGTTACGAAAACAAAATTGCCACTGACTCTAAAGACAACCACAAAGCATTCTATAGCTATGCCAAGAATCTCAATGACAACACTCAGATCTGCTCTGAGTTACAACACAATGGCACTAAATATACAGAACCAACTGATATTGCCAACATCCTGGCATATTGGTTCAGTGCTAATTTTACCCGCCTCTCACCCCCTAGAGGGCCCATCTCTATACTGGAAGAATTCAAAGTTCCTGTAATCAAGGCTGCACAGGTAAAAAGCACACTCTCCAAAGCCAAAAACACAGCATCCATGGGACCTGACAATATCCCAGGCTGCGTTCTACACGAACTACAGAATGAACCGACACCCTATGTAAGTATCATGTTCAATCATAGCCTCAACTCAGGCTTTGTGCCCACTAAATGGCTCACCGCAACGGTTATCCCACAATGGACCACGGGAACTACTGCCCCATTAGCCTGACGAGCCTGGTCTGCAAGGCCATGGAACGTATCATCATGGAACTCAAACAAAGACATTGGTAATCTCCAAACTCTGGACCCTACCCAGTTCAGATTTGTAAAAGGCAGATCATGTCTCCTAAACCTGACTGACTTCATTGAAGCAGCCACCAAGCCATAGATGAGGGTAAGGTGCTTCACACAGCTTATCTAGATCTCTCCAAGGCTTTCCACACCATCCCCCACTCTGGAATTATAGATAAGCTCACTAAACTAAGTATAAATCCCTATGTCACAAGATGGGTTGCCAACTGGCTCACGGACAAAACCCACACTGTGAAAGTAGCAGACTCCAAATCCAACTTCAGATCAGTGACAAGTGGAGTACCACAGGGTTCAGACCTGGGTCCTCTACTGTTTGGAATCTACTTCTCTGAAGTACAGGCTAACACAGAAGGTCTTTGGCTAACAATGTCTGCAGATAAAGTCCTAACAATGTGGACATACTACAAAAGGGCCTCACTGGGACCGATGCCTGATGTCAAAGCCATGGCCAGAAGTTCAATGCCAAATAGTGTACTGTCATCCCCTTTGGTAAAAATTGTACCCATGAACTATCACACAGCTGGTAGTCTACTTAACGCTGAAAATGTGATGAGACCTTGGGACACAGGTGGACAGTAGTCTCTCCTTTGATAATCATATCGCCACAGTGGTCAGGAAATCCTTCTACATGGCTCACCTCATCACAAAAGGTTTCTCATCCAGAAAAAGAGAGGTCATTGTTCTCCTCTACTTATCACTCATTAGACCCATTATAGAGTACAACACCTCTTTTGGTTATGTACCTCACAAGACATCTACAACAACTGGAAAGGCCACAGAAATACCTCACAAAGAGGATTACTGGCCTCAAACAGATTCCCTCTGCAGACAGTCTCAAAAACTCCAGCTTTACTCCGTCGCATATCGCCTACTCAGAGGCGATCTCACCTAACATACAAAGCTATGTCAAACCCAGAGCTAATGGACATGCTCCACTTAAAAAAATCCCAATCCCTCCGAGCTACATGCTCTAGGGGGTTAAACCTTGTCACCACAATAAACAGAACATGCTGGAGGGATAGATTCCTGTCCCAGAGTCTTCCCATACTCTGGAACAGACTACCTATCTATGTCAAACAGAGCGCCTCATTAGCACTCTTCAAGAAAAATCTTGATGACTGGATGGGAAATAGTTAATTCATCCTAGGGATCACTTGTGTGGCTCTGCTCGACAGGGGCACAGGAAAATAAATTTCTTGGGTGGCGAAAGCCAGGGTAGATTTTTGGCTAGGCTTATATAGGCCCTAGGGCCTATATCCTAATACATAGCTATGAACCTATAAACCATACCACCTATGTTCGCCATAACATAAAAAAAGAAACAAGAACCCACTACTGTCCTACTTAAATACGCCAAACTAATCTTAAGTGGCGATATCAATCCTAATACAGGTCCCCTTTCCTCATCTCCCAACTTACATAGCCCCCTACACATCTCTAAACCGAACTACAATTAACCTGCAAAGTATTCTAAACAAAATTCCTGACTTCCATGCCTGGTAAACACATAACAAACCCGACTTTATTGCCGCTACAGAAACATGGCTAAAACCATGCATCAAACCTCAGAATTCCTTCCTCTTGGCTTTGCATGCCTGCACACAGATTGGCCCCATAAAAAGGTGGTGGGGTAGCACTGGTCTACTCCAACACCTTCAATATAGACTCGTACAACTCATCCATATCTAACTTCTCTACAGCAGAAATCTTAATAGCCTTCCTAAAAATTAATGAGCGCAATAAACTCTGTATCATTGTCCTGTACATTCCCGCTGGCAATAACATTCCCATACTAGAGGAAATCCCAGCTTGGACATCCAACAACATAACTACGGAAACAATAATTCTTGGCAATGTTAATATTAATTAGTTCTCACAGCAACTCTCCTCCACAAAATTCAACCTATATAACTACAGCCAGCTAATCACTGATATTACCAGAACCATCAATAACAGCTGTGGGCCAATCTTAGATTGGATCATGGTGTCTGAGCGCAATAAAATCTCCACAGAAGGAACTCTTCAAAACGGTATCAGTGACCAATCACTTGCACAATATGTAAAAATCACAACAGCATTAAACATACATCACTACAGAAACACTAGAGACTTGTCATATTTTTCCCCTACAACCTTTAACAACTCTTTAAACAGCATTAACTGGGATCCCTTAAAAATACTTCTAGACAATGCAGCAGAATTTTTCAACTCTACATTCCTTAAAATCTTAACTAGCATTGCACCACCCCGGATAAAACATGTAAAATCTAGTCACGCCCCATGGCTCACTACAACAACCAAACAGAACATCGCCACCAGAGATAAAGCCTGGAAGCTTTGAGAAAAGCACAAAGAGTACCACCATACTTTACAAAACCAACACAAACAAAATCCAAAACACTTCTGGACCTCAATCAGCAGCCTACTAGACCCAGGGTCAAACAATAACACCTGTCCAAATCAAGAAAAACAACCCATTGAAATTAGCCACACTCTTCAACACATATTTTATATAAAGTCACAGCTAATCTTACCACTAACTTCCTTCAAAAAAATCCTAACCCATCAGACCCTCCAACTACAAATAACCTCTCCCCAACTCACATAACTTCTCTCTAGCACCTATCCCTACTCCCACAGTAAAGAAACTACTTCTGAAATACTAATGCATCAGACAACCACCTCCCAGAATTCCTTCAAAAAGCGGCATATTCCACTGCCTACCCTGTCAGCTTACTTCTTAATAGGTCTATTTAAGAGTCTTATGTCCCACCATTTGGAAAAAAGCATTTATCCTACCACTGCATAAAGGCGGAGACAACACAGATATCTCCAACTTTCGACCCACTGCCATTCTCTTTTCTATCTCAAAGATCCTCGAAAAAAGTATTCACAACCAATTCCTTAACTATCTACTTGACAACCTACTGTCAGCAACCCATCATGGTTTTAGACCCGGACATAGCACCACTATGGCTCTTATATCTTTCTGTGACTCTGTCAACTGGAATCCAGATGCCGGGAAACTTGTCTCCTCTCTATTTCTCGACCTTTCCAAAACCTTTGATACCATCTCCCACCTTCTTCTTCTTAGAAAACTATCCAATTTAGGAATCTCTCCCTCTACCTTACACTGGTTTTCTAACTACCTCACACACAGGCAACTAGCTAAGTGGCAACACTCTCTCTCTCCTTTCCTCAACACCACTACTGATGTTCCTCAAGGATCCATCTTAAGGCCTCTGCTATTCAGCATTTTCATCAATAACTTCCACTCTACTCTCACTCAAGGCACATTCATCCAGTATGCAGATGATTCCGTCACCTGCACTGTCAATTCTCCACCTGAACTCCTGAAACTTACCCAGTCAGCTCTCCGCTCCAATGAAATATGGATGGCTAACAACCAGCTTACCTTAAACCTTAAGAAAACTAAAATTGTGCTATTTACCCCCAAGAAGACCATTACTATAAACAAAGACTCTTTCTCTACTCTCTCCTAAGATAACACTATCACTGAGGTTGTCACACATACTAAACTTCTAGGTGTCACCATAGATGAACAGCTAACTTGACATGCATATTCACAACAACATTAAAAAAAGCACTCCAGAAACTGGGCATGCTATACCGACACAGACATTCCTCAATTACTCCTTAAAACTAGCCTTTGCCTCTTCCTTCCTGGTCCAATCTATTCTTAATGGCATTCCCCTCTTTACCAACACAGAGGCCATTCTTAAATTCAAACTAGACTCATGCTATAGCAAAAGGTACAGTTGTGTACACTTACCATAAATGCAGATGTTAGAGTGTATACACTGTTGCAGTCATTATATTTGGGTTATCTGCCTGCAGGTAGCCCTCAGCCAGCCTGAATACCAGAGTCTTGGATTCCTGCGTTGGATGCTGTCTCTTCTTCCATGACGTCAGGGGTATAAAACATGCAGCCGACACCATTACATCAGTTTTTTCTTGCCCGAGATGTCAGGTGCCTCCACAGTGGAAAGCAATTATATGTTATGGTACACCTCCATCAAAAAGCAAACACACCAGAAAGCTTAGATACACCAAACAAGAAGGAAAGGTAGAGCCAAGAGAAGTCGGGGGGGCTGGAGGGAGGGTAACCAGGACTGCAGCAGTGAATACACTCGAACATCAACATTTATATTAAGTGTAGACAACTGTACTATGTTCTTCGTGTTTCACTGTTGCAGTCATTACATTTGGGTTGATTCCCAAAGCTAAGGAAGGGAGGAGGAAGTTAGAGAGCATTAGGACCAGCTATTAAGCCCTGCAAGACTGCAGTGGCAAAACCAGCTCTGGACTTAGAAAAAATAGGCATGTGGTAATGCTTGGTGAAGGTATGTAGAGAGCTCCAGGTAGCAGCTTCTAGGATGTCGCTGGTAGGGACTCCTCTGAGAAAGGCTGTAGAGGCAGATGCAGCCCTGGTGGAATGTGATCTTATCCCCTGTGGGTAGGTTTTCCATGGTGCTTATAGCAGAAATGAATGCAATGGGCTATCCATTTAGAAATGGTTTGCTTTGAAATGGCCTTCCCCTCTGCCCCTGCAGCAAAGCCAACTAGCAGCTGTTCAGATTTTCTGAGAGGCTTAGTCCTGTCCAAATAAAATCTAAGTTGTCTGTGCACGTCCAAAGAGTACAGTATTCGTTCTCCTTTATTTTGTGGATTCGGAAAAAAGGTAGGCAAATGAATGGACTGATTTAGGGCCACACTAGACACCACCTTGGGCATAAAGGAAGGATTGGGTCCTGAGGGAAACCCTGTCTGCATGGAAGATAATGAAGGGCTCCACTGCCATGAGGGCCTGTAATTCAGACACTCTTCTTGCTGGTGTGATGGCTAGAAGGAAGGCTGTTTTCCAAGAAAGGAATTTCAACTCTAAAGTAGCAGTTGGTTCAGATGGAGGGAGAGTGAGCTTTTCCAATAGAAAGTAAAGGTCCCAGGCTTGAGTAGGGGCTCGCCTGGGGGGGGGGGGGTCTTACATTTTTGGCCCTTCGAGGAATTGCTTTAGCAGGGGATGAGAGAAGAGGGGTGTTTCAGTATTATAATGTGATGAAATGGCAGAGGCATAAATTTTAATTGACGAGAAGTATAGGCCCTTGTGGAGCATTTCTGTTAAGTACTGAGGTAAGCTGGGCACCGTTGTGCCCATCCCCTGAGTCTGGTTCCAGGAACAGTATCTTTTCCACTTTTCAGCATAGGATTTTCTAGTACTAAGCCTCCTTGCTTCCAGAATGACATCTAGCACCTTACTGAGGGGTGCTATTGGAGAGCTCAAGGAATTATCCAGGCTGCAAGATTCAGGGTTTGAAGCTGAGGGTGCAGAATCTGTCCCACCTACTGGGACAGCAGGGAAGGTGTCCGAGGTAGGTGCCATGGCTCCAGCAGTATCATACTGCGCAAGAGGGGCTACCAATGCTGGCGTGGCCAGTCTGGTGCAATCAGTATTGTCCTTGGCTTGTCCTGTTTGATCATTAGCAGATCCTTCGAGAGGACAGGCAGAGGGGGAAAGGTATAAACTGAGAGGCTTTCCCAGGCAAAGTTAAGGGCATCCACTTTCCAAGCTTGACTGTGGGGAGTCCTTGTGCAGAATTTGTCCAACTGGTAGTTCTGAGGGGGAGGCAAACGGGTCTGTCTCTGGAGTCCCCCATTTGTTCCTCAAGAGGTTGAATATTTTTGGTTCCAGGTTCCATTCGTGTGGGTCCATGAGATTTCTGCTTAGGCCGTCTGCCAGTGAATTTAGCCAGCCTGGCAGGAATTGAGCTTGTAGGTGCACTTGGTAGCTCAAGACTGTGTTCCACAGAGCCATAGCTAGTCTGCAGAAAGGGTACGAGTGGGTTCCCCCTTGCTTGTTTATGTAGCACATAACTGTCGTGTTGTCTGTCTTTACCAATAAATGTCCTGGAAGGATGTGTTCTTTGAAGGCTGTCAGGGAATTCTGTACAGCTAACATTTCTTTTTTGATTGATATGCAGGTGTATCTGACTCAGGTTCCATTTGCCCTGAATGCACTGCCCTGCCATGGGAGCCCCCCCATGCATAGTCTGATGCATATGTTGTTAGGGTTTGGGCAGCAGGGGCTAGAGTGAAAGGGAGCCCTTTGTTGTGGTAGCAGGTCTCTGCCCACCAAAGGAATTCTGTCTTTATACAAGGAATGATAGGAATCATTGATGCCAGGTCCTGAGAATGTTGGCACCACAGGCTTTTTAGATACCACTGTAGTTTCCTCATATGCAGTCTTGCATATGGAATTAGTAGAATGCAAGAGGCCATGCACCCCAGGGCTTGCAGAATTTTCCTTGCAGATAGCTGGGTCTTTGGGGCCAGTAGTTTGAAGTAGGTTGCCAAACTTGTTTTTCTGGAGTGAGGAAGGCCATCTGGGAAGTTGTGTTCAAGCTTGCTCCCAGGAATACAATCTGTTGGCAGGGTACTAGGTGAGATTTATTTTCGTTTATGGTGTACCCCAGTGAGGTTAGAAGCTTCTGTATGAATGACAGATGTTTTAATAGCAAGTCCTGGCTTTCTGCCTTAATCACACAATCGTCCAGGTATGGGTATATTTGAATATTTCTCTGCCTGCAAAATGCAATGGCTGGAGCTAGACACTTTGTGAAAACCCTGGGCGCAGTAGATAAGCCAAAGGGAAGTACAGAGAACTGTGCATGGAGCCTGCCCTGAAGCGTAGGTATTTCCTGCAAGATTCCCTTATTGGAATGTGCAGATGCTTCCTTTAAGTCTAATGTTGCCAGCCAGGCATCTTTGCCTAGCATAGGGAACAGAAGTTGAAGTGGTAGCATTTTGAATTTTGGGATTACCAAAAAGGTGTTTAGAACAGAGGTCCAGGATTGGATGCCAGGAGCTGTCTTTTCTGGGTACCAGGAAAAGTCTTGAGTAAAAACCTTGTCCCCAATTCTTCTGCTGGGACAGGTTGAATAGCTCTGATACTTAGAAGAGAGAGAACCTGCTGGTGAGCCTCTGTCCACTGATTTGGGGGTAGGTCTGGCCAACCGTTTGGGGTTGGTAGGGAGTGGAAGTGGAATTTGTATTCTTGGAAAACTATATTTAAAACCCATTTGTCCTGGTTAATGAGTTCCCAGTTTTTTGCATGCAGGACGAGCTTTCCTCCCAAGGCAGCAGGCAGCTGAGCAGGGCTTGGAAGGGTTTAGGTTAAGTCATTGTGACATTTTTCCGTAGGGGGGTGTCTTACTACTTCCTGCTTTGGAAGTGGGAGCCCCCCACTGCTTAGGCCTGTGCGTAGCCTGAGACTGTAACCTAGGTGGTCTGCTGTTCCTGGGTTTGGACTGAGAAGGCCTGGAAGAGACTGGAAAGGACCAGTTCTTTGAAGACCAATGCCTACTAAATCTGGGAGGTTGTACTTGCAGGAAACAGTTTGCATAGATTTAGCTTTTTCCTCCATCTTTTTAAGGACTACTTCTGCTTTGTTGCCAAACTGGCGGTCTTGGTTTAAGGGAGCATCCAGTAATTTAGCTTTAACATGATCTGGCAAGTTTTGCTCCTTAAGCCAAGCATGCCTTCTAAGTACAGACCCAGTGACAGCAGCCATGCAAGATGCTTCTAAAGAGTCAAAACCATATTGCAAAGTATGTTTACCAACTTGTTCAGCAGAATCCATTAAATCCTGTAATTCTTTATTTTCAGCACAGGGCACATCATTTTCTGTTTAAGTAGTCCCATAATATGCTGCTGGTACTTTAACATAGGACTCTGGCAATTTAAAGCCCTAATGGCCAAAGTAGCATAAGTGTATACCTTCTTGCCCCATCTGTCCAAGGCTCTAGAATCTCTATCAGAAGGGGTAGGATTTTTGGCAGCAGTAGCCTTAATGCCCTTTGGACCTTGGGAAATGGTCTCTGGATCCGCAGTAGGACTCCTGAAGAGGAACTTGTGAAAGTCAGGTACTCTGTGGTACCAGTCAGGTTTTCTAGGAGCTGGAGGTAAAGTGCCTGGGGACAGGCTAGATTCCACGAAAGCATCATCTACAATGTCCAGAACAGGAGGGATAGCTAAAGGCCTGTGTTGAGGAAGGAGTAAGAATTCCCTAAGCCTCTTTTTGGAGTCAGAGTAATCCTGGCTTTCCCAGCGGAAATGCTCCCTAAGAGTGTGCAAGGTTTCACCAAAAGAAAAATCTTCTGGAGGGGAAGCCGAAGGAATGGAATCCTCTGTATCAGAATCCTCATAGGGAGATCAGGGCAAATCCTGGTAATCAGAAGAAACAGAAATATCAGAATCCTGATCAAAAGAATCAGAAGGAAAATCAGTTCTAGGTCTCAGAGGGGGAAGGCTGGCTTCCCCTAATTAAAGTAATAAGGTCTTCAGCCATTCTAAGCATTTGTTTTTTAGGCATATGGGCCTGACCATGCGGTTTGGACGTCGGTTTTCTAGGCGTGGGTCGAGTTTTAGGCCTGGATGAAGAAGATGGCATCTGTTTGTAGGCCTGAATACACCCTCAGAAGCCGGTGCCTGCACAGCGGCTCCGGACCCATCCAAGGTAGACACATCCGCAGGTTCCATAGTCAAAGAAGCATCTCGCGGCATACCAGACTCCGAATGGGTCTCAGTAGAGGCCTGCGAATCTGAAGTAGCGGGTATCAGGGGCTGCGAAAGTGCCTGAGTACCGACGGACTAGTGACTAGCTTAACGGAAGCGTCGTCGGCAGTTTTGGACCTATGCAGTCTGTATCTTTATCCTTACTTTTTTTTGGAATATCGGTAGACGGATAGCTTACCGAAGCCATTTCTGGATAGTTATACTAAGTACCAAAATAATTTGCTGCAAAAATAGACAAACGAATAGTTTGGGGGTTGAATAAGGCACAAAACCGACAGCGAGGGATGTTGTGGTCTGGGCCTAGGCAAGGAATGCAGTACGAATGAAAATCTTTGAGGTATTTGCTTTCCACAGATAAACCAATTGTTAACTTTTCCTGACATCGGTTTAGAGCAAGAAAAAGGATCCCCAACAGGGTACTTAGCTTTTTTGAAGACTTTGGTTCTGAAACTCGAAAACGAAAATTTAAGGAGTCGGCCGACCGGCACTTGCAAACTACTTCTGCTTTGGGCACTGCGTGGCAAGAAAGACTGATGTAATGGCGTCAGATGCATGTTTTATACCCCTGACGACCTGACGTCATGGAAGAAGAGACAGCATCCGACGCTGGAATCCAAGACTCTGGTATTCAAGCCGGCTGAGGCCTACCTGCAGGCAGATAACCCAAATGTAATGACTGCAACAGTGAAACATGAACATTTGCAAAGTTTGTCACTAATGGACAATACATCTCACCACTGCGCCTCTCTTCAATTACTAAACTGGCTAGAACTCCCTCATCATCTAACTTATATACAACTGCCCACAAACTAATATTCAACCCATCCAGCTGCCCTGCCCTTTCTTCTTTATTTACATTATACCACCCTAATAGACCTCTCCTCTCCAAAAATCAAACTCTCTTGCAAACATAAAAACCTAACCTCCCACTGACCAAATGCTCCACTCCTTTACCACTGGTAGACTATGGAACTCTCTTCCACCTTCACTTAGATCCACTGGCAATGCATCTTTCTTCAAAAAATCTTCGAGACATCTTTCCTCCCAGTGGCTACGCTTATGTGCTAGCTCCTCACAACCTATAACCTGACTTTGTCTCTCTCCTACTACTACTCCCACCTTTCCTACCTCCATCCTATATTACCTTCTAAAACATCACCTTTATCCTTGGATGACCATCTATTTCTGTACCTATGTATACATGTACTGTTCAGTGGATAGACTTATGTAAAGCTGGATTGCCTTCTTACTTTGTCAAAAAGTTTGTTTACTGTTTAAAACTTGTTCTTTTTGTCAACCGAGTTTTTATCAAATATATGTATTGTATGGTATTGTGGAGCTTTTCTCCCCAGGCCTCCACTGAAAATGGATACTTTTTGGCCCAGTGGACCTTTCCAGTAAACAAATGTAAATAAAGGTGTCTTGTAAGGCTGAAAGGCTGGTTAGTTGTAAGGCCATCCTTCTGGATGGGCATCACTATTTCAGCACAGCACTCTAGGGTGACAAAACAAGTAGACAAAGCCTAGGTTAAACAGTTAAATGAATGTATCTACAAGACATGTTTTAACACTGTTAATTAAGCAACCAGGTATGTTGGTAGGTCCCATGGAGGAAGTATTTTTGTTCCTGGTTAGCGTTTTAAGTAAATGATCTTTACAGAATTGAGAGCAAGAGATTTGGATAATTTCAGAGGTTTACAAAGAAATCTCAGGGGTGAAACTGACACTATATTTGTTTGCAAGGACATTGGCAATATTTATTGGGTTGGAAAGTACAGCGGTTAAGTAAACTCACCATAACAGGAGAGTTCGAATGGTGATGGTTGGAGTAGCCTAAGCAACATAAATTATATCCTGCAAGAAAAGAACAACCAGCCAGACAGCTTTCAAAACTTCAAGGCACCATTCTCATGCCCAAACTATTAGTCAGCTCGAGTTGAACCAACTAAAAGGACAGGTTTGAACACCGAGCCCTTCACAGCTTTCATGCCAACAGAGGGAGTGAGGATAAGCTCTGAAAGGATAATGCTAGGAACAACAAAAAAATAAATAAAAGGCCACACCCTGGCAATAACAACACACCAAGAAACAAGGGTGGATGGAAGAAGAGAGAAGCTACTGCAGCAGTGGTCGTTTGAACACCTACTGTTATGGTATACTTACACAATTGCACTATGTTCTTCATATTGATCACTGCTACAGTAGCCCAAGCTCTACAGGTAGACTACCATATCTTACATATTTTGGGAGACGGAAGAACAGACCAGGAGCCCCTGAAAAATAGTACTAGCACAGCTTGAACTAGATTTAGAGAAGTAATCAAGCTTGTAGTGCTTTGTAAATGTATGCACAGAAGAGCATGTTGATACTTTTAAAACACTTCCAGAATCCAACCCTTTCAAAAATTTCGCAGATGAAGCCAAGATTCTGGTAGTGTGGCCCTTGATCCTGCCTGAAATAATTACGTTCTGGTGACCATAACAAAAACGTAATAAATAGCTTTAGACAACCATTTGGAAACAGTCTACTTCGACACAGGGTGCCTCTTCTTACCTTGACAAGAAATAGCCAATTAATCAGAAGATCTAAAAGATTTAGTTCTGTCAGCAGAGTAACAGAGTTGTCTTGGAACATGCACAGTATATAGTTTCCCCCTCATTTTTAGGATCAGGGAAGAAAATGGGGATATGGATAGTTTGGCTTAAAGTAAACTTGGATACCACTTTTGGCAAAAAAAAGCATAAGCGCTGAAGGAAACCAGGTAAACCCAGAAACCCTTACTACAGAGGTCAGAACAATCAGTAAAACTGTTTTCCCCATTAAGAACCTCAAGTCAGCGATGTTAGCTGGTTCAAATGGAGCAAGAGTTAGCTTCTCCAACACAAAATGAAGATCCCTATGAAGGGACACCAGTTTTCTAAGAGGCCTCTAATACAAAATCCCTTTCAAAAAACATTTTAACATGAGAATGCATTAAAACAGGAGAATCCATAGGCAGATATGATGAAATGGCCAATAAATGAACTGTGATGAAGTAAGAAAGGCCATAGGATAACAACTCACACAAATATTGTAAACCAGATAGAGAACAACCATCTCTGAATGCACGTTGGTTATGTTGTTGGCACAAACTAGCAAACCTTTTCCATTGGCTAATATATGATTTTCTAGTAATAGGCTTTCTGTCTTTCATTAGAACCTCTGCATGTCCTAAGTAACAGGTGCATAAAGGGAATTTAGACCCTATCATCCATACTTTAAATTGAAGTTGATTGGGGTGGGGGTGTTTCAAATATCCTTGGGCTTGTGTCAGTAGATCCAATCTGTGAGAAAGCTTGTGGTAATTACCTCTGGGCCATTTCCAAGAGAAGGGAGAAAGTACAGTTGTGTACACTTACCATAAATGTAGATGTTCGAGTGTATTCACTGTTGCAGTCACTACATTTGGGTTATCTGCTTGCAGGTAGCCCTCAGCCGGTCTGATTATCAAAGTCTTGGGTCCTGCATCGGTTGCTCTCTCTTCTTCCATGACGTCAGGTAGTCAGGGGTATAAAGCATGCAGCCGACACCATTACATCCGTTTTTCTTGACCCAGATGTCAGGTACCCCCATAATGGGAAGCAATTATATTCAAGGTTACACCTCTAACAAAAAGCAAATACACCAGAAAGATTAAATGCAGTAAACAAGAAGAGAGGTATAGCCAAGTTGGAGGGAGGGTAACCAGGACTGCAACAGTGAATACACTCGAACATCTACATTTATGGTAAGTGTACACAATGTACTATGTTCTTCGTGTTTCACTGTTGCAGTCATTACCATTTGGGTAGATTCCCAAAGCTAAGAAAGGGAGGAGGCAATTACAGAGCATTAGGACCAGCTATTAGGCCCTGCAGGACTGCAATGGCAAAACCAGCTCTGGATTTAAGAAAAAATTGGCAAGGGCTAACGCTTGGTGAAGGTATGTACAGAACTCCAGGTAGCAGCTTCTAGGAAGTTCCGGGTAGGGACACCTCTGAGAAAGGCTGTAGAGGTAGATGCAGCCCTGGTGGAATGTGATCTTATCCCCTGTGGGGTAGGTGCTTACTGCAGAAATGAATGCAATGGCCTATCCACTTACAAATGGTTTGCTTTGAAATGGCCTTCCCCTCTGCCCCAGCAGCAAAGGCAACTAGCAGATGTTCAGTTTTCCTGAGAGGCTTAGCCCTGTCCAAATAAAATCTAAGTTGTCTGTGCACTTCCAAAGAGTGCAGTATTCGTTCTCCTTTGTTCAGTGGACTAGAAAAGAAGGTTGGCAAATGAATGGACTGATTGAGGGCCACACTGGATATCACCTTGGGCATAATGGAAGGATTGCTCCTGATTGACACCCTGTCTGCATGGAAGATGATGAAGGGCTCCACTGCCATGAGGGTCTGTAATTCAGACACTCTTCTAGCTGAAGTGATGGCTAGAAGGAAGGCTGTTTTCCAAGAAAGGAATTTCAACTCTGAAGTTGCAGCTGGCTCAAAAGGAGGTAGAGTGAGCTTTTCCAATACAACATTAAGGTCCCAGGCTGGAGTAGGGGATCTCCTGGGTGGTCTTAAATTTTTTTCCCCTCTGAGGAATTGTTTCAGCAGGGGTTGAGAGAAGAGGGGAGGTTCAGTATTATAATGTGCTGAAATAGCAGAGGCATGAATTTTAATAGAAGAGAAGGAAAGGCCCTTGTGAAGCATCTCTGTTAAGTATTGAAGAATATGTGGTACACTGGGCACTGTGCCCATCCCCTGAGCTTGGATCCAGGAGCAGTATCTTTTCACTTTTCAGCATAGGATTTTCTAGTACTAGGCCTTCTTGCCTCCAGGATGACATCCAGCACTTGCTTACAGAGGGATGGTACTGGAGAGCTCAGGTAATTAGCCAAGCTGCAAGGTTCAGGGTTTGAATCTGGGGGTGCAGAATCTGGCCCTCCTGCTGGGACAGTAGGAATGGGGTCTGAGGCAGGTGCCATGGTTCCAGCAGTGACATACTGCGTAAGAGGGGGTACCAGTTTTGGCTTGGCCAGTCTGGTGCAATGAGTATTGTCCTTGGTTTGTCCTGTTTGATCTTTAGTAGAACTTTTGAGAGGAGAGGCAGAGGGGGAAAGGCATAAACTGAGAGGCTTTCCCAGGTGAAGGATAAGGCATCCACTTTCCAAGCTTGACTGTGGGGAGTCCTTGTGCAGAATTTGTCCAATTGATAGTTTTGAGGAGAGGCAAACAGGTCCATCTCTGGGCTCCCCCATTTGTTTCTCAACATGTTGAATATCTTTGGTTCCAGTTTCCACTCGTGTGGGTCCATGAGATTTCTGCTTAGGTCGTCTGCCAGTGAATTTAGCTTGCCTGGCAGGAATTGAACTTGTAGGTGCACTTGGTATCTCAAGGCTGTGTTCCACAGAGCCATGGCTAGTCTGCAGAGAGGGTATGAGTGGGTTCCCCCCTGCTTGTTTATGTACCACATAACAGTGGTGTTGTCTGCCTTTACCAATAATTGTCCTGGAAGAATGTGGTCCTTGAAGGCTGTCAGAGAATTCTGTACAGCTAATATTTTTTTTGACTGATATGCAGGTGCATTTGACTCAGTTTCCATTTGCCCTGAATGCAGTGCCCTGCCAAGTGAGCCCCCCCCCCCCCATGCATAGTCTGATGAGTCTGTTGTTAGAGTTTGGGTGGCAGGGGGTAGAGTGAATGGCAGTCCCTTGTTGTGGTAGCAGGCCTCTGCCCACCAAAGGAACTCTGTCTTTATACAAGGAATGATAGGAATCATAGTTTCCAGGTCCTGAGAATGTTGACACCATAGGCTTTTTAGATACCATTGTAGTTTTCTCATATGCACCTCTTGCATATGGAATTAGTATGATGCACGAGGCCATGAACCCCAGGGCTTGCAGTATTTTCTTTGCAGACAGCTGGGTCTTTGTGGCCAGTTGTTTGAAGTAGGCTGTCAGACTTGTTTCTCTAGCGTGAGGTAGGCCCATCTGGGAAGTTGTGTTCAAGCTTGCTCCCAGGAATACAATTTGTTGTCAGGGTACTAGGTAAGATTTATTTTCGTTTATGGTGTACCCCAGTGAGGTTAGCAGTTTTTTTTACAAATGCCAGATGGTGTAAAAGTATGTCCTGGCTTTCTGCCTGAATTAGACAATCCTCCAGGTATGGGTATATTTTAATATTTCTTTTCCTGCAGAATGCAATGACTGGAGCTAGGCACTTTGTGAATACCCTGGGCGCAGTAGACAAGCCAAAGGGCAGTGCAGAGAACTGATGGTGCATGTAGCCTGCTCTGAAGCACAGGTATTTTCTGCAGGATTCCCTTACTGGGATGTGCAGGTAGGCTTCCTTTACGTCGTGTTGCCAACCAGGCGTTTTTGCCTAACATAGGAAGCAGCTGATGAAGAGTTAGCATTTTGAATTTTGGGATTACCAGAAAGGTGTTTAGGATAGACAGGTCCAGGATTGGATGTCAGGCATTGTCTTTTCTGGGTACCAGGAAAAGTCGAGTAAAAACCTTGTCCCAGATTCTTCTGCTGGGACAGGTTGAATAGCCCTGATACTTGGAAGCGAGAGAACCTGCCTCTGCCCACTGATTTGGGGGTAGGTATGGCCAACTGTTTGGGGTTGGTAAGGTGTGGAAGTGGAATCTGTATCCTTGGGAAACTATATTTAAAACCCATTTGTCTTGGGTAATGAGTTCCCAGTATTTTGCATGCAGGGCAATCTTTCCCCTTAAAGGAGCAGTCAGCTGAGCAGGGCTTTGAAGGTTTAACGTTAAGTCATTGTGACACTAACATAGGGGGGTGTCTTACTACCTCCAGCTTTGGAAGTGGGAGCCCCCCACTGCTCAGTCCTGTGAGTACCTTGAGACTGTAGCCTAGGTGGTCTGCTGTTCCTGGGTTTGGACTGAGAAGGCCTGGACGAGACAGGAAAGAACCAATTCTTAGAAGGCCAATGCCTACTAAATCTGGGAGGCTGTACTTGCAGGAAATCTTTAACAGTTTGCATAGATTTAGCTTTTTCCTCCATCTTTTTAAGTAGTACTTCTGCTTTGGTGCCAAACAGGCGGCCTTGGTTTAAGGGAGCATCCAGTAATTTAGCTTTAACATCAACTGGCAAACTTTGCTCCTTAAGCCAAGCATGCCTTCTAAGAACAGACTCAGTGACAGCAGCCCTGCAAGATGCCTCTAAAGAGTCAAAACCACATTGCAAAGTATGTTTACCAACTTGTTCAGCAGAATGCATTAAAATCATGTAATTCTTTATTTTCAGCACAGTCAGAAAACAACAATTTTCTGTTTAAGTAATCCAATAATATGCTGCTGATGCTTTAACATATGAAACTGGCAGTTTAAGGCCCGAATGGCCAAAGTAGCAGAAGTGTATACCTTCTTACCCTATCTATCCAGGGCCCTGGAATCTCTATCAGAGGGGGTAGGGTTTTTGGCAGTAGTAGCCGTAATGCCTTTGGGTCCCTGAGAAATGTTCTCTGGATCTGCAGTAGGATTTTTAAAGAGGAACTTGTGAGTCAGGTACTCTGTAATACCGGTCAGGTTTCCTGGGAGCTGGAGGCAAAGTGTCTGGGGCTAGGCTAGATTCCAAGAAGGCATCATCTACAATGTCCAGTACAGGAGAGATAGCTAAAGGCCTGTGTTGAGGTAGGGGTAAGAATTCCCTAAGCCTCTTTTTGGAGTCAGAGTAATCCTGGCTTCCCAGAGGAAATGCTCCCTAAGAGTGTGCAAAGTTTCACCAAAAGAGAAATCTTCTGGAAGCGAAGCAGAGGGAATGGAGTCCTCTGCATCAGAATCCTCAAAGGTAGATAAGGGCAAATCCTGGTCATTAGAAGAAACAGAAATTTCAGAATCCTGATCTGAAGAATCAGAAAGAAAATCAGTTCTAGGTCTCTTAGAGGGAGAAGGCTGGTAATAAGGTCTTCAGCCACTCATTTTTTTTTTAGGCATATGGGCCTGACCATGCAGTTTGGATGTCTGTTTTCTAGGCGTGGATCGAGTTTTAGGCCTTGAAGAAGATGGCGTCTGTTTGATATGCAAGTCAGTTGGCCTGAATACACCCTCAGAAGCCGGTGCCTGCACAGCGGCTCCGGACCCATCCAAGGTAGAGACATCCGCAGGTTCCATAGTCAAAGAAGCTTCTCGCGGCATACCTGACTCTGAGTGGGTCTCTGTAGAGGCCTGCGAATCTGAAGTAGTGGGTATCAGGGGCTGTGAAATCACCTCACTGAGTACCGGCGAATTGGCGACTAGCTTAATGGAAGCGTCATCAGCAGCTTTGAACCTATGCGGCCTGTCTCTGTCTATCTTTACGTTTTTTTGGAATGTCGGTAGTCAGATGGCTTACCAAAGCCATTTCTGGATAATTAAACAGAGTACCGAAATAGTTTGAAGCAAAAATGAACAGACGACGAATAGTTCGAGGATTGAATAAGGCACAAAACAGACAGCGAGGAACGTCGTGGTCTGGGCCTAAGCAAGGAATGTAGTACGAATGAAAATCTATAGGAGGTATTTGCTTTCCACAAGTAATACAACTGTTAACTTTTACTGACATCGGTTTAGAGCAAGAAAAAGGATCCCCAACAGGGTACTTAGCTTTTTTGAAGACTTTGGTTCTGAAACTCGAAAACAAAAATTTCAGGAGTCGGACGACCGGCACTTGCGAACTGCTTCTGCTTCGGGCATCGTGCGGCAAGGAAGACTAATGTAATGGCATTGGCTGCATGCTTTATACCCCTGACTACCTGACATCATGGAAGAAGAGACAGCAACCGACGCAAGACCCAAGACTTTGATAATCAGGCCGGCTGAGGGCTACCTGCAAGCAGATAACCCAAATGTAATGACTGCAACAGTGAAACATGAAGAACATCCACTGTTGCCTGGGCCAGAAGGGAATCACCATAACGATCTTTAGTGGATTCCTTCTGAATCTTCAGAACAATCCTTGATTATCAGTGGAAAGGCATACAGGAATATTTTTGTTCAAGGAAAAGAAAAGGCATCCGTTTTCCACGCCTCTATGCATAGAGTCCTGGAGCAGAATCTTGTCAGCTGAACTCCCCACAGATGGATCAAATCCTGGAAGACACGTTGATCTAGTTTCCACTTGTGAGGGTCTGCCCTTGCCATACACAGCCTGTCTACAATACAATTTCACTATGATGGAATGTAGGATGCCTGTAAATTAAGATCATACTGTGCACCTATATCCCAACCTAACATGGCTAATCTGCAACGAGGGTATGACCTGGTTCCACTTTTCTTGTTGATGTACCACATAACTGTGTTATTGCCTGTAAAAACAGGTCTCGGAGATCAAAGGTAATTCAGACAGTTGAATATCTTGACAAGGACAAGTATTTCTACTTATGTGTTTGCATCTGTACTTGAAGTGTCTGTGGTGACTGCTTGCTTTGGATCAGGAAGGGAAAAGGGGTCAACTGTTTTTAAGAATATTTGTTGTTTCCACCAAATGATCTCCTGTCTGACAAATCTCAACACCGTGATTTGACGAGACAAAGTATGCTGGTGCTGGGACCAAAGACGTTTCAGATGCCACTGTATCTGTCTCATGTGGGTATCACAAAAATCATACCTGCCATGACACCCAACATCCTGACATATTCCTTTGCTATGATTGAAATACGAGTGAAAAAACAAAGAAATAACTTGTATACCAATTTTTCCAATGGAAGAAAAGATCTTTGAACTGAGGTGTCTAGCTGACATCCCAGGAACACAATCCAGTGTGAAGGAATCAAAAAAGAGTTTTCAATGTTCTTTTGGAATCTCAGCTTGTGTAAGCAATCTCTCACCCAAGTGAGAGATTCCTGACACTTTGAAAAAGACTTTGCAAAGATATGCAGATTGTCTAAATATGGAAAAAAGTGGATACCCTGTAGTCTGCAATGAGCTATAACTGGTGCAAGACACTTTGTCAACACTCTTGGTGCAGTGAATAGTCCAAAGGGTAAGGCAGAGAAATGATAATGTGATCCAGACACAGAGAAACTTAAGAGCTTGAAGTCTGGATGGATAGACATATGATAAGCATCTTTTAAATTTAAAGTAACTACGAAACTTGAAAGAGAAAAAAAGAGGTACGAGGTTGTGAAGTAACAGCATTTTGAATGTAGGCACTATGACAAGCAGGTTTAGGAAAGAAAGATATAGAAGTGGTCTCCAAGCAATTTCATTACATGGGTTCACAGGTAGGTACTAGGCTATTGGCCCTGGGGCCTATACAAGCCCAGCAAAAAAGGTACCCTGGCTTTTGCCACCCAAGAATTTGTTTTTCCTGTGCCACTGTCGAGCAGAGCCACATAAGTGATCCCCAGGGTGAATTTCCTATTTCCCATCCAATCATCAAGATTTTTCTTGAGCAGTGCTAATGAGGAGCTTTGTTTAATATAGATAGGTAGCTTATTCCAGAGTATGGGAAGTCTCTGGGAGAGGAATCTATCCCTCCAGCATGTTCTGTTTATTGTGGTGACAAGGTTTACGTCCCTAGAGCGTGTACCTCAGAGGGATTGTGATTTCTTTAAGTGGAGCATGTCCAACAGCTCTGGGTTTGACATAGCTTTGTATGTTAGGCAGAGATCACCTCTGAGTAGGCGAAATGCGACGGAGTAAAGCTAGAGTTTTTTGAGACTGTGTAGGGCATCTGTTTGAGGCTGGTAATCCTCTTTGTGAGGTCTTTCTGCGGCCTTTCCAGTTGTTGTAGATGTCTTGTGAGGTGCATACCAAAAGGGGGCATTGTACTCTATAATGGGTCTAAAGAGTGATGAGTAGAGGGGAACAATGACCTCTTTTATTCTGGATGAGAAACCTTTAGTGACGAGGTGTGCCATGTAGAAGGATTTCCTGACTACTGTGGTGATGTGATTATCAAAGGAGAGACTACTGTCCACCTGTGTCCCAAGGTCTCTTATAGGTTCATAGGTAGGTACTAGGCTATCGGCCCAAGGGCCTACGCAAGACTAGCCAGCAAGGTACCATAGCTTACGCCACCCAAGAAAGTTATTTTCCTGTGCCACTGTCCAGCAGAGAGAGAGAAGTGATTCCCAGGGTGTATTTCCTATTTCCCATCCACTCATCAAGATTTTTCTTGAAGAGTGCTAATGAAGAACTTTGCTTGACATAGATGGGTAGCTTGTTCCAGAGTATAGGAAGTCTCTGGGACAGGAATCTATCCTTCCAGCGTGTCCTGTTTATTGTGGTGACAAGGTTTAAGTCCCTAGAGTGTGTAGCTTGGAGGGACTGGGATTTCTTTAGGTGTAGCATGTCCAACAGCTCTGGGTTTGGCATAGCTTTATATGTTAGGCAGAGATCACCTTGGAGTAGGCGATATGCTACTTATCACACTTTCGGTGTTAAGTATACTACCGCCTATGTTGTAGTTCATGGGTACAGAGTTTTTACCAAAGGGGATGACAATGCACCTTTTGGCATTGCACTTGAGGCCATGGCTTTGACACCAGGCATCTGTCTCAGTGAGGCCCTTTTGTAGGATGTTCACATCGTTAGGAGTTTCGATTATGGCTCCTAGTTTGAAGTCATCTGCGAACTTCATTAGCCAAAGACCTTCTGTGTTAGCCTGTACTTCAGAGAAGTATATATCAAACAGGAGAGGACCCAGGACTGAACTCTGTGGTACTCCACTTGTCACTGGACTGAAGTCGGATTTGGAGTCTGCTACTTTCACAGTGTGGGTTCTGTCAGTGAGCAAGTTGGCAACCCATCTTGTGACATAGGGATTTATACCTAGTTTAGTGAGTTTATCTATAATTCCAGAGTGGGGGTGGTGTCGAAAGCCTTGGCAAGATCTAGATAGGCTGTGTGAACCACTTTACCCTCGTCTACAGCTTTGGTGACTGCTTCAAAGAAGTCTATCAGGTTTAGGAGACATGATCTGCCTTTTACAAACCCAAACTGGGTGGGGTCCAGAGTTTGGAGATTACCAGTGTCTTTGTTTATAAGTTCCATGATGATACGTTCCATGGCCTTGCAGACCAAGCTCGTCAGGCTAATGGGGTGGTAGTTCCCGGGGTCTGTGGTGGCTCCCCCCTTGTGGAGTGGGATAACTGTCGCTGCGTGCCATTCAGCAGGCACAAAGCCTGAGGTGAGGCTATGATTGAACATGGTACTTAGGTGGGGTGTCAGTTCGTTCTGTAGCTCGAGTAGAACGCAGCCTGGGATGTTGTCTGGTCCCATAGATGCTGTATTCTTGGGCTTTGGAGAGAGTGGTTTTTACCTGTGCAGCCGTGATTACAGGAACTTTGCATTCTTCCGGTATAAAAATTGGCTCTTTAGGGGGTGAGAGGGGGTAAAGTTAGCACTGAACCTATCTGCCAGGATGTTGGCAATATCAGTTGGGTCTGTATATTTAGTGCCATTGTGCTGCAACTCAGAGCAGATCTGAGTGTTGCCATTGAGATTCTTGACATAGCTATAGAATGCTTTGTGGTTATCTTTAGAATCAGTGGCGATTTTGTTTTCATAGGTTCATACTAGGCTATCTGCCCAAGGGCATTTACAAGCCTAGCCAGAGTGTGTTTGGCTTTCGCCACCCATTGGACTGAGTTTACTGTGCCTATGTCTAGCAGTGACACAGAAGTGACCCCCGGGGTGAACCTACGATCTCCCATCCACTCGTCAAGATTCCTCTTGAAGAGAGTCAGTGAGGGGCTCTGCATAACATGGACTGGGATTTTATTCCAGAGAGAAGGGAGCCTCTGGGTTATGAATCTGTCCCTCCAGCATGTCCTATTTATTTCTGTGCCGAGGTTCAATTCTCTCGATCGCGTAGCTCTAAGGGATTTGGATTTTCTGAGGTTGAGCATGTCCATTAACTCCGGGTTGGACATGGCTTTGTACGTCAGGCATAGATCGCCTCTGAGTAGGCGGTATGCAACTGAGTGGAGCTGGAGTTTCTTTAGAAGAGCAGCATATGGCATTTGTTGGAGTCCCTTGATCCTCTTTGTGAGGTACTTTTGGGGACTTTCTAGTTGCTGTAGGTGTCGGGTAAGGTACATCCCAAATGGGGCATTGTACTCAATTATGGGCCTGATGAGGGAAGAGTATAGGGGCACAATGACCTCCCTTGATCTAGATGTGAATCCTTTCATGATGAGATGGGCTATATAGAAGGTCTTTCTAACACTTTGGCAATGTGATTGTCAAAGGAGAGATTACTATCAACTTGGGTCCCTAGGTCCCTAATTACTTCTTCCGTACTTAATGGATTACCACCTATGTGGTAATTTGTGGGCACTTTGTTTTTCCCAAAGGGTATGACTATACATTTTTTGGCGTTTAGGTTAAGGCCATGGCTCTGGCACCAGTTATCCGTTTCTATGAGTCCCTTTTGGAGGATGCTTGTGTCAGCTGGAGAGTCAATTATGGCGCCCAGTTTGCAGTCAACTGCGAACTTGGTCAGCCACAGTCCTCCCGTGTTAGCCTGTACTTAAGAAAAATATATACCGAATAAGAGAGGTCCCAGGACTGAGCCCTGTGGGTCGCCACTTGTAACTGGTTTAGAGTCTGACATGGCTCCAGCAATTCTGACCATGTGGGTTCTGTCCTTGGGCCAGTTTGCAACCCATCTTATGACATAGGGGTTTATATTTAAGCTGGAGAGCTAGTCTATGATGCCCGAGTGGGGTATTGTGTCGAAGGCTTTTGCGAGGTCCAGGTAGGCTGTGTGAACTACCTTACCCTCATCAATGGCCTTGGTGACTGTTTCAAAGAAGTCGACCGGGTTCAAGAGGCAGGATCTGCCCTTAACAAAGCCGAATTGGGTAGGATCCAGTGTCTGTAGGTCCCCAATGTCTTTGTTTAGGAGTTCCATAATGATCCTTTCAATAGCTTTGCAGACCAGGCTAGTCAGGCTTATGGGGCGGTAGTTTCCAGGGTCCGTAGAAGCACCTCCTTTGTGGAGTGGGACCACTGTTGCTGTATGCCATTCTTTGGGTACATATCCTGTAGTAAGGCTGAGAATGAACAGCAGCCTTATGTGTGGGTTCAGCTCTTCTTGGAGTTCATGTAGCACCCAGCCCGGAACACCGTCTGGTCCCACTGATGCTGTGTTTTTTGCTTTGGAGAGGGCGGCTCTCACCTGGGCATCTGAGATGTCAGGGAGGCAACACTCTGCTGGGATAGATATTTGTCCTTTTGGAGGGGGGGGGGGGGTTGCACTGAACCTGTCTGCCAGGATGTTGGCAATGTCTGTGGGTTCAACGTATTTTTTGTCATTATGGACTAACTCTGAGCATATCTGGGAGTTGCCACACAGGTTTCTAACATAACTAAAGAAGGCCTAATGATTATCTTTAGTGTCTTGTGCAATTTTTCTCTCAAAGCTGGCCTTGGATGATTTTATGAGGGAACATAGTTTTTTGCTAGTACTGATCAGAGATGCCTTCCCTTTTAGGGATTTTGCTCTATCATGTAGTAGCTTCCTCCTTCTGTTGTATAGCTTATTTATGGCTGGGGTCCACCAGACAGGATGCCTGCCTTTGGGGAAATGGGTCTTGGTTTTATTTGGGATTGCATGATCCATGCATTCCTGAAGGTGTACATAGAATGCGTTTATAAAGGATTCAGCAGATTGAGCTGTAGTTTCCACTGGCCCGGGGGCCTTGGAGGATTCCACTTCGGATTTAAGAAGTGTGAAGTCAGCTTTTGAGAAGTTCTTCAATGTGGTCTTCTGTGCTGGGGTGGGGGCGGGATGTGAATTTCCAGTGAGATTAATTTATGGTCTGATCTTACCAAAGAGGGGTATACTTCTGGTATGGAACATTGTGTCCCCATGTTTGTGATGATCAGGTCTAGTATGTTCTCTTGTGGGAGTGGTGACTAGTTGTTCCATTGCATTTGAGTTTATGAATTCTAGGAACCTTTGAGTTAGGGTGTTGGGGCTTGAGTAATGCTCCCAGTCTATGTTTGGATAGTTGAAGTCCCCCAATATGATGGTGTTTGGAGAGACCTTCATATTCTCCAGTGTCTTCAGGAAGGCCGAGTGGGGTTCCTGAGTTTGAGAGGGTGGTCTGTAGCATGCTACAAACTGGAAGGCAGTTCTGCCCACTGTTAGTTGCACATGGATGATCTCCGATGCTTCATGCAATGTCACTAACCTGGAGGTGTGGGTATCCTTGATGAATATGGATACTCCCCCTCCTTTTGTGGTTCGGTCCAAGTTTTGGGGCCGAAAAGCATGATATGAGGTATAACCTGGTAGTGCTGGGTTGCTCTCGGGAGCCTTAAACCAGGTTTCTGTCACTGCACTGACATCAATGTTCTCCATACTGAGGAGGGCTTCGAGAGCGTGCATCTTGAGGTTTAGACTTCTGGCGCTGAGCAGCATTACCCTTAGTTTCTTTCTACTTGTGTTTTCTAAGGAGGTGGGTTTGTCTTTTGAGCCTTGCCTGAAAAAGGCACTATGGGGGTGGCAAGAGCCTTTGCCAATATCCGAAAGCCCAGGGGTGACAGGTGCAAGTCATCCCTTGCGAAGCAGCGTGGCTTGTCGAGCATGTCATCCCAAGCAGACAGACACTGGATCCCCTTTGAATGACACCAATACGCAAGCCAATTGTTGAAATTGATCATTTTGTCTTTATACTGTGGCATCATTCTTGGTGAGGGTAAGATGCTGCTCAAGGTCAGTGTCATACCGGCCTGGGCTACATGATCAGAGAGCTCCTCTATGTCTCTTTTCATGTAGTCCAGGGAGGTACGTCTCAGATCATTCACACCAGCATGGACAATGACGGAGTCATATTTGTACCTGCTTTGGAGTGACCTGAGTGCTTGTGTTATGTGGCGGATTCTAGCGCCCGACAGGCAGCTCACTGTGACCTTTTCCTTGTTTAGCCTGGTGAGCGGGGCGTCAGTGTGTCTGACTATAGAGTCACCTATTACAAGTGCATCAGGTATGTTGTTAGGCCTTAAGGGCTGTGACTGTTTGGCACACTGACTTTGTGAAATGTGTTGCATGTGATTTGTTTTGGGGTAGTGGTTGCTTGGATGTCTGCAATGGAGGTCTCTGCTGCTTTGGCAGATTTTTATTTAGAGCCTCCGAGTATGTTTTTGTGTGTTTATGTGTTTGGTTTGCAGTTGTGGTAGGTCTATGTGAGACTGGATTTATGGTGTGTGTTGTTACCTTCTCCTCCTGACTGGTTACGCCAGTACTGGGTTGAGAGAGCTCAGACTCCAGTTTGGCTATATGGTTGCATCTCTCATATATATTTGTACTTGTTGGGAGGAGGAGAGGGTTGTCTGTGTACATGAGGCAGTTGTAACATTGCCTCAAGATTCCCAGATTCACCAGCTGGACTGGAGAGGAAGCCAGCAACTGACCTTTCGACATGCTAGAATAGTATAGGGAACTCCTTTGTAACTGAATCAGAAGGACCAATAGGGGATGAGGTACTCAAGGGGATTATATGAGGATGTAGTGCTTTTTTAGTTTATTAGTGCTTAACTTATAAAAAATTGCTTATATGAGCAAGTGCAGGGTTTTAGATTGAGAATAGAGTGTTTAGTTTGAGAGTTAGAGCAGATCCACGGGAAAAAGTGAAGAGCAGACTTTGTGGAGCTGGAAATAGTTTAAACCCGATTAAGTGGCGCTGCCTGATGCTGCGCTATGCACAAATTCACGCTAAAGCAGGCTTTAAAGCAGAGGGTTAGAAAGAGATAGGAAATGGCGCAAAACGGCCAATAAGCTACAAGTTTCTGGGCTGGAACCACTCCTCAAGGGACAGATAGGCTTGCTCAGAGCTCCCCACTCCCACTGGTGAACGAAGAAGCTTCCTCCTGTCCAAATAAGGATATGGGCAACACAGGAACTATGACGCAGCTCAGAGATCAGCAATACCTGAAGACTGGACTATTCTAGTTCAGTAAAGGCGGGAAACAAGGATATTTTCGTAACTAGCTTTGGAGGATTTTATCAGGGATCGCAGCTTCTTACTGAGGCTGACCACGGAGCTCCTCCACTCATGGGATTTTACTCTTGTTTGCAACAGTTTCTTCCTTCTGTTGTACAGTTTGTTTATGGCAGGGGACCACCAGATTGGCTTCCTTTTTTTTGGAGGATAGCATCTTGGTTTTGTTTGGGATAGCATAATCCATGCACTCAT
Source organism: Protopterus annectens (assembly GCF_019279795.1). Lineage (NCBI taxonomy): Eukaryota > Metazoa > Chordata > Ceratodontiformes > Protopteridae > Protopterus > Protopterus annectens. Next base: position 395,188,949 of record NC_056742.1, read on the forward strand.
GTAAGTGCTTATAAAGTGCAATTGTGTAGGATTCAGTAGTCGTAACTGTACTGTCCATCTGCATGGGTGTCATGAAGTTCACCACTTCTGTCTTAAGAAGCATGAAGTTGGCTTTGGAGAATTTTTTTACCATGGCTTCCTTAATGGGGGGGGTGGGGGCAGGATGTGGATATCTAGGGTAATTAGCTTATGGTCGGATCGGACCAATAAGGCGTTGACTTCAAGTGTGGAACACCGGTCACTCATGTTGGTAATGACTAGATCTAGGATACTGTTGCCCCTGGTGGGGGTGTGGATAAGTTGATCCAGGGCATTGGAGTTTATGAATTCCAGAAAGTGTTGGGCGAAGGAGTTGGTACATGAGTAGTTTTCCTAGTTAATGGTGGGGTAGTTGAAATCACCCATTATTAGGGTGTTTGGTTGAACCCTAATATTTTCCAGTACATCAAGAAAAGAGGAGTGGGAATCCTGGGGCATGGTGGGAGATCTGTAGCAAGCTACAATTCAGATTGCAGTTTTACCCAGAGTTAGTTGCACTTGGATAACCTTGGCTGCATTATGCTGAGCAACTAGCCTGGAGGTGTGGATATCCTTAATGAATATGGACACACCTTTGCCTTTGGTGTTCCGGTCCAGGTTACTTGGTCGAAAAGTGTGGTATGAGTTATAGCCTGGTAGTGCAGGGGTGCTCTCTGGAGCCTTGAACCAGGTCTCAGTCACTGCACAGATATCGATGTTCTCCATTTTAAGGAGTGCCTCGAGTGAGTGCATTTTGAGATTTAGACTTCTAGCACTGAGTAGCATCACCCTCAGTTTTTGCTTGCCTGTTCCTGTTACGGTGGTGAATTTGTCATTTGGACCCTGCCTAAAAAAGGCACTATAGGGGTGGCAAGAACCTTAGCCAGGATCCGGAATCCCAGGGGTGACAGGTGCAGGCCATCTCTGGCAAAGCATCGTGGTCTGTCGACCATGTCATCCCAGGCAGACAGATACTGGATCCCTTTAGAATGACACCAGAAGCTTAGCCAATTGTTCAAGTCAATCATTTTGTCCTTGTACTGCGGTATCATTTTGGGTGATGGCAGAATGCTACTCAGGGCTAGTTGGCACTAAAACATTCTTGAATAAAAACCTTTTCCCGTCTGGGAAGAAGGAACAGGTTCTCTCACTCCCTGGGGCAACATATGATGGACAGGTGGAAATAAAAGTTTTGTCCGGTGGACGAGAGATTACCAGGAAGAATTTCCTCTTACTGCCACCTGTAACCTTGATAAATGATCTTCAGAATACATTTGTCCTGAAACTAACCACTGTCAAAGAGGAAAGTAAAGATTTAGACTTTCTGGAAGGGAAAAGGGACTGCTGGGGGAGGGGGGATAAGGTCCCTTAAACAGTTATTCTGACTTGTTGGACTGTCCTTGGTTTTGGGTGGATTCTGAATTTCTGGACCCACCTCCCTGTCACTTCTTAAACGTCTATTTACCTGCAATTCATTTTTTTAAATTTATTTGCCAAAATTCGATGAAGGGTTAGAAAATCCCTAAGAAAAATTGGAAATGGATATTCCCTGTATCAGCTTATCCCGTCACTGCACTTTTTGATAATTTCTGCATCAAAGGAGTTAAAAAACAATCTCTAGCCAAACAAGAATTTAAAATTTCATTTTACAGCAAACTCTCAGTTAACCGGCACCCATGAGGATTGTAGATGCCGGATAATTGTAGATTCTGGTTGCTTGAGAGTTACTATTAAAAATAGGCCTGACTAATACTGTACCCTATACTGTTTGTTTAGTTTGACTGGTTCTCAGGTTGGGGAGAGAGGGAATTTATCCTATCTTCCTTTTTAAAACTCTAAAACCCTAAAAACATAAGGTATGCCTTCTGTGGAAGGAAAGTGCAACACATGAAAATTGTACTGTACTTCTTCACTTTTTTTTGTCAGTTGCTTGAGAGTGCTGGGTGCTTGAGTTCTGGTTAACGTAAGAGTTTACTGTATCATCATCTGGCAGGTTCTGAGAATGCAGTCAGGCAAACCTCTTTAGCATAGTACCAGTGGCCAAAGTCCTTAAAGTATCAGACGAATCATGTACACAATGTAAACAATAAGTAGTGACATGTACAACAGAAGAAACAAAATTATTTAAAACCGATTTTCCTCATAAGAAGAGAATGTAGATAAACCATTCCTCATACTTTCACAATTAGTCAGAAAATGAAGTTATGCACTTACCATAACATTCCATCTGAGTAGTTAGACTTCATTTGTCATCAACCTGTGGGCTTCGTATCCGAAATGGCAGTTTCACCAGTATCAGATCCGAGCTCCTCCCCTTACCCATAATACCACTGCACCTCCTTCCTTTCCTCCAATACCAATAAGGCTGCCCTCATCTCCAGAGCACTGACATGCACACTGGTCTCATGTGCCTTGGATTGTCCAGTCTGAGCAATGCCCCCCCCCCCATCCTAATCGGGAGGTGTCCGTGTGATGTCCGTCATGGCTTGGGGAGGGGCAACAACAAAGGATCGTCCCTCTACTATCTCCGGACAGTGGAGGCACCAGAGGAGGGACTTCTTGCAAGCCTTGCTTATGTGAATCGGATGAGTCAAAGGCTGATTCAATAAGGACCACTAAACCACCAACGTCCACTGTAGAACCCTCATGTGAAGACGAGCACAAGGAAGAAGAGTGACAGTGGCTGCAATGGATCCTAAGGCTCTTAACACCACTGCAGCTGGGGGAAAGAGATACTGAAGAATTGCGAGGACATGAAGATGAAGGCTCTGAATCTGCTCTGGTGTCAAAGACTTTGGACTGCAATGTGTCTTTTCCCGCCTCTATGTAGTCCAGAACCTGAAATGGTTCTAGAGAGGACTTTGCTATATTTATAGTGATGCCCAGCAAGTCTGACAACTTTCAGAAATAATCCCTGGCTTGACAGAGTAGATGTCTGGTGGGAGTGGCAAGGAGCCAATCGTCCAGGTATGGATAGACCTGTATGCACTGAAGCCTCAGGTGAGCAGCTACTGCTGCCATAACCTTGGTAAACACCCTGGGGGCTGTGGGGAGACCGAAGAGCAGGGCCCAGAATTGGTAGTGACTGGCTCCCAGTCAAAAGCGGAGAAACCTCCTGGAGCGTCTGTTTTATCTTTACATGGTAGTACGCATCCTGGAGGTCTATATACAGCACATCCACTCGTTTTCCTGCAGGTACGGCAGGATGGATTGTAAAGTGACCATCCGGAACGTTTGTTTAGCAACTGACAGATTCAGAGTGGAAAGGTCGAGAATCAGCCTGGAGTCCCCAGTCTTTTTTGGCACCAAAACGAACCTGGAATAGATGCCTGATCTGGAGTGATATGGGGGGACAAACTGGATAGCCCGTTTGTTTAACAGCTTTTCTACTTCGATGGCTGCTGCCTCCCTTTGCGCAGGTGGAACGTCCGGGAGGTGCTTTGGGGGACAGGGACGTGCCACAAAGGGAATTGTGTAACATCTGGATATTATCTGAAGCACCGAACGGTCTGCTGACACGGACTCCCACGCCGTCAGGTGCATAGAGAAACGGTCCCCGACTGCCTGCAGAGCAGTCGGGCAACCCCTCAGGGCTGCTGCACGGGTCTGTCCGAAAACGGTTCTCGAGACTCGAAGTCCTTCAGACCGCTCCCTGCCTCTGGGCCAGCTTCCTTCTTGCCCCCCTTTGCCTCTAGGGGAAAAGAAGTCCTGAGTGTTCCGGGAATGCATCTTCTTTTGCCCCCGATGATTCCTGGAGAAGGATCTTTGGGGGTTAGAGAGGTGGAATTTGATGGCAGTGTCTTCCCGTTCTTCTCACTCTGGACTAGTGTGTCACGGACCGTCTTCCCAAACAAGGAAGAGCTGTCATAGGGAGCATTGGCAAAAGATGCCTTGAAGGGTTCCGTGAAATTACATAGCCTGAGCCAGGTGTGTCGCCTCATAGCAATGCCAGACCCGGCTGCCCGTGTTGCTCCGGTTGCATGAAAAAGGAGACGCATGGATGTGTTGGTAATCGCTTTTAGTGTGTCCATTCGCATAGAGGATGTGCGTTTATCCTCTGATGACATGGACTCCGGGAGCAACGCAGTGAACTCTTTGATCAGGTCACGCTGCACTCTGGTAACATGGGCCATATAGTTCAGCGCCCTTATACAAAAGGCAACTGAAGCATAAGTCCGCTTTCCCAACCAGTCCATCATGCTGGACTCTCGGTCCGGGGGATGGACCGTGGAACTCTCCTGGGCCAGTTACTTATTTGTGGCAGCCGCTACCATCATAGCATCCACTGGGGACCCTTTATTCCAGCTTGGTCTATCCAACAGGGGGGGGGGGGAATGTCAAGATTTTGTCTGGATGTTTTGGGATTGGCTCCACGGTGTCCGGTTCTTTCCATGCCCTGGTGGTAATGAGGTCCACCAGGGTGTCCGTGGGGGGGGGGGGCAACACCCAAGAACTAGATGGGGGGAATAAAGGGACCTAAAGCTAGGCAAAACACACACAAAAAACACGAACAGTAGTCTTAACACCTGGAGATCACGATGCAGGCGAAGCCGCGGCAAATGAGATCTGAGGGAAGGAAGGACCTACAGTGGTATTATGGGTAAGGGGAGGAGCTTGGATCTGATGCTGGTGAAACTGCCGTCTCGGATCTAGACTGGATCCGAAGCCCACAGGTTGATGACCAAATGAAGTTAACTACTTCAGATCAAATCTTAAAATAAGAGCCAGGAGCCAGACAATGCAAAATTCTGAAGAATAAAGTTGCAGAAGTAAGCACTTTTTCCCCACACTTATGAATAATCTTCCCATCTTTATCAGAAACAGTAGGAATGGAATTAACCAAATCTTTAGGAGCAGTAGAATTAAAGTTATAGCTGCTGGGTCAGGTTTAGGAAGAGTGTATAAAAATTTAAAGGACCGAGGAACTTTACACAAACTATCTGGCTTTTTAGGGGAAATTGGCTGACTATCAGGAAAGTTGTAGGTATTAGCACACACATCCTCCAAAGCTGACAGAACTGGAAAAATAAGTGAATGTTCGGGAAATTTCTTCTGTAATGGCTCATAGTGGACTGAGAAATCTCAAGTGTTCTCCCACTGAAAACAGTGAGACAGTCTTTAAATAGTCTCAGAGAAAGAAAAAACTCACACGGGGGAATCAGAAAAGTACAGTTGTGTACACTTACCATAAATGTAGATGTTAGAGTGTATTCACTGTTGCAGTCATAACATTTGGGTAATCCTGCTGGCAGGTTGCCCTCAGTCGGCCTGAATTCCAAAGCCTTGGGTCCTGCGTCGGCTGCTGTCACCCCTTCCCTGACGTCAGGTCATCAGGGGTATAAAAGAAGCAGCCGACGCCATTGTCTTTAGTTTTTCTTGCCCCAGATGTCAGGTGCCCCCTGAAAGGGTAGCCAAAATGTATATCTATATATAAAATTACATGCACCAATATAAACTTTACCTTCATCTACAAGCAAATACACCACATAGGTTGTATAAATCAGAGAAGGAAAATGGGTTCCATCAGAAGAAAAGGAGGATGGCGGGTGGGTAACCAGGACTGCAACAGTGAATACACTCGAACATCTACATTTATTGTAAGTGTACACAACTGTACTATGTTCTTTATGTTTCACTGTTGCAGTCATTACATTTGGGTAGAGTCCCAAAGCTATGGTTGGGAGGCTGGAGCGAAACAGCATTAGGAGCGGCTATGAGGCCCTGCAGAACTGCAGTGGCAAAGCCTGCCCAGGATTTAGAATAGAATGGCAGATGATAATGCTTTGTAAAGGTGTGCACTGAACTCCAAGTAGCTGCCTCTAAAATGTCCTTGGTTGGTACTCCCCTGAGAAAGGCTGCTGAAGTGGCTGCAGCTCTGGTGGAATGTGGCCTAATGCCCTTAGGCACTGGCTTGTCATGGTATAAGTAGCAGAAACGAATGCAGTGGCCTATCCACTTTGAAGTAGTCTGCTTTGAGATAGCCTTTCCTTGTGATCCTGCAGCATATGCCACTAGTAACTGCTCTTTCTGAAAACTTTGGTTCTGTCCAAGTAGAATCTAAGCGGTCTGTGTACGTCCAAAGAATGCAGAATTCTTTCCCCCTTGTTCTGTGGATTTGGATAAAAAGTTGGCAGATGAATGGTTTGGTTAAGAGCCACACTGGACACCACATTAGGCATAAATGTTGGGTTTGTCCTCAGGGAGACCCTGTCCAGATAAAAAATGATAAAAGGTTCCACAACCATAAGCGCCTGTAGCTCTGAAACTCGTCTTGCAGAAGTTATTGCTAGCAGCAGAGCTGTTTTCCAAGATAAAAACTTTGTATCAGCAGTAGCAGCTGGCTCAAAAGGAGGCAGGGTGAGTTTTTCTAAGACATAGTTGAGGTCCCATGCAGGCATTGGTGATCTCCTTGGAGGCCTTACATTTTTGGCTCCTCTGAGGTACTGTTTTAATTAAGGGATGAGAAAATATTGGTGACTCTGCATTGTAATGAGCCGAAATGGCAGAGGCTTGAATTTTAATAGATGACAAAGATAGGCCTTTGTCCAGCATCTCAGTTAAATATTGTAAAATCTGAGGAATATTTGGTACAGCTGTATCTGTTCCTTGTGCCTGGTTCCAAGCACCGAATCTCTTCCATTTTCCAGCATAAGGTTTTCTAGTACTAGGCCTTCTGGCTTCCAAAATGACATCCATCACAGCTTTGCTGAGAGGTGTGTTTTTTTATGACTACATTATCCGCCATACTGCCAGGTTTAAAGTCCTGAGTTGGCTGTGCAGGATCTGATTGTTTTGCTGGGACAGTAGATGAGGTACTTGAGGTAAGGTCCAAGCTGGGCATTGAGACAAGCTCCTTAATATTGGGTACCAGTGCTGGCGGTGCCAGTCTGGGGCAATCAGTATCATCTTCTTCTCCTGTCTGACCTTTAGGAGTACCTTGGGGAGGAGAGGCAGAGGGGGAAAGGCATATACTGATAGGTTTTTCCAGCTGAAGGATAAAGCATCCACTTTCCATGCTTGTCTGTGATAAATCCTTTTGCAGAATCTTTTTAGTTGGTAGTTGTGAGGGGAGGCAAATAGATCTATGTCCGGGCATCCCCATTTCCTTATCATGCTGAAGACTTGTGGGTCCAGCTGCCACTCATTGGGATCCATGAGGTTTCTGCTTAGTTCGTCTGCCAGAGTATTTTTCCTTCCTGGCAGGAATTGTGCCTGCAGATGTACTTGGTAAGTCAATGCTGTGTCCCACAAAGTCATGGCTAGTCTGCAAAGGGGGTAAGAATGTGCGCCCCCCCTGCTTGTTTATATACCACATGACCGTGGTGTTGTCTGTCTTTATCAGTAGCTGTCCTGGATGAAGTAGGTCCTTGAAGGCTGTCAGGGCATTTTGAACAGCTAGCATCTCTTTTTGACTGACATGTAGATGCATTTGGTTTGAGGTCCATGTGGCCTGAATGCATCTTCCTGCCATGTGGGCCCCCCAGGCATAATCTGATGCATCCGTTGTTAGTGTCTGCCTGGCTGGGGGTAATGTGAATGGTTGTCCCTTGTTTTGGTGACAAGCCTTTGCCCACCATCGAAACTCCTGTTGCAGGCAGGGAATGAGAGTAATTATAGTTTCCAGGCTGTGGCAATGTTTGAGTCCAAACACTTTTTAGGTGCCATTGAAGTTTCCGCATATCCAGTCTTGAATATGGAATTAATAGGATGCAGGATGCCATGAAGCACAAAGCCTGCAGAATTTTTCTTGCAGAAAACTGGGCCTTTGTTGCTAACATTTTGAAACAGGTAGTCAGTTGCCTTTGTCTGTCTGGCGTGAGATAAGCCATCTGGGCAGTTGCATTTAAGCTTGCACCCAGAAATATTATCTCTTGAGAGGGTACTAGCTTTGATTTCTTTTCGTTGACTGTGTACCCTAGGCATGTTAGAAGTTTTTTTTACAAAAGCCAGATGCTGTACAAGGATGTTCTTGTTCTCTGCTTGAATTAGACAGTCGTCCAAGTAAGGATATATTTGTATTCCTCTTTGTCTGCAGAATGCAATTACTGATGCCAGGCACTCTGTAAAGACCCTGGGCGCAGTAGATAAGCCAAAGGGCAGTGCAGAGAACTGGTAATGCATTGAGCCAGCCTTGAATCTGAGGTATCTTCTGCATATTTGTCCGATTGGGACATGCAGGTATGCCTCTTTTAGGTCTACAGTTACAAGCCAAGCGTTCTTGCCCAGCATGGGCAGAAGCGGCTGCAAACTCAACATTTTGAATTTTGGTATATCCAGGAATGTGTTCAGAATAGATAGGTCCAGTATTGGCCTCCAGGCCTTGTCCCTTCTGGGTACCAAGAACAGTCTCGAGTAAAATCCTTGTCCTTGCTCTTGCTCTGGCACTTGTTGAATGGCCCTCATGTCCATGAGGAAAGAGACTTGTTTTTGTGCCTCTGCCCATTGATTTTATGGCAGATCTGGCCAGCCGTTTGCCTTTGGCAGGTATGGAAATGGAACTTGTAGCCTTGTGACATGATATTTAGAACCCACTTGTCCTGGGTTATAATGTGCCAATTTTGAGAAAGAGTGCTAATTTTCCCCCGAAGGGTGCTGCCAGGAAATAAGTGCTTGGTGCAGGCAGGGGGAAGTCACTGGGACTGTTTCCTGTAAGGTTATGATTTGTCTTCTCCACTTTTGGAGGTAGAAGCACCCCATTGCTTTGACCTGTATGAACCTTGCGCCTGGGATCTGCCTCTAGGGCGTCTGGATCTGCCCCTTTGAGGTCTGTCTGACACCGGAAAGGACCAATTCTTTGTAGGCCAGTGTCTACTAAACCTAGGTGGCTGTACTTGTAAAAAATCTTTGACAGTTGGCATAGATTTAGCTTTGTCCTCCATTTTCTTTAAGACCTCTTCTGCCTTAACACCAAATAAAGTGTCATGCTGTAAAGGTGCATCTAATAATTTAACTTTGTTAGGATCAGGCAGATTTTGTTCCTTTAACCAAGCATGCCTCCTAATTACAGAACCCGTAACTGCGGCCCAGCAGGAGGCCTCCAGGGAATCAAAACCACATTGCAAATTATGTTTTCCAACTTGTTCAGCTGCATGCAATAAATCCTGCATTTCCTTGTTTTCTGAACATTCAGAGTTTAACAACATTTTCTGTTTAAGCAATGCCATGACATGTTGCTGATATTTAAGCATATGAAACTGACAGTTTAAGGCCCTTATAGCCAAAGGTAGCAGATGTGTAAACTTTTTTCCCCCATCTATCCAGTGCCCTTGAATCTCTGTCAGAGGGGGTAGGGTTTTTTGCAGCAGAAGCCTTAACCCCTTTAGGACCCTGTGAAATAGTTTCTTGGTCTGCAGCAGGGTTTTTAAAAAGGAATTTGTGAGGGTCAGGAGCCCTGTAATATCGGTCAGGTTTAACGGGAGCTGGAGGTAAGGAGTCAGGGGTGAGACTAGACTCTGAAAACACATCTACAATGTCTAACACAGGTGGAATGGCTAGAGGCCTGTGTTGAGATTGTAAAAGGAAGTCCCTGAGCCTCTTCTTAGATTCTGAAGAATCTTGGCTCTCCCACTGGAAATGCTCCCTCATGGTATGTAAGGTTTCCCCAAAAGAATAGTCCTCAGGAGGAGAAGCTGAAGGAATAGATTCTTCAGCATCAGAATCCTCATAGGGGGAAGATAATATTCCTGGTCAGAAGAGGAATCAGAAGAAATAGAAACCTGATCTGAAGATTCATAGTCTCTCTCTTGCCTAGGCATCTTAGGAGGGGGATGGGAACCCCTGATCAAGGTAATCCAAGTCTTCGGCCATTTTGAGCATCTGTTTTTTGGGCATGGAGGCCTGTCCACGTGGCTCTTGAGTTTGTTTCTTTGTCTTTGAAGGTGCTTTAGTCTTTGCCTTTGAAGCTGAAGTCGGTTTAATGTACAGATGTTTAGGTCTGAATACACCCTCAGAAGCCGGTGCCTGCTCAGCGGCTCCAGACCCATCTGAAGGAATACTGTCTGAGGCTCCAATACCTTGAGTTTCCAGTGGCATAGCCGACTCCACGTGGGAGTCAGTAGCGGCCTGCGACTCTAAAGTAGTGGGCGTCAGGGGCTGCGAAAGCGCCTCAATGAGAACCGGAGACTGGCTTAGGAGAAGCTTTGTCGGTTTTGGGCCTCGGTTGTCTAACTTTTTCTTTGCGTTTTTTGTGAACTCCGGTAGTCGGATGGCTATCTGACGACATTTCTGGATAATTAAACCTGTGCCCAAAGTAGTTTAATGCAAAATCATACTGACGTTTAATAGTGCATTGGTTAAATCTAGCACAAAACCGACAACCTGAAACACTATGGTCAGGGCCTAGGCAAGGAATACAGTAAGAATGAAAGTCCTTATGAGGTATTTGCTTTCCACAAGAAATACAATTAACTTTTTCTGACATTGATCTGGAGCAAGAAAAAAGTTTCCCCAACGGGGTACTTAGCTTTAATGAAGACTTCGGATCTGAAATTCGAACACGAACATCTCAGGAGTCGGCCGACTGGCACTTGCGAACTGCTTCTGCTTCGGGCACCGCGCGGCAAGAAAGACTAAAGAAAATGGTGTTGGCTGCTTCTTTTATACCCCTGATGACCTGACGTCAGGGAAGGGGCGACAGCAGCTGACGCAGGACCCAAGACCTTGGAATTCATGCCGACTGAGGGCAACCTGCCAGCAGGATTACCTAAATGTAACGACTGCAACAGTGAAACACGAAGAAAGTACAGTTTTGTACCTACCATAAATGTAGATGTCCGAACAGGATAGCATCTGCAGTCCTAACAAATGGGTTGTCCTGTCGTCAGGCAGCCCTTCGGTCGGCCGGATTCCAAAGTCTGGGTCTGGCCTCGGCTGGTGTCGCACTTCACCCGACGTCATCTCTGCTGGTCTTCGGGTATAAAGGCATCAGCCGACGCCATTTTCCTCAGTGTTTCTTGCCCCAGATGCCAGTTGCCCTCTTGGAAAGCTAAATTTTGGATAAATGCCAATGTTTCCAAAAAAGTAGAAGGCAAACACAAAAAATAAGCATGTATGTACATATATACAAACAAATACACCATAAGATATCCCCCCCCCAGCTAGCTATTAGGAGGGTAAATACCCTAGGAGTACCACAGAGGGGAAGGAGGGTGGGTAATCCTGACTGCAGATGCTATCCTGTTCGGACATCTACATTTATGGTAGGTACAAAACTGTACTATGTCCTTCAAGGATGCATCTGCAGTCCTAACAAATGGGTAGAATACCATAGCCAAACTAGGGGAGGAGGAAGAAGATTTATGGTGTAGTTAGGATCCCTTGCAAAACAGCAGTGGCAAAGCCTGCTCGGGATCTAGAGTATAGAGGTAAGTTATAATGCTTGGCAAATGTATGCACGGAGGTCCAAGTAGCAGCCTCAATAATGTCCTTGGTAGCCACTCCTCGTAAGAAAGCTGTGGTAGTGGCTGTAGCCCTTGCAGAATGAGGCCTTATGTTCTGTGGAATTTGCTTTCCATGGTAGGAGTAACAGAATCTTATGCAATTTCCTATCCACTTGGAGATTGTCTGTTTGAAATTGCTTTTCCTTCCCTTCCTGTTGCATAAGCTACTAGAAGCTGGTCAGTTTTTCTATTGCCCTTGGTTCTGTCCAGGTAGTAGCAACTGTCTGTGTACATCCAAGGTATGCAGCAGTCTTTCCCCCTGTTCTGTGGATTGGGAAAGAAGGTAGGTAGGTGGATTGCCTGGTTTAGAGACACTCTGGATACCACCTTAGGCATAAATGTAGGATTAGTTCTCATGGACACTCTATCTTGATGGAAGATTAGGAAGGGTTGTACTGCCATTAAGGTCTGTAGTTCCGAAACCCTCCTTGCTGAAGTAATTGCCAGTAGGAAAGCAGTTTTCCAGGATAGGTGTTGAAGGTCTGCTGTTGCTGCTGGTTCGAATGGAGGGAGTGTCAATTTTTCTAGCACAAAGTTCAAGTCCCATGCTGGTAATGGTGGTTTCCTAGGAGGTTTTACATTCTTGATTCCTCTGAGGAACTGCCTGAGTAGAGGGTGTGAGAAGACAGGGGATCAAGCTGTATTCTGCAGAAATAGCTGATGCATGTATCTTGATGGAGGAATAGGACAGGCCTGTATGGAGAAGCTCTGCCAAATACTCCAGGATGTTGGCAATATCTATCTTTGACACATCTTTTCCTCTTTCAGAACTCCAAATGACAAACCTTTTCCATTTTCCTGCATAGTTCCTTCTTGTTGAAGGTCTGCGGGCCTCAAGGATAATGTCTTTAACCCTTTGGGATAAATCTGTGTTAGTTGCTCTTATGTAATGTTCCAGGCAGTCAGTTGTAGAGTTTTCAGGTTTGGATGCATGATGTTGTAGTCGCTCTGAGTTAACATCAAAGGAATCAGGGGTAGTGTCCATTTTCCTCCCCGAGACATGCTCCTCAGCAATGGATACCAATGTTGTCTTGGCCAATTTGGAGCTATCAGAATTATCCTTGGACGTTCCTCTTTGATTTTCAGTAGTACCTTGTGCATCAAAGGAAGAGGTGGAAATGCATATGCTGTCAGGTCTTTCCAACTGAAGGATAGAGAGTCCACCTGCCAAGCCAGTGGGTGGTATGTCCTTGTGCAGAATTTCTTGATCTGGTGATTGAGTGGGGATGCGAATAGGTCTATTTGTGGCATTCCCCATTTTTTTGTGATGGCCTTGAAGATGTCGGGGTGTAGCATCCATTCGTGAGCATCCGAGGTAGTTCTGCTTAACATGTCTGCTAGGATGTTTTCTTTTCCCGGTACAAATATTGCCTGTAACTGAATGTTGTAGCTCAGAGCCATATTCCATAGGTCCAGAGCCATTCGACATAGGGGGGTATGAATGAGTGCTTCCCTGTTTGTTGATGTACCACATGACTGTGGTGTTGTCTGTCCTTATCAGTAATTGGCCTTCTTTGAGAAATGGTCTGAAATTCTGGATTGCTAGTTTTACTGCCAGCATTTCTTTTTGATTTATGTGCAGGTGCAGCTGATCTGGAGTCCATAATCCTTGAATGCATTTGTCCAGCATGTGGGCCCCCCAACCTAGGTCTGAGGCGTCCGTTGTGATGGTTTGGCTTGCTTGAATGTTGTGGAAGGGCAAACCTGGGTTTGACTGGCATGCTTGAGCCCACCATAGGAACTCTTGTTTCAGGCATGGGATTAGTGGTATTTCGGTTTCTAAGCTGTGCCTGTGTTGAGACCATAAATTCTTTAGGTACCACTGTAGCTTTCTCATATGCAGTCTGGCATGGGGGACCAGGATTATGCATGATGCCATGAAGCCCAAGGCCTGCAGTACTTTCCTTGTTGTTAGTTTGTTCTGCTTTGTTAATGCCAAGAAGTAAAGAGGGAGATGTTCTTGTTTTTCTGCAGTTAGGAATGCCATCTGTTTTACTGTGTCCAATTCTGCACCCAAGAATGTTCTTGTTTGGGATGGTATCAGTCTTGACTTTTTTAAATTGACTGTGTATCCCAGGGCTTGTAGTAAGCAAATGACTCTTTGTAAGTCCTGTGTCAGCTTGCTTTTGTTGTCCGCTTGTATCAGGCAGTCGTCCAGGTATGGATAAATTTGGATTCCCTGTAGCCTGCAATGAGCGATTACTGATGCCAGGCATTTTGTGAATACTCTGGGCGCAGTAGATAAGCCAAAGGGCAATGCTGAGAATTGATAATGCTCTGATCCTGCAAGAAATCTGAGGTATCTTCTGCAATTTGGTCGTATGGGGACGTGCAGGTATGCCTCCTTGAGATCTGGTTACCAGCCAACACTCCTTGCCCAGCATGGGAAGAAGTTGCTGTAGGGTCAGCATTTTGAATTTTGGAACAATGATGAATGTGTTTAAAGCGGACAGGTCGAGAATAGGTCTCCAACTTTTCTCTTTTCTTGGTACTAGGAAGAGTCTGGAATAAAATCCTTTGCCCTGTTCTGTAGGTGGCACCCTTTCCACAGCTCTCATCTTTGTTAATTGAGCTATCTGTTTTAGAGCTTCTGTTTTTTGATTTGGTGGTAGGTTTGGCATTCCTCTTTTTACTGGTAAGGTGTGGAAATGAAACCTGTAGCCTTGGTCTATAGTTTGCAAAATCCACTTGTCTCTTGTGATATAGTGCCAACTTTTGAAAATAAGGCTAACTTTCCGCCTAAGGGTGCTGCTATTTGTTCCCTGGAAGGCGGTGTCAGAGCCAAGTCACTGTGTTTGTCCTGTTGTAGTGGCAGTGGTTGTGTCTGTGCCTCGTGGTTATTGCCTTGCCACTGGCGTCCTCTGTAGGCACCTCCTCTGGATTGATTTCTGCCTCTGGAACGCCTATTCCTGCCTCTCTGAGACTTAGAGGAGTCTGGAAAGGACCAATTTTTGGAAGGCTAGTTCCTGCTAAACCTTGGGGGCTGAACCTGTAAGAAATCTTTAACTGTTTGTACAGATTTTGCCTTCTCTTCCATTTTCTTCATTACTTGCTGGGCAGGAGAACCAAACAGACTGACCTTATCCATAGGAGCATCTAATAGTTTTGCTTTAACATGATCCGGCAAGACCTGTTCTTTCAACCATGCATGCTTTCTTATAACTGTGCCAGTCATGGCTGATCTAAGTAAAGCCTCCAGTGCATCATAGCCACATTTTAAAGAATGGTTACTAACCTGCTGAATGTTATTCACCATTTCTAAAACATATTTCTTTTATCTAAGGAATCATCAGAGGACAGTTTCTTAGTTAACTGATCAAGCATAAACTCTTGGTATTGGATCATATGAAACTGACAGTTCAAAGCTCTAGCTGAGAGAGTAGCAGAGGTGTATACTTTTTTACCCCATCTCTCTAAGGACCTGGATTCCCTTTCAGAAGGGAGAGGGTTTTTCACTGAGGTCGAAGCTACTGCCTTAGGCCCCTGGGAGATAGTCTCAGGATCTGCAAGGGGAGCCTTGTGTAGGTGGTGATGAGTGTCCGGTACCCTGTAAAACCTATCGGGCTTGGCAGGGGCTGGAGGTAAAGTATCAGGAGCAGTGCAAACATCATTAAATGCATCATCCACAACAGGAAGAACTGGAGGTATAGCTAAGGGCCTATGTTGCGGTAAGTGTAGGAAGGTCCTAAGCCTTTTTCTTGAATCTGAGAAATCTTGTCCCTGCCATTGGAATTGCTCTCTCATGGCATGTAAGGTTTCCCCAAATGAAAATTCCTCTGGTGGAGAGGCAGAAGGAATAGATTCTTCAGCATCGGAATCTTCATAAGTAGAAAAAGGAGCCTCTGGATGGTCTGTATTGTCTGAAACATCAGAAGAGTCATCTGAGGACACTGGCTCAGGGGACTCTGCTCTAGGCCTCTTTTCTGGAGGTTGAGAGGCCCTGTCTGGGTGAGATTGGGATCCCCTTATTAAAGAGATGAGATCCTCTGCCAGAGTAAGCATTTGGGAACTGGAACTGGGCCTATGAGAGGGGGGCTTAACAGGTACAGACTTAGCAGTTTTGGCTGCTTTAGCCCTGGCAAAGGCCTTTATAGACATGGCTGCAGGAGGCCTAGCAGCACCACGTGCTGGGGTAGAGACATCCAAAGGGATGGTGTCCGATAATTCTAGAGAAACCACATTAGTAGGCAAAACTTCAGAGGCAGATTCAACTAGGGTAGCAGGGGCCTCGGTAGTAGTCATGGATTCGGCTGAAGATTGACCCGTTTGCTCGGTTTCGGCGAAACCGAGACACTCGCGGTTTGGTTAACCGTGGTTTCGCCGAAACCGCGGACCGCGAAAGTGTCGGTCTTTTTTGCTTTTTAACAATTTGAGAAGTCGGAGGATCCGACGGCATAATGTATGCAAAATCTGAGCCGAAAAACTGTTCAGCAAACTCTGACCGACGCCTAAGCGTTCGTCGGTTGAAAGAAGCACAGGCTAAACAGGCTGCTACGTCGTGGTCTGGGCCTAAACAAGTTAAGCAGTAAGAGTGGAAATCTTTATGAGGTATTTGTTTCCCACAAGTTAAACAGTTATTCACTTTTTATGACATCGGCTGAGGTAAGAAAGAGTCCCCAACGGGGTACTTAGCTTTTTAGAAGTCTTCGAAGTAGTATTCGGTAGTAGTAATCTCTGGATCTGACCGACCGGCACTTGCGAACAGCTTCTGCTTCTGGCGTCACGCAGCAAGAAAGACTGGGGAAAATGGCGTCGGCTGATGCCTTTATACCCGAAGACCAGCAGAGATGACGTCGGGTGAAGTGCGACACCAGCCGAGGCCAGACCCAGACTTTGGAATCCGGCCGACCGAAGGGCTGCCTGACGACAGGACAACCCATTTGTTAGGACTGCAGATGCATCCTTGAAGGACATCATCTGAGCTCTCCTCTGACTCTGAATCCGAAATCAGAAGAGAAAACTCTATCCGCCCCTTCATCTTCCTGTCCAGATTAAGAATCTTGAATCTCTTCAGTAAAAGAGATATCCCACTTTCTTTTACCAGAAACCATTGTATAAAGTGGAGCAATAGCTTGGATTAAACATTGTGCCAGACCCTGTAAATTACTTCTGTCCAAGGAAATTTGAGAAACAGATACATGTTTAGTTTTCAGTTTCCTTTTGACAGGAAAAATGGGGCAAGCAGTCTTAGTAATGGTAGCAGCAGCTTCCCCAGGGATGGGCTCAACATTCTGACAAAACAGGGAAGCATTCAAGTGACAACAGTATCTCGACCTTGCCCACAATGGAACCCCAACAGTCACAGAGGATATGGTTACCCCTGGCCCACAGTGGCTGTAGGTGCTAAACACCAGGGGGATCTACGGTAAAAAATGGGTGGTCTGAGGTACATTAATGGCCACAGCAGCCTCACCCACCTGCGTTGAGAAATATTTCTAGCCTGCTAAAAAGGCAAAGGCTGTTTGCTTAACTTTTACTTTTTGTGGCAGGAAGGAGGACTGATGATGGGATCAACAGTTTGTTCCACAGTCAAGCCAATAATGGTGTATATTTCCTGGAGAATACAAGCAGCAAGAGCCTGTTAAATTTTGAAGTCTTTAAAGGTCACTTCCCCCCCCACAGGAAAACACAGTAAAAAGCACTTTAAACCAATTTGCCAGCCCCAAAAAGTAAAATCAACAGAATTTCTCCACATAAAAAAATATTTCTTAAATACTTTACAAAACTTTTAAACTGAAGAAAAAAAAAAAAAAAAGAGTGCTCCCATTTAAAAGTACAAAACAGGCTCATGACAGTCTTTAAAACACAAATGTCTACATTTAGAACTCTTTATTGAGGTGAAGTCTTACCAACAAATAAGTTATTTTTTTAAAACAGGAAGTTTTTTTTTCCATTGAAGGGAACTTATCTGCCCAGAAGAGGAATAGTACAAGCAAACTGTCGATCCACAAAACCCTCAGAGAAGAGCACTCTTCAGTGGCAGGAAAGCTCTGAAGGGCTTGGTGCCCAAACCTATCTTTTTAGTCAGCTCAGCTCGAGGTGACTAATGATATGGGCATAAGGAAGGTGCTCTGAAGCTTTGGAAGTTGTCCGGCTGTTATAGCCGATATAGCTTACTCTTCTGCAGCAGTGATCAATATAAAAAACATCAGTCATCGTGAGTAAGTTTCAGCAATTAAGGGCATTGGCTGTTAGTTTTTCTAACACAGTTAAAGAAGGTTTCATAATTACCTTTGGCTTCAGACACCAGTCTAAGTTGATGGGCTCCTTCAGTCGACCAGACAGCTTTCATTTTTATTAAATGCTTTTAATATTATCTTTAAAAAAGAATGATTATGGTTCTAACTTATGGTGTTTTTTTCTTTTGTTGCATTGCATAGTTTATGGTGGTGTTCTACTACTGCAGTTTGCTTCCAAAAGTCCTGTGATACCTGGTTCTGGCAGGGACTGCTAGATCTATGCATTTTTCTAAATAAGTGCAGAATTCATTGATGACACCTGTGGCTGTATCAAGGTCAGGGGAGGCACAGTCACATGTGAGCTTTGATACTTTGTCAAATAGTAGGCTAAGGTTGGCAAGTCTGAAGTCCTTATATGCAATGGGGTTTATAGTAGGGACTCTTGGGAGTTTAAAAGAGAAGGTCAAAGTTTGTGCTCAGACTTGACCAAGGAATGAGATACCAAAGGAGTAGTGCAAGAGGCAGCCATATTTGTCAGAATCAGTTACAGAATGCGGTGTCCTCTAGTTCTACCAACTGTTCAAGAGAAGTTTTAGAAAGTCTAGGAATTTCTGGGCTTATCCTACATTGGAAGTATAAGTGTTCCGGATTACTGAAGGGTAGTTAAAGCCATCCGAAATAATGCAGTTTTTGCTAATAAGCAGATCATTTAAAACACTAATGAATCTTAAGTGCTCATCTGGGGCATATGTAACCAACTATTAGTTGAAAATTAATCATATCTACAGTGATTTGTAAACCAATGGAATGCAGTTTGTGAGTTCCTAGCGAGTCTGCCTGGAGGCAAAATGTTTTCTGACTGCACATGAAAGAATGTCATCAATACTGATTTTTTTTCCCCCTAAAGCTTACAGAACGTCTGCCTACATAGGTTCATAGGTAGGTACTAGGCTATAGGCCCAAGGGCCTAAAGTAAGCCTAGCCAACAAGGTTCCCATAGGGCATGACTACTTCAAAATCGGCAGATGACACCTTCATTCTAGAGATCCCACAAAGACAAATACTAACTTGCTGCTGAAAAAGAAAAGATGTGTACTAATAGTTTTACAGGCACATATGTGAATAAATATATACATCTATAAATAACATTATGTGACTGACTCCATAAGAAATCTATAGGAAATGACGTGGCCAGTGTCTCTACACTACTTTCACAGGACATAATGTGGTTAGTGGATCTGCAGGACAGCCATTAAAAATACTGCAACCAATGGCTCTATGTCTGGTCAGTCCTTTATTAAAGTACCCAATGGCTAATAACAGGGATATATGGGCCTCTTATTACCTTAACTACATAAGGGATGTTAAACGAAGGATACTGAACAAAATCTGTACATCTAACCATTATACAACTTAGCTATGCAATACTGTAACAGTATCAATTTAATTTGTATAAACTGATGTGCACTTTGATGGCAGAAATCACAATCCACAGGAAAGCCTTTACACATAGGTGTTCCTCATCTGTGACAGGCTGCTTGTGACTCGGCAGCATCTTTGGCATTTTCTAACATCTAAGTGCCGCACGGCTCAATCTTACTTCCCATGTTCCCACAAGCACATGGAAATAATAAATCACTAGGCATGGGCAGGCAAGTATGTAGATGTTAGGTAATGCATTAGTTAACCTACAATTCATTTCAAGTAAATAATAAGAAACAGTTTTGCCCAGTCTCTCAACATCTGTTCATAAATCATGGAAAAGAGCAACATTATGAGGCAATAAAAGAAACAGAATCACAGACGCCTCATACATATTGGTACTTGCTGTTTACTTGAATCTTGCTCTTTGTGACCTTAAGGACTCTAGCATACTAGGCATGCCAACAACTGCTTCTTTTAAGCTCCTGCAAATACATACTTATTGCTTCAGTAATACTTTATATCCATTTTAGCCTCTGTCACCCCCTTCCACTTTTGCCCATGATCTTTCCCAGAATCAGTCCATTCTCTTGTGCATCATGTCTTAGCATTATTGCATTGTGTGTCCAACATATCAGAGTTTCAGTTTTACTATCAAATCTTCCGGTGAACATCTGGGATTATAGGTTCATAGGTAGGTACTAGGCTATCAGCCCAAAGGCATTTATAAGCCTATCCAGAATGTGTTGGCTTTCGCCACCCCCTTAGATTAGTTCCCTGTGCCTCTGTCGGGCAGAGCCATTGAAGTGATTCCCAGGGTAAACTTTCTGTTTAACATCCACTCGTCAAGGTTTCTCTTGAAGAGGGTACGTGAGGAGCTCTTCCTAATGTATACTGGAATCTTGTTCCAATGCATGGGAAGACCCTGGGACAAGAATCTATCCCTCCAGCACGTCCTATTTATTCTTGTGGTGAGGTTTAGATCCCTAGAGGTGGCTCGAGGGGATACGGTTTTCATTAGGTGGAGCATGTCCATCAATTCTGGGTTGGACATGGCCTTGTATGTCAGGCAGAGATCACCTCTGAGTAGGCGGTATGCAACAGAGTACAGCTGGAGTTTCTTCAGTCGAGCTACATAGAACATCTGTTTGAGGCCAGTGATCCTCTTGGTGAGGTACTTCTGTGGTCTTTCCAGCTGTTGCAGGTGTCTTGTAAGGTACATCGTACTCTATGATGGGTGTGATGAGTTATGCGTATAGGGGCAAAATGACCTCTTTTGATCTGGATGCAAACCCTTTTGTGATTAGGTGGGCCACATAGAAGGATTTTCTAACTACTTTGGCAATTTGATTATCAAAGGAGAGGTTACTATCTACTTGGGTCCCCAGATCCCTTATTACGTCTTCCGTATTTAGGGGGCTACCACCTATGTGGTAGTTTGTGGGTACTTTTTTTCCAAAGGGGATGACAATGTACTTTTTGTCATTTAGCTTGAGGCCATGGTTTGGACACCAGGTATCTGACTCAGTGAGACCCTTTTGAAGGATGTGTGTGTCTGCCGGAGAGTCAATTATAGCCCCTTGTTTGTGAACTTGGTCAGTCATAGTCCTTCTGTGCTTGCCTGTACCTCTGAGAAGTATATGCTGAAAAGAAGGGGTCCTAGGACTGAGCTCTGGGGAACGCCACTTGTAACCGGTTTAGAGTCAGACCTAGCTCCTGCAACTCTTACCATGTGGGTTCTGTCCATGAGCCAGTTGGCAACCCATCTTGTGACATAGGGGTTTACATTCAGGCTGGTGAGCTTGTCTATAATACCTGAATGGGGAATGGTGTCGAAGGCCTTTGCGAGGTCTAGGTAGGCTGTGTGGACCACCTTTCCCTCGTCTATAGCATTGGGAACTGTCTCAAAGAAGTCCACCAGGTTAAGGACGCATGATCTGTCTTTAACAAAGCTGAACTGGGTAGGGTCCAGTGTTTGGAGGTTCCCAATGTCTCTGTTTCTGAGATCCATGATGATGCGCTCCATAGCCTTGCAGACCAAGCTGGTCAGGCTTATAGGGCGATAGTTCCTGGGGGTCTGTTGTGGTGCCACCTTTGTGGAGCGGAATTAGTCCTTTAAGTATTGGGTGGCACAGTGATGCAGCGGTTAGAGTTGTCACCTCGCAGCAAGAGGTTCTCCTGTTCAATTCTCGGCTGGGGTGACTGTTGTGCGGAGTCTGCATGCCCTCTCTACATTCACGTGGGTTTCCTCCGAGTGCTCCAGTTTTCTCCCACATTCCAAACACATGCGTCTGGATCGTTTCTCCCCGCCTTCTGCTGAAAATGGGCTCTCTCCCACTTGGAATTTTCCTGTTTAACAAATGTTAAAAAAAATAATAAATATTAACTGACGATGTTCTTGGACTCCATGTAATTCTCAAGTGTCATCCCACCACCATAGTTCAAAAGCATTAATTTTGTGGTTCGCAGCCTTACTTATAGTACAACTCTCACAAGAAACTGTAAAGAAAAGTTGTGCAAAATCTTACCAAAGCTATAGATGTCCCTCAGTTCCATGATGAAGTACTCAGCATATGGGTTTACTCCTCTTGTCTTGAGTACGCACGGTCAGTATACAAAAGGTTTCGATTCCCCTGAGATGCGTGTGATGTCTGACGTGGCTGAGAGAACATGGGACATAAAAGTGACGTTGGCGTGCACCAGCCATCAGAACTGAAAGCCCTAGGCGGAGCCAGTTTTAATAAGGGCAATGCCAGTCCAGTGCCACCCAGACAGGGAAATGTAACCTAACAGGAGGGGATGGTGGGTGGGAAGGAATACTGCAACATGGAAGAGAAGGACATCTATGGTTATGGTAAGATTTTACACAACTTTTCTATTTCCTTTTATTCCCATGTTGCAGTATTCAGCATATGGGCGAGCGCCAAAGCTTACTGTGATTGCAGAGGTGGTCTAAAGGCAGATTCCAGGAATCCGTGAAGGATAGCTCTGGCGAACCCTGCCCTGGATCTAGAGATGTGGTCAAGTTTATAGTGTTTGATGAAGGTGTGAACAAAAGACCAAGTAGTTGCCTCCCGGATAGTAGATGTGTCCAGGACATTAAAGAAGGCTCCAGAAGAAGCCATTGCTCTGGTGGAATGTGCTTTAACTGCACCTTGCAGAGATTTACCATGGCACTGGTAGCAGAAGGTGATGGCCTTCAAGATCCAAGTGGATATGGTCTGCTTGGACACTGCCTTCCCAAGGGCTCTAGGGTGAAAGGATAAAAAGAGTTGGTCAGCCTGTCTGATGGACTTGGTTTTATGCAGGTAAAACCTGATTTGTCGATACACATCCAGGGAATGAAGTACGCTCTCACTGTCCCCATGTGGGTTTGGGAAAAAGACAGGTAAGTGTACGGCCTCGTTAAGGGACAGGTCATTCACCACTTTGGGCGTGAAAGATGGATTAGTTCTAAGGGTAACCCTATCCTTATGGAAAAACATAAGGGCTTGTAGTTCTGATACTCTTCTGGCTGAGGTCAGGGCTACTAGCAGCACAGTTTTCCATGTGCAATGTTTTAGAGAAGATTTATTTGTTGGCTCAAAGGGAGGGAGAGTAAGCTTTTCAATCATGTAGTTAAGCTCCCAGGGAGGAGGGTAGGGTTTCCTGGGAGGTCTGAGGTGAAGTACTGCCTTAAGGAAGAGCTTAGAAGGAAACTGGATGCTAAGGGTGGATCCAGAGGAAGACAAGCTGAAATTGCAGACAAGTGAGCTTTGATGGATGAATAAGATAAGTCAGTCTGCAGTAGCTCACACAGATAAGACAGAACTAGAGGGGGTCCAGCTGTCTTTTATGACACCAAAAAGTGAATCTTTTCCACTTAGAAAGGTAGGATTTTCTTGTATTTAGTTTCCTGGCCTCCTGCAGGACATTGAGCACATCCTCGTGGTAAAGGTGACTGAAGGGGATCAGAATCCTATCAGTCACAGGGTGAGGTGTAGAACTGCCACTGTGGGTAAATCAATGACCCCTTGTGTTGAGTGAGAAGGTCCACTCTGAGGGGTAACTTGTGGATTGGCCCTGGATAATGGTAGAAGTAAGGGGAAAGTACAGTTGTGTACACTTACCGTAAATGTAGATGTTCGAGTGCATTCACTGTTGCAGTCATTACATTTGGGTTATCTGCTTGCAGGTAGCCCTCAGTCGGCCTGATTAACAAAGTCTTGGGTCCTGCGTCGGTTGCTGTCCCTTCTTCCATGACGTCAGGTCATCAGGGGTATAAAACATGCAGTCGACGCCATAACATCAGTTTTTCTTGCCCCGGATGTCAGGTGCCCCCCTAATGGGAGGCAATTAAATAAAAAAGTACAAAGATATACCTCCAACAAAATAGCAAATACACCAAAAAGGCTTTTAAGCATAGTAAAGGAAAGTAGAGGTATAGCCAAAAGAAGTTAGGGGGCTGCAGGGAGGGTAACCAGGACTGCAACAGTGAATACACTTGAACATCTACATTTATGGTAAGTGTACACAACCGTACTATGTTCTCCATGTTTCACTGTTGCAGTCATTACATTTGGGTAGATTCCCAAAGCTATGGTTGGGGAGGAGGAATTTAGATATCATTAGGGCCAGCTATAAGGCCCTGCAAGACTGCAGTGGCAAAGCCAGCTCTGGGCTTAGAGAAAATTGGCAAATGATAATGCTTGGTGAAACTATGTACAGAACTCCAGGTAGCAGCTTCTAGGATGTCCCTGGTAGGGACGCCTCTGAAAAAGGCTGTAGAGGTAGACGCAGCCATGGTGGAGTGAGGTCTGATTCCCTGGGGGATAGAGGTTTTCCATGGTGCTTATAGCAGAAATTAATGCAATGGTTGATCCATTTAGAAATGGTTTGCTTTGAAATAGCCTTCCCCCCTGCAGCAAATGCCAACAGCAGTTGTTCAGATTTCCATTGAGGTTTAGTCCTGTCCAAGTAAAATCTAAGTTGACTGCACATCTAAGGAATGCAGTATCCGTTCCCCTTTATTCTGTGGATTGGGAAAGAAGGTTGGCAAATGAATGGACTGATTAAGAGCCACACTGGATACCACCTTGGGCATGAAGAATGGATTGGTTCTGAGGGACACCCTGTCAGCATGAAAGATGATGAAAGGCTCCACTGCCATAAGGGCCTGTAATTCAGATGCCCTTCTAGCTGAAGTGATTGCTAAACGGAAAGCTGTTTTCCAAGAAAGAAATTTTAAGGCTGCAGTAGCAGCTGGCTCGAAAGAGGGTAGAGTGAGTTTCTCCAAGACAAAGTTAAGGTCCCAGGCTGGGGTTGGAGCTCTCCTGGGTGGTCTCAAATTTTTGGCCCCTCTGAAGGAACTGCTTGAGCACTGTATGAGAGAAGAGGGGAGGTTCTGTGTTATAATGAGCTGAAATGGCCAAGGCATGGATTTTAATGGAGGAAAAAGACAGGCCCTTGTGAAGCATCTCAGTTAAGTATTGTAAAATCTGAGGTAAACTGGGTGCTGCTGTGCTCATCCCTTGAGATTGGTTCCAAGCACAGAATCTTTACCATTTTTTCAGCATAAGATTTTCTAGTACTAGGCCTCCTTGCCTCTAAAATGATATCCATCACAGGTTTGCTGAGGGATGGTAAGGAGAGATTAAGTAATTAGCCAGGCTGCAAGGTTCAGTGTTAGAAGCAGAGGGTGCAGAATCTGGTTCTGCTGCTGAGACAGCAGGGAAGGAGTCTGAGGCAAGTGCCATGGAGAAAATTGTGACACAATGCGCAGAAGAGGGTACCAATGTTGGCATGGCCAGTTTGGAGCAATAAAAATCATCCTTGCCTTGTCCTGTTTGATTTTTAGTAGTACTTTGGAGAGCAGAGGCAGAGGGGGGGGAAGGCATAGACTGCTAGATTTTCCCATCTGAAGGACAGAACATCCACTTTCCAGGCTTGTTTGTGGGGAGTCCTTGTGCAAAATGTGTCATAGCTTCATAGGTTCATACTAGGCTATCTGCCCTAGGGCATTTATAAGCCTAGAGCCCT
>NC_056742.1:395214523-395282023 GCF_019279795.1 Protopterus annectens
ATTGGGCCTTGACTCTGCCCGAATACTTTTATTATGTCGAGTATAACAAAAGTTAACCGTATTAGACAACCATTTGCAAATTATGTATTATCACTCCTGTACTGAAACAGGTTGTCCCTTCTTACCTTCACAAGAAAAGAACAAATATAAAGATCTGAAAGGTTTAGTTCAGTTAAGACAGTACCAGAGATGTCAGTGGACATACAAGGTATGCAGTATCCTTTCTCCCTCATTTTCAAGATCAATAAAGAAAATGCAGAAATGGACAGTCTGGTTTAAAGTAAACTCAGATACCACTTTTGGCAAAAAAGATAGATTAGTTCCCAAAGAAATCCTGCCTCTTTAGAAAGTGAGACAGGACTGACTCACAGTAAGAGCTTGCAACTCAGATACTCTTCTTGCAGAGGTCACAGCAATCAGTAAAATGGTTTTCCATGTTAAGAACCTCAAAACTCAGCCAGACTAACTGGTTCAAATGGAGCAAGTACTAGCTTCTTTAACACAAAATTAAAATCCCAAGGAGTGGCCACTTGTTTTCTTGGAGGCCTCGAGTAAAATCCCTTTCAAAAGCATTTTGACATGAGAAAGCCTTAAAAGAGGAGGATCCATGGTCAAACAAGATGAGATGACCAATGAATGAACCTTGATAGAGGAGTGAGAAAGGCCATAGGATAGCAACTCACACAGATATTGTAAAACTATAGAAGAACTAGCCCTAAATGGGGGCTGGTTATGCTGTTGTTGGCACCCACTAGAAAACTTTTTTCACTTGCTAATATACGATTTTCTAGGTGCAGGCTTTCTTGCTTCCATTAGTACCTGCGGCACATCCTCAGTAACAAGTGCCTAAAAGAAATTAAGACACTGTAATACAAGCAGTTACTTGAAGCTGACTGGGGTCAGGGGTGTATCAAACACCCCTGATCTTGTGGAAGTAGATCCATTCATAGCAGCTTGTGATATAACTGCCCTGAACATTTCCAAAAGAATGGAAAAACACTTCTCCCTGGGTCAGAACAGGACCCATCTCAGTGACCTTGGGGGATACCTTTTGAATTTTCTGAAGTACCCTGGATATCAGAGAAAAGCAGTAACAAAAACTCCCCCCCAAACACAGCTATATATACACAAGTAACTTTTAAAACAGAAGGTAAGCGCTTTCGCAGATTAACCTCTACTTCATTAGACCATGACAGAACACAAAGTCAAGGTACTATTTAAAATAAAAAAAAACTCAACCAATCACAAAGTTCAGCAATCATGTGATGACATTAATAAACCCCCCTCCCAATCAATAAAAGCAGCCTACCATATGTTAAAGACATAGCAATAAAAACAATATTCTCATCATCAAATATAAAGATTTGTTAAACTTATTCCACAGTAATAAATCAAAAAAATATTGAGCACTCTATATACTGCTTCAAACCTGATCATGAACATTGATAAATGCATTAAATGTACAAGCAGAAAGAATATCAGGAACTTGTTTGAATGTACAGGTGTAACAAAAATAAAAAAAAACTAAAATACCATACATAAGCTCTGCACACGCACTAAAAAAACTAGACATGCAACTGTATACATGCAGCAAAGAAAAAAATAATATTCTAATGAAAAACTGAGGTAGAAACAAAAGCTGCATAAAAGTTCTTGTACAACAAATAGAGAGAGAAAGTACAGTTGTGTACCTACCATAAATGCAGATGTTCGGGTGTATTCACTGTTGCAGTCATTACACTTGGGTTATCCTGCTGGCAGGCTACCCGCAGTCGGCCTGAATTCCAAAGTCTTGGTCCAGCGTCGGTTGCTGTCGCCTCTTCCCTGACGTCAGTGCGCCAGGGGTATAAAAGATGCAGCTGACGCCATTTTCTTCAGTTTTTCTTGCCCCAGATGTCATGTGCCCCCCAAAGGGTAGGCTAAGAAATTATGCCAATAAAAGAGCATGCACTAAAATAAAACAATCTTCATCTACAAGCAAATACACCACATAGGTTGTATAGAATAGAGAAGTACAGATAAGACCCAGCAAAGAAAGGGGGAGGGTGGGTGGGTAACCTGGACTGCAACAGTGAATACACTCGAACATCTGCATTTAAAGTAGGTACACAACTGTACTATGTTCATCGTGTTTCACTGTTGCAGTCATTAAACTTGGGTTGAATCCCAAAGCTGAGGTTGGGTGGTTGGGCCTAAATAGAATTAGGAGAGGCTATGAGGCCCTGGAGAACTGCAGTGGCGAAACCTGCTCTGGATTTAGAGTAAAGAGGTAAGTGGTAGTGCTTTGTAAAAGTGTGTACTGAAGTCCAAGTTGCAGCCTCCAAAATGTCCCTGGTTGGTACTCCACTGAGGAAGGCTGCTGCTCTGGTTGAGTGTGGCCTGATGCCATTAGACACTGATTTGCCATGTTGAGAATAGCAGAAACGAATGCAGTGGGCTATCCATTTGGAAATAGTCTGCTTTGAGATAGCTTTTCCTCGAGATCCTGCAGCAAATGCCACTAAGAGTTGCTCAGACTTTCTGAAAGCTTTAGTTTTGTCCAAGAAGAAGCATAGCTGTCTGTGCATGTCCAAAGAATGTAGTAGTCTCTCCCCCTTATTCTGTGGGTTTGGATAAAAGGTAGGCAAGTGAATTGTTTGATTAAGAGCCACACTGGACACTACCTTAGGCATAAATGTTGGGTTTGTCCTCAGAGAAACCCTGTCCGGATGGAAAATTATGTAAGGTTCAACCGCCATTAGAGCCTGTAACTCTGAGACTCTTCTTGCTGAAGAAGAGCTGTTTTCCATGATAAGAATTTTATCTCAGCTGTATTGGCTGGCTCAAAAGGAGGCAGTGTGAGTTTTTCCAAGACAAAGTTGAGGTCCCATGCAGGTATTGGTGCTCTTCTTGGGGGTCTTATGTTTTTGGCCCCTCTGAGGTACTGCCTTAGTAGTGGATGTGAAAAAATAGGTGGGTCCGTATTGTAATGAGCTGAAATGGCAGAGGCATGGATCTTAATAGATGAAAAGGATAGGCCTTTGTCCAGTATCTCAGTTAGGTATTGTAAAATCTAAGGAATATTTGGTACAAGCATGTCAATTCCTTGTGCCTGGTTCCAAGCACAGAATATTTTCCACTTTTCTGCATATGATTTTCTGGTGCTGGGCCTCCTGGCCTCCAGAATAACATCCCTAACTGATTTGGAAACAGGTGTGTTCTGAATGGTTACATTATCTGCCATGCAGCCAGATTTAGGGTTCTGAGTTGGCTGTGCAGTATTTGATTGCTTTGTTGGGTCAGTAAATGAGGAATTTGAGGTAATGTCCAGGCTGGGCCTTGAGACAAGCTCTTTAGGATTGGGTACCAGTGCTGGGTGGCCAGTCTGGGGCAATCAAGATCATTTTTGGCTTCTCTTGTCTGACCTTTAGGAGTACCTTGTGGAGGAGAGGTAGTGGAGGAAAGGCATATACTGTAAGGTTTTTCCAGCTGAATGATAGAGCATCCACTTTCCATGCTAGCTTGTAATAAGTCCTTGTACAAAATCTCTGCAGTTGGCAGTTGTGAGGGGAGGCAAATAGATCTGTGTCTGGGCATCCCCATTTCCTTGTTATCATGCTGAAGATTTGTGGATCTAGTTTCCACTCGTGAGGATCCATGAGGTTTCTGCTTAGTTCGTCTGCCAGAGTATTTGTCTTTCCTAGCAGGAATTGTGCTTGTAGTTGTACTTGAAAAGTCAATGCTGTGTTCCACAAAATTATGGCTTGTCTGCAGAGGGGGTAGGAATGCGTGCCTCCCTGCTTGTTTATGTACCACATGACTGTAGCATTGTCCGTCTTTATTAGCAGTTGTCCTGGATGAAGCAGATCCTTGAAAGCTGTCAGGGCATTCTGGACAGCCAGCATTTCTTTTAGATTGATATGAAGATGCATTTGGCTTGTGGGCCATGTGCCCTGAATACATTTTCCTGCCATGTGGGCCCTCCAGGCATAATCTGATGCATCTGTTGTTATTGTCTGCCTGGCAGTGGGTAAAGTGAAAGGCTGTCCCTTGTTGTGGTGACAGGCCTGTACCCACCATCGAAACTCCTGTTGCAGGCAGGGAATGAGGGTAATTAGTTTTTCCAGGCTGTGGCAATGTTGAGTCCAAACACTTTTTAGGTACCATTGTAGTTTCCTCATATGCAGTCTTGCATATGGAATTAACAGAATGCAGGATGCCATGAAGCCCAAAGCCTGCAGAATTTTTCTTGCAGATAACTGGGTTTTTGTTGCCAACATGTCAAAATAAGAAGTCAGTTGCCTTTGTTTGTCTGGCGTGAGATAAGCCATCTGGGCAGTTGTATTTAAGCTTGCACCCAGAAATATTACCTCTTGAGAGGGTACTAGCTTTGATTTCTTTTCGTTTACTGTGTACCCTAGGCAAATTAGCAATCTTTTTACAAATGCCAGATGCTTTAGTAGGATGTCCTTGTTCTCTGCTTGAATAAGGCAGTCGTCCAAGTAGGGATATATTTGAATTCCTCTTTGTCTGCAAAAAGCAATTACTGGTGCCAGGCATTTTGTGAAGACCCTGGGCGCAGTAGATAAGCCAAAGGGCAGTGCAGAGAATTGGTAGTGCATTGAGCCAGCTATGAATCTGAGGTATCTTCTGCAAGACTGTCCAATTGGGACATGCAGGTATGCCTCTTTTAGGTCCAAGGTTACAAGCCAAGCCTTCTTGCCCAGCATGGGCAGAAGCTGCTGCAGAGTCAACATTTTGAATTTTGGAACGTCCAGAAAAGTGTTTAGAATAGACAGGTCCAGTATTGGTCTCCAGGCTTTGTCCTTTCTGGGTACCAAGAAAAGTTGAGAGTAAAATCCTTGCCCCTGTTCCTGTAGAGGTACTCATTGAATGGCCCTCATGGCCATGAGGGATGAAACTTGCTTTTGTGCCTCTGCCCATTGATTGTGTGGCAGATCTGGCATGCCTTTTGGGTGTGAAAGTGGAACCTGTAACCCTGAGACACTATATTCAAGACCCATTTGTCCTGGGTGATCTTGTGCCTGTTTTGTGAAAAAAATGCTAGTTTTCCCCCTAAGGGAGTGTCCAAAAGATAAGTGCTTGGTACTGGTAGAGGAAAGTCATTGGGACTGTTTCCTATAAGGTTGAGATTTGTCTTCTCCGCTTTTGGAGGTAGAAGCACCCCATTGTTTAGGCCTGTATGAGCCTTGGGGCTGGGATCTGCCTCTAGGGCGCCTGTATCTGCCTCTTTGTGGCCTGACACTGGAAAGGACCAATTTTTTGAAGGTCAGTTCCTGCTAAATCTGGGTGGCTGTACCTGTAAGAAATCCTTAACTGTCTGCATAGATTTCACTTTATCCTCCATTTTCTTCAACACCTCTTCTGCCTTAACACCAAACAAAGTATCATGCTGTAATAGAGCATCTAATAATTTTGCTTTAACATGATCAGGCAGATTTTGTTCCTTTAACCAAACATGCCTCCTAATCACAGAACCCGTTACAGCGGCCCTACAAGAGGCCTCCAAAGAATCAAAACCACATTGCAAAGTATGTTTTCCCACCTGTTCAGCTGCATGCAATAAATCCTGCATTTCCTTGTTTTCAGCACATTCAGAATTTGTCAACATTTTCTGTTTTAACAGTGACATTATGTATTGCTGATATTTAAGCATATGAAACTTGACGATTTAAAGCCCAAGGTAGCAGAAGTGTAAACTTTTTTCCCCCATCTGTCCAGTGCTCTAGAATCCCTATCAGAGGGAACAGGGTTTTTTGCAGTGGAAGCCTCGACCCCTTTGGGACCCTGAGATAGAGTTTCTGGGACAGCAGCAGGGTTTTTATATAGAAATTTATGTGAATCTGGAACCCTGTAGTACCTTGTCTGGCTTAACGGGTGCAGGGTGTATAGAGTCTGGAGACAGGCCGGACTCTGAAAAAGCATCATCTACAATATCCAGAACAGGGGGAATGGCAAGGGGCCTGTGCTGAGGAAGTAAAAGAAAATCTCTGAGCCTTTTCTTGGATTCTGAATAATCCTGGCTCTCCCAATGAAAGTGCTCCCTCACATTATGCAGGGTTTCCCCAAAAGAGTAATCCTCCGGAGGATTCTTCAGCATCAGAATCCTCATAGGGAGGAAGAGAGTATTCCTGATCAGAGGAGGAATCAGAGGAAATGGAAACCTGATCTGAAGATTCATATTCTGTCTCTTGCCTAGGCCTCTTATCAGGAGGGGGATGGGAACCCCTGATCAAAGTAATAAGGTCTTCGGCCATTTTGAGCATGTTTTTTAGGCATGGAAGTCTGTCCTGGAGAATGCTGTACTTGTTTCTTTGTCTTTAGAGCTGCTTTAGTCTTTGGCTTTGAAGCTGAAGACGGCTTTACATATAACTGTGTAGGTCTGAAAACACCCTCAGAAGCCGATGCCTGCACAGCGGCTCCGGACCCTTCTGAGAGAATAGTTTCCGAGGATCCAATAGTTTCCAGAGGCCCAGTCGGCTCCATATGGGAGTCGGAAGCGGCCTGTGGCTCTGAGTTAGCGGGTGTCACGGGCTGCGAAAGCACCTCACTGAGAACTGGCGAACCTCGACTACCTTAGAGGAAGTCTCATCGTCGGTTTTGAACCTCGGATGTCTGTCCTTGTCTTTATCCTTGCGTTTTTTATAAACTCCAGTCGTCGGCTGTTCCACCGACATTGTATAATTGAATCTGCGGCCAAAGTAATGAAAGGCAAAATCGTACAGACGCTTAATAGTGTGTTGGTTAAATCTAGCACAAAACCGACAACAAGCAATGTCGTGGTCAGGGCCTAGGCAAGGAATACAGTAAGAGTGAAAATCCTTATGAGGTATTTGCTTCCCACAAGAAAAACAATTGTTAACTTTTTCTGACATTGGTCTGGAGCAAGAAAAAAGTTTCCCCAACGGGGTACTTAGCTTTAATGAAGACTTCGGATCTGAAATTCGAATTCGAAAATCTCAGGAGTCAGCCGACCGGCACTCGCAAACTGTTTTTGCTTCGGGCACTGCGCAGCAAGAAAGACTGAAGAAAATGGTGTTGGCTGCATCTTTTATACCCCTGGCACACTGACGTCAGGGAAGAGGCGACAGCAACCGATGACGGACCAAGACTTTGGAATTCAGGCCGACTGCGGGTAGCCTGCCAGCAGGATAACCCAAGTGTAATGACTGCAACAGTGAAACACGATGAACATCACTACACATCAGTTTGAACAAGGAACACAACAGAAAAAAAAAAGAACATTTTATGCCCCGCAGATAAGGAAGGAGGCATGGCTGTCTTAGATAGAGATCTCGATCTGGATCAGACATCTACTATGTTAACTGACTTTACTACTTATATTAATATTGCTAGATATAGGGTAGATGGTTTTATTAATAAGAGTCCAGTTTTTAGTCTACGACCTGTTTATGACAGGATTGATTACTCAAGAGTTTTTTTGACTATTTTACTGTTGATAATCCTGTTATCCCTATTTTATACGGGCTCCCTAAAATTCATAAGAATCTTGAGAAGCCACCTATGAGACCTATCCTCTCTGGTAGAGGATGGGTCACTGAGCCCTTATCCATTTATATGGAGAAAA
Source organism: Protopterus annectens (assembly GCF_019279795.1). Taxonomy (NCBI): domain Eukaryota; kingdom Metazoa; phylum Chordata; order Ceratodontiformes; family Protopteridae; genus Protopterus; species Protopterus annectens. The sequence continues at coordinate 395,222,112 of NC_056742.1, forward strand.
CACTTAGACCTGTTCTAGGTAGTGTTACCACAGTGTTGAAAGATACCAAAAGCTTTTTGGAAGACTTTATGTCTGGGCTGAATCGAATTTGCATGATGATGCTTTTCTTTTTGTCACGCTTGATGTGAATTCATTGTTCACTGTTATTCCTAATGATGCTGGAGTTGATAATGTTGGGCAGTTTCTTATTTCACATACTGATTTTTCTACCACTAAGGCTGAATTATTGCGTTCTTTGAGATTATACTTGAGAATAATGCCTTTATTTTTGAGAACAACTTTTATCTACAGAAAACTGGTGTTGCTATGGGCACTGCATGTACTAACAGTTATGCCAACTTGGTCCTTGCAAACTGGGAAAATAGTCTGGTCTTGAATGGTAATACATTTTTTCCTCTATTGGATTTTATAGGCGTTTTGTGGATGACATATTTATTGTGTGGAAAGATAATGAACAAGAGTGTAAGGCATTTGTTTACTTTCTATACAACACAACTGATTTTTTGAGGTTTAGCCATGCGGTTTCTAGAGAATCTTTGGATCTCTTAGATATCGCTGTATGCAGACAAGACTGACGTGATATTTCAACATGTACATACAAGAAACCCTGAAAAAAGAACACTCTGTTACCTAGTAGCATGCATCCATGTCATGTTATGCAGAATATCTTGAAAGGCCAGTTTTTGTAAGAGTAAATGTGATTACATCTTTACATGTACCTCATTTACACAATATTTCTGGTGTCACCATCAATTTAGACTTTTACATCGATTGCAAAAGCAAAGACCTTGTAAATTTTGCTACCTGTTGCACATGCAGTGCCTTCTATATTGGGAAGACCAACAGGTTAAGGATAGGATTCTGGAGCACCTGAATGACATAGCCAGATGTAAAAACACTAGTGCTTTAGCCAAGCACGCTATGTTGAAAGGAACTAGCCATTATTTCAAGTTTTTTTGTGTTCCAGTTAATAAGTTGCAATTTGATAAGATGATAAGAACAGAACCAAAGTATGTGAACAGAGATGGATTTTACTGCTGAAAGCATATGTTGAACCAGGTTTAAATGAGAGGGTCTTCCTTAAACCTGTTTTAATGAAAAGACCATTGCGACGCTGACAGGTCTTGATACATAAAATTTTATTTTTCTGTTTTGTTCCTGGTTTAAACTGATGTGTAGTGTTCTCTTTTTATTTGCTATACAAGAACCTTTATGCAGGTTTACTGCTGAAAGCATATGTTGAACCAGGTTTAAATGAGAGGGTCTTCCTTAAACCTGTTTTAATGAAAAGACCATTGCGACGCTGACAGGTCTTGATACATAAAATTTTATTTTTCTGTTTTGTTCCTGGTTTAAACTGATGTGTAGTGTTCTCTCTTTATTTGCTATACAAGAACCTTTATGCAGCTTTTGTTTATATCTCAGTTTTCCATTAGAATATTGTTTTTTTTTTTCTTTGCTGCATGCATACAACTGCATATCTAGTTTTAATTTAGGTCTAAATTTTTGTGATGCTGATTTTGGTGAGTGTGCAGAGCTTCTGCATGGCATTTTTTAGTTTTTTATTTTTGTTACACCTGTACATTCAAGCAAGTTTCGGATATTCTTTCTGCTTCTACATTTAATGCATTTATCTATGTTTATGTTCAGGTTTAAAGCAACATATAGGATCAATTGTCCCTGAGGTCCTTATAAGTCTAGCCAAGAGTTTAGCTCATGTTTAGACAAGTCAGCACCCAAAGTCCCTGCCCAGCAGGGACACAGGTGGAATCCCAGGGGTGTATTTTCTGTTTCCCACCCAGTTATCTAGGTTGCACTTAAAAAGGGATAATGAGGTGCTCTCTGCTTGATGTGGAGAGGGAGACTATTCCACAGATGGGGAAGTCTCGGGGACACAAATCTGTCCTACCAACTCCTATTGATATCACAGACCAGGTTGAGGTCGCGTGTACAAGATGCTCGAGTGCAGCTTGACTTATGGATATGCAGCACTCCCATCAAGGTGAGGTCTGAGACTGCTTTGTATGCCAGACAGAGGTCACCTCTGAGGAGTCTGTATGAAACGGAGTAGAGAGATAGGTCTTTTAGCCTATCTGTGTAGGGTAGATGTTTGAGGCCCTGGATTCTCCTGGTGAGTAATCTCTGTGGTCCCTCCAGATGCTGCATATGCTTTGCGAGTTACATGTCTAAGGGGGCACTGTACTCAATAACTGGCCTTATAAGGGAAAAATACAGAGATGTTATGACCTCTTTGTCCCTGGATAAGATACCCTTACTTATGAGGTGGACCATGTAGAAAGCTTTCCATAGAACGGAAGCAACATGGTGGTCAAAAGCCAGGTTATCAACCTGGGTGCCCATATCCCTCACTACTGACTGTGTACTTAGGACGTTGCGTGTTGTTCTTTATGATTTACTACTGTGTTTGGAATAAGTTTAACAAATCTTTATAATTGATGATGGGAATGTTTTTATTGCTAGGTCTTTAAACAGTAGGCTGCTTTTATTGATTGGGAGGGTTTTCTTTATTAATGTCATCACATGATTGCTGAACTACCTGTGATTGGTTGAGTTTTTATTTTAAATAGTACCTTGACTTTGTGTTCCGTCATAGTCTGATGAAGCAGAGGTTACTCTGCGAATGCGCTTACCTTCTGTTTTAATAAAGTTACTTCTACATATAGCAATTTAAAGCCATATTTGGGAGGATATTTTGTTACTGTTTTGGATTTGACTGCCACATTTACTTCAACCTTAACTGAGTGGTGTACTTTTTCTTTTTTTCATATCACAGGAAAGGATGGAAAAGCATACAGGAACATTAATGTCAAAGAAAAATAAAAGGCAAAGTTCTTCCAGGCCTTCTTGCATTGAGTCCTGGAACAGAATCTTGCCAGCTGATTATTTAGAGAGGACAACAAATGGGTCTGTTAGAGGAGCTCCCCATAGATGGATCAAATCTTAGAAGACCCCAGAACTAGTTTGTCCGGTTTGTCTGACACACAATATTGTTCTGATGGAATGAAGGGTGAGACTGTGCTGTGAAGCTACGTCCCAAACTAACATGGGTAGTCTGCTAAGGGGGTACAACCTGGTATCCCCCGCTTGCAGATGTACTACACAACTGTTATTGTCTGAAACAACTTGCAGAGGTCCGGGGGACCAAAGATGCTTCAAAGAATTGGGTGCCTTGATCAAGACAAGGATCTCGTTTACATTTATGTGCTTGCATCTGTCCTAGGTGTCCCACACACATTGCAGTATCAACCCTCCTGAAACTGCTCCCCAAACAAAGTCTAAGCCATTTGCGATGACTGACAGAAGTGGAAGAACTAAAGGTATAGGAAATTCCTTCAGCAACAGCTCATAAAATTTTCTGGGGGAATGAGAAACCTCAGTCTACTACCACTGAAAACACTGACAATCTGCAGTCTCAAAGAAACAGGACCTCACAAAAAATAAATAGGAAGGAACCCCAAGGGCAGAATCAGAAACTGAGCCTGAATCCAAAAACTGAGGAGAAAACCTGCATCTGCCCATCACCTTCCTGTCCAAATTCAGAATCTTGAATCTCTTCAGGAAAAGAAGGAGCCTTTATTTTACCTGAAAACAACATACAAGACAGATCAAAAGCCTGAAAACCAGAGTCAGACCAAATAAACTATTCCTATCCAAGGAAATTTGAAGAGGAGTAGATAGGTTTTCTGCTTCTTTTTGTCAGGAAAAAATGGTGCCAACAATGTTATAAACAGTAGCAGCAGCTTCAACAAGGACGGGCACAATATTCTGCCAAAACGGGGAAGTCTTCCCGGTTCCCTTTTTCAGGACCAAGAAGAATGTCTCTCCCTTGTTCCACTAAAAGGACGGCCCAAACAACCGCAGATCAAATGGCTAATCCCCAGTCCAGAGAGGCTGTAGGTGCTACACCAGAGGGATCCAGGGTAAAAGATAAGTGGTCTGAGGTACAACTAAAGGCGACAGCAGAGTCACCCACGTGTGGCTGAGGCAAACTGTTAGCCTGCTGTGCTGGCAAAGGCTGTTAGCCTAACTTTTTCTTTTTGTGGCTGGAAGAAGGACCAACCACGAACAGAGTGTTTGCTGTATGGTAAGCTGAAAATTATGCCGCTTTCCTAGGAAAGACATGCAGCACAACACAGTAAAAATGTAAAGTCTTTAAAAGTCACTTCTATCACACAAAAATACAGTAAAAAGAACTTTAAAACACTTTGCCAGTATCAAAAAGTAAAATAAACACAGTTTCTCTGCAGAAAAAAAAGTTTAAATATTTTTTAAACACTTAAAACTGACAGGGAAAAAAGACTGCTCTCATTTAAAAATACAACACAGTCTCATCATAAACACATTTAACTTTCCTGAAGAAGAAAGTATTAATAATCAACAAAGATAACTGAATGGAAGTTTCTCCCCAAAGGGAACTTACATGCCCAGCAAAGGAACAGTGTAAGATGTCAGTCCTCAAAAGCCACAGGGAAGCATACTCTTCTGTGGCAGTAAAGCTCTAAGAGGCTTGGCACCCAGACTTGTTTTTACTCAGCTCAGCTCGGGCTGCCTGACAGTTTGGGTACGTGGACGATGCCCTGAAGCTTTGGAAGCTGGCCGGCTATTACATCCTTGGTAGGATGTCACCCATATAAGCTAAGGCTACTGCAGCAGTGATCAACATGAACATAAGCAGTTCGGAAAATTAAAAATGAAAACAGAGTATGCTTTCACTCAGATGGTTATCTATCCTAAGGTACAAATTCTAAGACAGGAAAGTAAGCACAGGTTCCTACACCAGAGGTGCACCATATGATCTCTAGGGTATTTTGAAAAAAATAATTCAGAGATGATTATCCCGGAGCTAGTGTAAGAGGATCAACTATATCCTTAAATCTGCTTAGTAGCACCTTTCACAACTTGGAAAATCACACTATGCTCTCTGTAACCTACAGCTCTGTGAAAATAACTGCTCCGTCATTAACACTGCAAAGTACATAAAATTAGAGATCACTAGAGCACTGCTGAAGTAGTCTAAGCTACATGGGTTACATCCTGCCAAGGATATGACCATTAATCAGAGTTCAAAACTTCAGCATAACTTCCATGAGCTCTAACTATTTGATGTTGAGCAGAGTCACATAAAAGTGGTTAGAGCACAAAAGCTTTCTGAGCTTTCTTACCACAAGAAGGGAGGATACAGCCATGAAAGCAAAATTCAAGAAAAAGGAAAAAAAAAAAAACATGTCTAAACATATATACAAGGAGTACACACATCCTGGAAATAACCTCCCAAAAGAAAATGGGGATGGAGGGAGGGGACAACTACTGCAACAGTGATCTACTAGAACATGCACTGTTATGGTAAGTTTACTTATGTAACTGCACTATATTCAAGATTAGATTAATACTGCAGAAGGCTAAGCTATATGGGTAGGTTACCACATCTTAGAATTATGTAGGGAAGAACACAATTAAGAATCCAGGAGCCCTTGGAGAACAGTACTATTAAAAGCAGTTCTGGACTTAGAAAAATAATCCAGTTTGTAATGCTTTGTAAAAGTATGAACAAAGGACAACTTTGCTTTTTCTAGAATACTTCTAGATTTCGCCACTTTCCAAAAAGACACTGAAGAAACCAAAGGCCGAGTAGAGTGAATATTGACTCAGCCAGGAAGTGACTTATTATGGTGAGCATAACAGAAAAACAACACAAGACAATCATCTAGAAATTGTGTGATTTGACACTGGTTATCATTTTTTTTTCCTCTTACTGTCATGGGAAACAAACAATTGATTGGCCTTTTTGAGGGATTTTGCTCTGTCCTAGTAGTATTCCAGCTGCCTGTGGGCATCCAGAGTAAGCAGGACACTTTCTCCCTTATTTTTGAGGTTTGGAGGGAATACAGGGAGATTACTGGTTTGACTCAAAGTAAACTCTGAAAGCACTTTAGGCTTTCTCATGTCTTCACAAAGACGCTCTTTGTGGAAAATGAGATACAGTGAGTCAAACCTAAAAGCTTGTAACTCAGATGTTCTTCGAGCAGGAATCACAGCAACACACAAAACTGTTTTCCAAGTTAATAACCTCAAATCAGCCACCTGATGAACTGGTTCAAAAGGGGAAAAAGTGCCACTTTGTCAGAAACAAAGTTAAGATCCCAAGGAGGTGCCACCTGTTTTCCAGGTGGATGAATACACAAACCTCTTTCAAAAAGTGTTTGCCCAATAAAGTACAAAAAGAGAAAATCTAAGGGCAGACAGACAGAAATGGCCAAAAGATAAACCTTGATAGAGCAATAAGAAATGCCAAAGGAAAACTATTCACAAACCTAGCAAAGAGCTTTCAGGCCTTAAAAGGGTCCTGCTTCTATCTTTCCCTCTTAATCATTTATGATTTTCTACTATCAGGATTCTTAGCCTTGTTTAGTACCTGCTGCACATCCTCAGGGGAAAAAAAGGTGCACAAAAGCAATCCAAACTATCATCTAGGCAGTTTATTGAAGCCTTTCCAGATTAGGGTGCATCAAACAACCCATGTCTTGTGCGAGTAAATCCAGCCCATGAGGATGCCTGTCATAATTGCCCTTGGCCAAATTCAAATGCCCAACACGGAGTCACCACAATTATCTTTGGAGAGTGCTTCTGGATCTGTAGAAGAACCCTGGATATAAGTTGAAATGGTAAGGCATACAGGAACATTTCCATCAATGGGAATGAGAAAGCATTTGTTTTCCAGGTCTACTTGCGAGGTATTCTGAAGCAGAATGAACAAAGGTATCTGCTTTTAAAGGAGGCAGACAAAATCTATTTCAGGTGTTTCCCACAGATGGATCAACTCCTACAAAACTATCTGGATGCAGTTACTTTCCATTTGTGAGGGCTTGTCTTGGTCCTGATTAGCTCGTCTACCATGATGTTCTGCTCTGATGGATTGCATGAAACTTCCATACTGAGCTGAGTTGCTACCTTCCAGGCTATCATAGCAAGTCTGCACAGGGGGCAATATATGGCAACCTCCTATTTGTTTGCGCACTACATCACTGTGATGCATCTGTTACTTGTAGAGGTCCGGGAGATTAGAAATGTAAAGCTTTCAAAGCATTTATCACTGCCATCATCTTGATATTTATGAGCTTTTACCTGTCCTGCTTGTTCCATAGATGTGTACCTTCACTCCTTTTGACACAGCTTTGCAAGCAAAGCCTGAAAAATCTTCTGGGACAGACTAAAAAAGATGAAGGGAGAAGCAGAGAACTGGATTGAGAAATAACCCATTACAGTAACTCCCATAACTCCTTCTGACAAACCCAAAGTACTGGAATTTGAAAGAAAGAGGGTGTTAGTACTGATACCAGGCTGAACTGAGGTACTTCAGATCTTTTCGCATGTGAAGTCTGGCCAAGGGAATCATGATAACGAGAGAGACTGGTCATCACCAACATGGGTGACTAGTGTTCCATACCGGCGGTCAACCCCTCGCTGGTTAGATCAGACCATAGACTAATCACTTTGGATATCCACATTCTGCCCCCACCCCCAATCAAGGAAACCACCGTGAAAAACTTTTCAAAAGCAAACTTCACGTTACTTAAGACCGAGGTGTAAAGGTTCACAGCCCCATGCTAAAGGACAATGCTGTCCAAGCTGCTGAAACCTTTACAAAGGCACTCTATGAGCATCTGCAGGCATGCATGGATCGTGCTATCCAAAGTAAAACCAAGAATCACTCCTCCAAGAAAAGGAAACCAATCTGGTGGACACCTGCCATAAACAAGCTATACAACGGAAGGAGGAAACTAGTACAGAAGAGAGTAAAATCCCAAGAAGGAAAGACTACCCTGATCAGTATCCGCAAGAAACTATGATCCCTCATTAAATCATCCAAGGCTAGTTTCGAAAGAAAAATTTAGTCAATGACTCCAAAGAGAACCACAAAGCGTTCTTTAGCTATGTCAAGAACCTAAGTGGAAACTCTCTGATCTGCTCTGAGTTGGTGCAGAATGGCACAAAATACACTGAACCGCCTGATATTGCCAACATTCTGGCAGACAGGTTTAGTGCAAACTTCACCCCCTAAAGGGCCCATAACCATACCAGAAGAATGTAGGGCCCCGTCAATCACAGACACACAGGTTAAAACAGCCCTATCCAAAGCCAAAAACACAGCTTCAACAGGACTAGACGGTGTCCTAGGTTTTGTCTTACAAGAGCTCCAAAATGAACTAACCCCTCACCTAAACACACTGTTCAAACTCAGCCTCTCTACAGGCTATGTACTCACAGAGTGGCGCACAGCAACAGTTATCCCGCTCCACAAAGGTGGAGCCACAACAGACCCTGGGAACTATCGCCCTATAAGCCTGACTACCCTGGTCTGCAAGGCTATGGAACGCATCATCATGGAACTCATTAACAGAGACATTGGGAACCTCCAAACCTTGGACCCTACCCAGTTTGGCTTTAAGGGCAGATCATGCCGCCTAAACCTGGTGGACTTCTTTGAGATGGTTACCAAGGCATTAGATGAAAGAAAGGAGGTCCACACAGCCTACCTAGACCTCGCAAAGGCTTTCGACACCATTCCCCATTATAGTATTATAGACAAGCTCACCAGCTTGAACATAAACCCCTACATCACAAGATGGGTTGCCAACTGGCTCATGGATAGATCCCACATGGTGAGAGTTGCAGGCTCTATGTCCGACTCTAAACTGGTTACAAGTGGTGTCCCCCAGGGCTCAGTCCTAGGACCCCTCCTGTTCGGTATATACTTCTCAGAGGTACAGGCAAGCATAGGAGGACTATGGCTGACCAATTACGCAGACTGCAAACGAGGGGCCATAATTGATTCTCCGGCTGATACAGACACCCTCCAGATGGGTCTCACTGAGACAGATAACTGGTGTCAAAATCATGGCCTCAAGCTAAATGCCAAAAAGTGCATAGTCATCCTCTTTGGAAAAAACAAAGTACCCGCGAACTACCACATAGATGGTAGTCCCCTAAATACAGAAAATGTAATAAGGGATCTGGGGACCCAAGTAGATAGTAATCTCTCCTTTGATAATCATATTGCCAAGGTGGTTAGAAAATCCTTCTATGTGGCCCACCTAATCACAAAAGGGTAGCATCTAGAACAAAAGATGTTATTGTGCCTCTCTACTCATTAGACCCATCATAGAATACAACGCCCCATTTGGGATGTACCTTACAAGACACCTGCAACAGCTGGAAAGACCACAAAAGTACCTCACCAAGAGGATTATTAGCCTCAAACAGATGCCCTATGCAGCCCGACTCAAGAAACTTCAGCTGTACTCGGTTGCATACCTCTTACTCAGAGATGATCTCTGCCTGACATACAAGGCCATGTCCAACCCAGAATTGATGGACATGCTCCACCTAAAAAAAAACAAATCCCGGACAGCCACAAGCTCTAGAGATATAAACCTCACCACAACGATAAATAGGACATGCTGGAGGGACAGATTTCTATCCCAGAGACTCTCCATGCTTTGGAACAGGATTCCAATATATATCAGGCAGAGCCCCTCACTAACACTCTTCAAGAGAAACCTTGATGGGTGGATGCACTGCAACGGCTCTGCTGGACAGTGGCGCAGGAACTAATAGCTCTGCTGGACAGAGGCACAGGGAACTAATCTAAGGGGGTGGCGAAAGCCAACACATTCTGGCTAGGCTTATAAATGCCCTTGGGCAGATAGCCTAGTACTTACCTATGAACCACGAAACAAGGAATCTTGAGAAACCCCAGAAGAGAAGTCAGATTCTGGTTGGAAAAGTTAAGGAAGTTCTTTGTGCAATTCTGCTTTATTCAGAGGAAGAACATCCCTTACTATGGAAATATCAAGAAAACACCCTAGACAATCAATTATGTGGGAAGGAGTTAGAGATGACTTCTGTAAGTACACTTGAAACCCCAGAGTGAGTTTTTCCTGACTGTTGTCAGAGACTCCTGACAACTGAGACAGAGTCTGCAAAAATAAGACAATCATCCAAATATGGACAGATGGGAATGCCGAGGAGTCTGCAGTATGTACTTACTAGAGCCAAACAGTTTGGCCTTTCTACTGTACCAAGGGGATTTACAAAGGGTAAGACAGAGAATCTAAGCCAGATACATAAAATCTTAAAGTCTGAAATTTTTGCAAACCGGAATGCGAGCACCTATTTTTTTCGAGTCTAACAATATCATGAGGGTGGGAGAAATGAGTGGTAACAAGGCTTGGAGGGATAAAATCTTGAACTTTGGGATCTTGCCATAGAGAGTGAAAAAGAACATCCAAGACTTGTTGCGATGACCGTGCACTGGCCCAGCAATCAAGGAGCCTCAATCCTCACCACTAACATCAGTGAGGGCATCCACATTGGGAAGGATAACAAACACACACACACACACACACAGATGACAAACACACACACACAGTAAAGTACAATTTCCCTTAAAAGCACACAGAGATCCCTGCCCAAGTAGCTGACACACACATACCGAGATAGGAGTTACATACAATAACACAGACACTCCTGGGGAAGGCTGGCACAGGTGCTCTAGCTATGCCCCTTCTGCCCAGACTATACGGTAGTACCAAATTGTAAGTGTGACGAACAGCAATGCTTATTTGGAGTAGATTGGACAGTATCACTACATACATGCAATGTACTCTACAGCTTAAATTATCTTTACATAAAACAGCCACAGTTGAAAGGTTTAAAAATATTTAATAATAATGAGAACACAAGACAATACTACACAGTGCTAGTCAAGAGTTCAGAGATTACATAGAAAAGCTTAAAATAATACAGTAGAAAAGTTCTGACATCAATACAGAAAACAACTAGACTTACTATTTTCTATCTATATCTAAGAGCAAGCACAGTTCTAAAATAAACTTACATATAGAGCAAGGAAGTGTTGGTGATGTTGTCAGTTCTGAAAACAATTGCAAAATGCCTTGATTCTTTCTCTCTCTGTCCTTAAAGGAAAACTCCACCCTGTAACTAAAAAATATGTATTTTTCAGTCTTTGTTTCCAGACCTATTTTAACACCTCAAAATCACGCTAAGTGCTATATTTGTAATTTTAGCCTGTTTACCACAACATGGCTACTGATGGGGCTTGATATATCAACGTGATCTTCTTCTCCTTCAAACCTTTCTCTTTCCCAAAAAGCATTTCAAGTCTTCTTTCTATGACTCATGCCAGACATAAGGAAGTAACTGTGAATTCCCATGCCATTGACATATAGTGGGAAATGTGTGACTCACCGTCATTTTGTATTCCTTCTGTAACAGGGCTGCTTCTTTTCTGTTGCTAATTACCCTCATTTATGCTTTGCTCAGGGCTTGTTTACACTATACTTTGAAGTTATCAGTTGCAGGCAGAAAAAAAGCTAAATTGGAGGCCTTTGTTCTAGTTGTTCTTTTGTAGTCCAACATGAATTGACAGGCCCCTCACTACTGCAAATGTGTTAAAACTGTCACTGCAATGGTCAGCTCAGAATTGAAAGGAAGGGACTTCCGATATTAATTTCTTCCCCTCTGCCTGCAGTAAAAATTATGCATTTAATCAGTTTGCCAGCAGTAGAAGTATTTACTTATAAAACACTTTCAATGTAATTTTTGCAAGCAATTTTCAGAAAATTCTTGATTATTTCAGTGTGTTTTATTACTAGTGACTTTTGATTTAACCCTATTTATGTATACAGGTCATTTTTTGCGTGCCCATTTCTTTCAGACGAACAGCTGTCTTGTGACATGCGGTTTTGGTAATTTTCTGACATTCTACTCGTCTCCACATTTTTTAAATTACATTAAAACATTAATTTGCAAACGTGACCATGATACTGGCACAGTAAAAGAATGTACTGAAATCTCACTGTATTCTACAGTCCATGCAGTGAATTTTTTTTCTTTTTTGTTGGGGTGCTTACTGAACATTGTAGGAAATAAAGTATCACTTGCATTACGCATATAAGTAATGCATTTCTTGAACTTACAATGATATTCTCAAATTCAACAGCTAACTATTAAGCAATATGCAAGTCCTTGCCCTGCATCAAAAATTTTTCTTTGAACCACTCCTGTCTTTCTGCATATTCTCAATTATGTTATGGAATAAGATCAGCTTATCTAACATGTATATTAATTTCAGTTTCATTGATTACGCTATAATCTGACTGTTAAAATGCAAAACTATGGAACGCATCATCATGGACCTAATAAACAAGGATATAGGGAATCTCCAAACTCTGCATCCCACACAGTTTGATTTTGTGAAGGGTAGATCATGCCTGCTCAACTTGGTCAACTTCTTTGAGTCAATCACCAGAGCTGTGGATGAAAGCAAGGTGGTTCATATAGCCTACCTTGATCTGGCCAAGGCCTTTGATGCCATTCCCCACTCAGGAATCAAAGAAAAACTCACTAAGCTAGGCATCAACCCCTATATCACCAGGTGTGTTGCAAACTTGCTCTCAGGTAGAACCCACAGTGTGAAAGTAGCTGACTCCAAGTCAGACTGCCGACCAGTCACGAGTGGAGTCCTACAGGGTTCGGTCCTGTTTGGCATCTACGTCTCTAACGTCCATGTTAACACGAAGGGACTCTGGTTGACAAAGTTCACAGACTACTGCAAGTTGGGAGCTATTATTAACTCCCCATGTGATGTTGATATCCTACAGAAAGGCCTCACGGAGACCAACGACTAGTGTCAGACCCACGGCCTTAAGGGCAATGCCAAAAAATGTGTAGTCACCCCCTTTGGGAAAAACCCAGTTCCCATGAACTACCACATCAATGGTAATCCACTGAACACAGAAGGCATTATAAGAGATCTGGGAACACAGGTTAACAGCAACCTCACCTTCGACCACCACATTGCCACTGTGGTCAGACAGTCCTTCTATATGGCACATTGGTACTAGGCTATCGGCCCTAGGGCCTATACAAGCACAGCCATAATTCCTTGGGTATTTCTTCCCACAATATTTACTTCCCTGGACCCCTGTCTAGCTGGGAGACTGACGTGATCCCCGGGGTGAATTTCCTATCTCCCATCCAATCTTCAAGGTTTCTTTTGAAGACGGCCAAGGAGGCACTCTGCTTGACATGTATGGGCAGTCAATTCCAGAGTATGGGGAGTCTCTGGGTCAGGAACCTATCCCTCCAGCATGTTTTGTTCATTGTGATGAAAAGGTTTAGATCCCTGGAGCGTGTGGCTCTGAGGGATTGGGATTTCTTTAAATGGAACATGTCCAACAGCTCAGGGTTTGACATGGCCTTGTATGTTAAGCAGAGATAGAGTAGACTATATGCCACAGATTATAGCTGGAATTTTTTTAGACGGTCAGCATAGGGCATCGGTTTTAGGCCTGTGATTCTTTTAGTGAGGTATTTCTGCGGCCTTTCCAGCTGTTGCAGATATCTTGTGAGGTACATACCAAACAGGGCGTTGTACTCTATAATGGGTCTAATGAGGGATGAGTAACAGTGGGACAATGACCTCCTTTTTTCTGGATGAAAAGCCCTTAGTAATGAGGTAATGAGGTGTGCCATTTCCTGACTGTTGTGGTGATGTGGTTACTGAAGGTGAGACCACAGTCCACCTGCATTCCTAAGTATCATCCCTGCCCCCCCCCCCACAGCAACTAAACTAAACAACTTCTCCAAAACAGACTATAAGCTCTTACAATAGGGGATAATTAGCTTTACTGCACCTCCTCCCTCAGATGGGACCGGTAACTATGCCAAGTCTTATACTAAGGCTGTATACAAACACCTGCATAACCTGCATTAAATCGGCCATACCTTATAGGACCAAAACAAGACCCTCAAGAAAGAGTAGACTGCCTGGTGGACTACTGCCATTAACAGACTTTACAATAGGAGGAAGAAATTGCAGTACAACAGTAAGAGGAAGTAAGCCCTAAACTGGAAACACTCCCTCCACAGTTTACACAAGCAAATAAGATGTCTTTCAAAGTCCTCAAAGGCAAAGTATGAATCAAAATTAGCTTCCTCAACTAAGGACAACCTTAAGTTATTCTTTAGTTACATCTCTAACCTAAAAGGAAAGGCCCAGACTTGTGTCAAACTGATAGTTAATGATTCCACATATTCTTTGCCTGTGGACAGAGCTAACCTATTAGCCGACAGGCTCTGTGAAAACTTCATTCCCTGCCCCCACCACAAGTACCCCATGACAGCCCCAAAATGCTGTCCTCTACCTTACATCTGTAAAGAGCAGGTCATACACAATGTCAGCAAGGTTACAAAAGAAAAAGCAAACATCTATGGGACCCAATATCCCTGGTTGCACCCAACATGAGCTCAAAAATGAATTAGCAACACCACTGGGTACTCTTTTCAATCATAGTAAAAGCACAGGCTGCGTCACAAATGAATGGAAAATAGCCACAGTTATCCCCCTTGCACAAAGGTGGTGCTTCCACTGACTCAACGAGCGATATACTTAACACCTAGATTAGCATTATCTACAAGGCAATGGAGAGAGCATCTTCATGAACCTTATCATCAAAGATATAGTTAGTTACAAAATAAGGGAATGCACCGCCAACAGCAGACCTGCAACCAGTGGTGTTCCACAACAATGAGTCCAGGGAACTTTTGGAATTTACTGCTGCAAAGTACAAGCTAAAACTAAAGGATCTGTGGATGACAAACTTTGTTTATGACTGGAAATTGGATGCGGTCAATGAATCTCCAAACAATGCAAACACCCTACATGAGGGTTTAACACAAACAAATGATTGGTGCCAAAGTCATGTTCATAAACTCAATGCAAAAAAATGTATCATCATCCATTTCATTTAGTGTTAAGTTCGTGCTACCACATCAGTAACACCCCAAGTACGCTCAGCAACCTTAACCTTTGATCACCTTGAGTCCACCACGGTAAGAAGCACATTCTATATTGCTCATCTCATAAGTAAGGACACTGCATCCAGAAAAAAAACAAGTTATATCTGCAATGTAGTCTTCCCTCACCAGGTCAATAATTGGGTACAATGCCCCTTTTGGTATGTACCTAACCAAGCAAATGCACGAATTCATGTGACCACAAAGGTTGTTCACATGAAAATTGAAGGTTTTTGTCATCTGTGGATCATCTGAACTCACTGTCAACTTTATTCTGTCTCAGGCAGACTACTCAGAGATGATATATGCATTCCATAGAAAGCAATCTTTGACCCTGCTTTATTGGAATTGCTGCTTATCCACCAATGAAATAGTACCCGTTACTTGCTTTAAAGAACGTAACCTGGTAGGTGACATTAATAGAACCTGAGGGAGGGACAGACTGGTCTCACAGAGCTTACCACAACTTTGGAATCGACTCCCACTTCATGTCAAATAGAACAACAGTGTATAAAATAAGTAAATGGCTGCAATGTTTACACAATACTTAAGGACAAAGAAGCATCAGACCTTTTTCTGCAGCCCGATTGTTTGTTTGTACCTTCAAGTACTGTCACTTGGCACTAGACGTGACAAGGTGCACATTAACAAGACTGATAGGACTCTGTCATGTTTTAGAGAAGCGGAGTACACCCACAAGACCAACTACTACAATCATTTTTTGTTTGTTTCATCATCTTCCCCCTTTACCTGGGGTGCATTTAGCATGCATTGCCTCACATGAATACTGACTGGAGTACTGGCTGTAAGCGCTCAACAGAATGTTTCAGTAGTAAAACTAACTTACTGTCAAGTGTTTAGCCAGCATCTGACAGGGGACTTTATTTTCTAATTTGTATTGTGGGCAAATGATTACAGATTGAAGTCCAAAAAGAATGGCCAGTACCATGAAACAGTAACTAAATGCTTATGGCAGGATTGGTGTTATATGCCTCTATTGGCCAGTATGTGCCTGCCATGAAGCCTAGCAGCAGCTACTGGCCGGCCAGTGCTCAGTTGCCTAGCATGGGTTACCTGGGAAAGCAAAGGACAGGGCCATCTGTGGCACTCGACCAGGTTCAGGAACATATGCCAGTAGATTGGACACAGAAACTGTACCAGGTTGCAAGGCATAGACAAATAGATAACTAAGGTAGTCACATACCCTTTATAAGGGATGCCTGCAACAATCTGCTCGCCAATCCACAGGAAATAAAAATGCAGAAACAGCTTATGAATGAAGAAAAAACACACACTGCCCTAGACACAGCCTATGGAGCAAAAGTTGCAAGTTAGAAAAGTATGGGAACAGACATTTAAGTTTCAAACTTCATACCCTTTAGAAAATTCATGCTAATGCAAAACCTGTTATTCTATGAACGTTCTAAGTTTGTAAGAGCAAACAGACAAAGTTCTGAAACATGAGAATAAATCTAAGATGACTTCTCTGCTTAGTCGAGCAGAAGCATATCGGCGTCAAGCAGGAATGGAAATCAAAGCAGAAGTAGATAAAAATCTGGGAACAAATGAATGTGCCAAAAAGCCAAAGCCAAGGTAAGAATATAAGGGGAACGATCAGATGAGAAGTCAAGAAATGTGGGGAATGCATAAAGAGAGTTGCAAGTATAGAAAACTTCTTGAAGAACCTGATGGTGATCAGGATCGAAAGCAGGAATGGTTAGGCAAATTTAAAGCAAGACATGAAAAATTATTATTGGCGGCCCAAGATAGTGGGCTATGTACACGTTTGTTTACAAAGTCTATTGAAGATATGGGAGAAACAGACAAATGTAGGTTTTGTAATAAAGAATTGGAAACAGTCGCACACACCATTGCAAGTTGTGACATATCAATGTCAGAAGGAATGTATACTGAAAGGCATAATACTGCAGCAAGACTTGCACTGGGGATTGTGCAAACGTTATGGTGCTGAAGTGGCTGAAAAACCCTAGAAAAATTATCCACAATGCAGCATAGAAAATAATGAAGTGTACATTGTTTTGCATCACCCATTATGAACAGTAAAAAATAGATGCTAGAAAACTAGATGCAGTGGTCCTTGAAGAGAAGACAAAAGCAGCATTGATAATTGAAATTACTACACCCAATGACTACAGTGTCTTGCGTACAGAGAGACCCAAAGTTATAAAACATCAGGATTTGCAGGCATAAACAAGAGCAATGTGGATGAAAGATGCACAGCCAATTCCAATAGTTGTAGGAGCAATGGGTGCAATAGAAAGAGTCTACAATCGTAGTTAGACATGTTAGCAATACATGGTAATCCGGTATAAACTGCAGAAGGAGTTAAATGAAGGTCGAAGTAAAAAAATAAGGACAGACATTTGTTTCAGACTGCATATCCTTGAAAATTCATGCTAATGCAAAACCTGTTATTCTACCAACTTTCTAATATCAGCTAATAATAAGGCCCTTATCAAAGGGTGCCCAATTATTACTGTGGAATATTATTATCCAAATAATAAGTGTGATGAACAGCAAGGCTTATCTGGAGTGGCTTGGAATGTATCACTATTTACATGCACTTTACTCTAGAGCTTAAATTATCTCTACATAAAACAGCCACAGTTGAAAGGTTTAAAAATATTTAATAAATAATGAGAACACAAGACAATACTTCTTACTACACAGTGCTAGTCAAGAGTTCAGAGATCACAGAGAAATGTTTAAAATAATACAGTAGAAAAGTTCTGACATCAATACAGAAAACAGCCAGACTTGACTATTTCCTATCTATATCTAAGAGCAAACACAGTTCTAAAATAAACTTACATATAGAGCAGTTCTGAAAACAAATGCAAAATGATCTGATTCTCTCTCTCCTTAAATTGGTAACACAGTACCACTGACTCATTTCAGATTACATCATCATTTTCCGTTTCCCAGGCTAACAGAAACCCAAGACTGTAACAGCCCTTTTCAGCTCGTCAGGAAGCCAAACATTATACATGTAAATTCTAGCCACTAACTCTGGTCTCAAAACAATATGAAGAATTCCTTCATTCTGACATCTCAGCTGCGAGTTTTGAGATCAAACAATTATACAATGCTTGACTTATCAGCTTTCCTCCAGCAGAGTGCAATATGGTTACATTTTTGAAGTTCAACATTTACCATAATTTTCTTACATATAAGAGAACAAGCATGTGGGTTACATTAATATTTACAAATGACAGAATTTTCTATAAAATTCTATCTAGCTAGGCTGGCAGCCTTTACACTGGATTCCAAGATGCATCTTTTTTTTTTTGGCACCAGAAAAATTACTGAATAAAAACCTTTGCTTATTTATTCTAGGGACAATGGCTCTATGACCCCCGTTGAAACATGTGCTCCAAACTGCAGGAAACAAGAAAGTTTGGTTTACAGGCGGATGAGGAATCACTTGAAAATGAGGAAGTGACTCCCACTGGCATCTGTACCCCTGTTGCATTATTTTCAGAACCCACTTGTCTGATATAACTTGATGCCACTGAGGAGGATGGTCTAGACTGTGGGCTAGATTTAAAGAACTGCCAGGGTGGGGTAGGGAGGAAATGAAGGGGTAAGTCCTCAAATCAGGCTTTTCATACTGTCCTTGGCTCTGGGAAATTAACCCCTTTCTTCCTTGAGCCTCCTTGCCATTGCTTTTTAAAATTCTAGTTTGCTTCTTGAAAAGGGCTCCTGAACTGAGAAGAAAGTTTTTTTAAACCTAGAATGGAGGGTTGAAGGATTTGGGTAACCCTCTGAATTCAATTCCCTATTTCATCAAGTCTTTTAAGGACCCCAACAGCAGAAAGACCAGAAACGTAACCATGCAAATCTTCTCATAACTGAACCAGTAGTAGTTGGCTTGTATACAGCATCATCAGAAACATAAGAGCACTTTAAAGAGCATTCAGTTACCCGAGAAGCAGACACAATTAAAAATTTCAATGAAGATTGAAGATTTTACTTTTTTAAAAAGAGGGAAAGTTAAGTTAATTTTCTCATGTCCTCGAAAGACACCAGTGAAAATGTTAACATGCAAGCCTGCCAATTCAGAAAGTTAAGACAGCAAACAAACTTTCTTCCCAAATGCATCAAAAATGCAGTCAGCATTCACAATAAATTGTGCAGTAGATGGCTATGCTGAGGAAATAGCTGCAGGATCTGATTTGGGATTAGAAAAAAGAAATACATGTCTGAGATATCTTGTATAGCCTATCAGACCTTTTAGGAGCAGAATGATGGCTGTCAGACATACTGCAAGCGGTTAAGGAAAACATCCTCTGATGCTGATAAAACAGAAGAACATGTGAATGCCTGAGGAAAATTAATTTGCAAGAAATCATATTTCAATTAGGAGACAGATTTCCCCTTGCTCCTACTGAAACAAATTTAAAAGTTATGTACCTACCATAACTTGGCATCTGTGTTGTCCATTTTCATTCTTCCTCACTGATGGGTTACAGATCTGACCTTCGGATCAGACTCTGCAGCATTTCCAAGACTTGGATCCAAATCTCAAGCTCCTTCCTCTACCCATAATGCTCTAGATCCCCAACTTCTCAGATTGAGTTTGCTGCCTTACTGCATATTGCGATATAGAGATAGGACAGACATACGAAAAAGATTTGATGCTCAAACCTAGGGCTCCATTATCCTCCTAAAATCCTTCTAGGAAAGACAAGGCCAGTGGTTGACTGGGAAGAAAGAAAATTGGCAACACAGATATCAAGTTATGGTAGATACATAACTTTAACATCTGATGTTGCCCTTTTCATTCTTCCTCACTGATGGGTCAGAGTCCCCAGCTACACAAGTCTTGGGAGGCCCTCAAGGAAGGACAAGCCAAAGCACCACTGAACCAAAGGAAGCTCTGCTTCTGAAGACAAATGTCCAATTTGTAATATGTAACAAAGGCACGAGTCTTTGACCAAGTGGCTGCAGTGCAGATATCAACTGAAATTCTCGAGAAAAAAGCAGATGAAGTTAGCCATAGATCTGGCAGAGTGGGCTCTGGGAGGGGTGAGGCAATTACAAACCTTTTTGAGAATAAATCAGCAAAATACAGTCAGTAATCCTTTTGGCCAGAGTAATTTTGGAAACTGCTTGACTTAAGAGGTTAGGGAGAAAGGATACAAACAGCTGATCAGTACTGTTTTGTTCTGTGAAGATAAAAACATGGTTGTTTGGGAACATCAAGAAGGTACAGCATATATTCGCCCTTATTAGTAAAGTTTGGAAAGAAAACTGGTAATTAGTCTCAGTGGCCACTTTAGGTATAAAGGAAGGGTTGGTTCATAGAAACACCCTATTTTTATGAAAAACAATGCAAGGAGGCCTAGCTAATAAGGCCTGGAGCAATTATTTTTGCTGAAGTAATAGCTACCAAAAGATAGCTTTCCAAGAAAGAAAATTCATATCACAATTGTTTGCTGGTTCAATGGGTTTCTGGGTCAACCCCTGGAGGACTACCGTGAGGGTCCCAAGGCAGAGAGGGATCTTTTATTGGTGGTCTAAGGAGAAAAATGCCTTTCATGAAAACTTTATATAGTCTGGAAGTTGACAAAGAAAGGGATTTGTTTCCAGCGTGGAAGTTGGATATGGCTGCTAAATGAAGTTTAATAGTAGAAAAACTAGCTCCTTCCTTAAAACAGAGTAGTGAGGGAAAGAAGGATGGTGGAAGTAGGAGCTCAGAAAGAATCTATATTCTCTTTAGAAGCCCATATAGAGAATCTTTTCCATTTGCTTCTGTAGACTTTCTTGGCGGAGGCCTTCTGGGAGGCCAAGATACTGTCACAAACTGGGGAAGTGAGCCTGAACCTTCTCACAATTACTGGAAGTGGAGAAAACATGAGGTCAGCTTAAGGGCCTGGAGGTTGGGATGTTGAACCTCTGATAAGCGAGATAAGAGATCCCAAATAGGCTCTAGTATCTATGGAAGATATCTGAAGTGAGACCACAGCAAGGGGAACCATACCTGTTGAGGCCAGAAGGAGCAATGAGGATGACTGAGCTCTTCAGCTTGTATGCTTTCTGTAGAAATTTCAGGATCAGTGGAAGAGGGGGTAAAGCACAGAAAAGACCTGGGGGCTAATTGTGAAACAGAGCATCCCTCGGTGACTCTCCCAAGGGGGCATCAAAGTGAAGAACTTGCTGCACTTGTTGAGAGGAGAGACACAGTGATGGCAGCAAGGCTGGCCCCAACGGCTGAATATCATGTTTGCTACTGAATGACTGAGGGACCATGTGTTAGGAATCAGAATGGACCTGCTCAGTCTGTCTTCCAGCACACTGGTTTTCTCCTATATGTGGGATGCAAACAGAAAGCAGTCTGAAGAGATCGTCCCCATTCCCAGCCCTTCATGGCCTCTCTGCACAACGAGTAGGAGCGGGTTCTTTCTTGTCTGTTGATGTGCCAGACTACTGAGATATTATCTGTGTGTATTGCAATCGTCCCAAGGGGAGAACATCCTGAAAAGCTTGCAACATCAGAAGGACTGCTCATCTCTAGGACCTTGGTATGCAACTTGGTCGCCAATGAGGACCACATGCCTTGGACCATCTTTCTTTTGAAATGCTCCACCTCCCCCAGTTGGGAGGAGTCCATTGTCACTGTGGTTATTGGGGGAGGAGAGAACAGCCTGCCCAAAAACAGGTCACCTGACTGTATCCAACATCGAATATGACATTTGCAAATTGGTGCGAGTTTGACTGAAACAGACAGAAGCTGTCAAAGAACATACCACTGTACTGTCAAGGTCCGTTGAAGGATTCGTAAGAAGAATCTTGCTAGAGGGATTAGAATAAAAGGCAGCTGACATTGATCCAAGAGCTTGTAACGCTAGTTTCACTGGAGGGGACAGATGAGACACTAAGTCCCACACCTGAACTCACACAGATGTGATGCGGTGAAGAGATAATAAAGCCACACGAGTTGTAGTAGCCAGTTCATTTCCTATAAATTCTAGAGTCTGTACAGAAGTCAGGTTCAATTTGGCAAGATTTATCATGACGCCTAGGGAGTTGGAGATCTGAAGCAAGTAATCCCTGGCTTGTAGAAGTTGATGCCTAGTTGGGGTGGTAAGGAGCCAATCGTCGAGACACCTGGAATCCTTCGGGCCTCAGGTCAGCTGCCACAACTACCATGTATTTGTTGAACACCCAGGGGGCTGTGGTGAGTCCAAAGGGCAGTGCTCTGAATTGGTAGTGATCGGCTCCCCACCAAAAGCGCAAGTGTCTCCTGGACTGCCTATTTTGAGAAGATAGTAGGCGTCCTGGAGATCTATAAAGCACATCCAATAGTCTCTGTACAGAAAAGGCAGGATGGACTAAACTGTAACCATTTGGAAGTTTGACTTCTTTGCATACTAATTCAGACTGCTAAGATCCAAAATTGGTCTTAGGACCCCTGTTTTCTTTGGCTCCAAAAAGAAGCAGGAGTAACTTCCAAATCCTATTTGTTTGGATCAGACCTCTTGAATGACTCCTTTGTAGCAGCTCTTGAACTTCTTGGGTTGCATACTCCCTCTGACTGGGAGTAACGCCGGGGAGTTTCTTCCTTGGAACAAGAGGTGGAAAGGAAAAGAGAATGTAGTAACCTATATTATGCTTAGCACCCATGCGTTGTTTGTAAGACTTGTCCAGATGTCCAGGTGCAGGGAAACACGACCCCTGACTGCCTCCAGAGATGGGCAGCATTTCAGGAGCACTGATAGGAGCTATCAGAGGAAAAGTCTCTGAAGCCCTGGTTCTGCAGACCCCCTCTACCTCTGGGGTGACGTCTGCCAGTGAAACCTCCTCCTCTCCCTCTAAAGAAGTGTCCCCGTGCAGGGCTTGAAAAGGTCCCTGATACTTCCGTAACCACATTTTCTTCCCTCCTCACTGGTTTCTAGAGAAAGCTGATTCCGATGGCAGACAGGGTCTTTCCTTCCTGCTCACTGCAGTTGATTTACCTTTCATGGATGGCCCGGATAAGGAGGAGCCATCAAAGGGATGGCTAAGTCTGAACCGGCTGCTCAAGAGGCGCCTTCAGCTGTATGGGAGATGAGCCTCATCGAAGAATTGGCAAAGGATGGTATAGTAGCCAGTTGAAGAGAAACCTTCTTGTGATCCTCCACAGACATGGACTCTGTGAGAGAGTTTGAAAGCTCCTTTATCAAAATCTCTGAGTAAAATGTGCCAGGTAATTTAATGACTTCAGTGTGAAAGTGGCTTGGGTGTAAATGTGCTTGCCAAACCTGTCCATCTCTCTGGATTCCCTGCTCGGTGGATGGACAGAGAAGTGCTGCTAGCTCCTTTTTGGTGGCTGCCACCACAACTATGACATCAACAGGGACACCCTTACTCCAATAGGTTCTGCCTGCTGGGGGGACTAGAAATTCATATGGGCATTTGGGGATGGGCTTGACAGTGTTCAGTTTCTTCCAAGCCCAGTGGAAACTAGGTCAATAAGTTCATCCAGCAAGGGGGGGGGGGGGGTCACCCAAGAAGTAGACAGGCCAGCCCCAAAAGCCTCCAGAAACACCTACTCTTCAGCCACCCTTCTGTTTAAGGGTTTCTAGAATATCTCCAAAGGAGACATCATCAGGTGGAGACTGAGGAGATCCTTCCCCCTCATCGAAGTCTATGTCTTCAGTGAGATACTCCATTGGGTAGAGTCTATTGTGCCGCCTCTTGCCTGTCTTCTTCCTGGGTACCTCCTCTGCGGGGTGTGCGGGGGAGGTACCAGAAGAATGAGGAAAACCCTCTGGGGAATGTGCAGAGACTTCCCATGGTAGTCTGACCCAGAGGAACAGGAGGCAGCAGAGGATGAAAGGTTGAGACTCGCTCTGGATCCGAGCTCCCACAGATAATTGGACCACAGCTGTCGAGAGCCAAAGCACCAAAAGCAAGAGACTGATCCGACAGTGTCCGAGCTGAAACCAACCCCCCCCCCCGGACCGACCTCTCTGATGCAAGAACCACTCTGGTCCGACGGCACTGGAGCAGGGCTGGTCAAGGAAACAGCCGAAATCGAGGAAGGGGGCTTCCTCGGATCACATGCCGACTCTCTCAGGAATCCTGGATCCCGGGACTCCGAAACTGCAGGTCTCATCAGAGAAGGAGACTGTATAGGCTGGACAGGTGCACTCATGGATCTGAGGGGGGACAGAGTTGGCATGACCCCCATCTGGATTTGAGCCCTAAGAAACTTCCCCATCATCCTCTCCATATTGGCCTCTGTCATGCTCCTAGAGGATCTGGAAGAAGCTGAAGAAACAGGCCTGTAATTTTTAGTTGGTGTCTGGAACAGGTTTGATGGTAAAGCTGATGAGACTGGTTTTAGTACAAATTCTGGAGACTGGCTCTTAACTGTTGGATCCGAGAGTCTGGGAGCAGACACTGAAGCTGATGGAAGAGGGGAAGTTAACTACAGTGATTACCTCCATTGGATCCAGAGAGACCTGTGGGTCTGAGCAGAGGGTCGTATTCTTTGGATCTTTAGGGTTCGGATCCAAAGTTCTCAAACTTTTCAGTAGGCTCCGACGAAGCTCTCTGAGACACAGAAAGGGCTTGTTTCTTAGATTCTATAGAGCCATGAGCTTTGGAGGGGGTTTGAGCCCCTGAGGAGGAAAGAGGAGGAGAAGGGAGCAAACCTTTAACAATCAACTTATTGCACCGGTCTGACAGGGCTCTAGGATTGACGTAGGAGCAAAAATCACACTAGGACTTCAGATGTTCTGGCCCCAGGCAGTAGAAGCACTTCTGGGCATCCAAACTGGGGATTTTATGCCCACAAGAAGTGCATCTCTTAAAGCCAGTGGGTTTGAGATGAAGGCCCAAAGAACTAGAAGAGAAAGAATGGATGCTCTAACTGCAACACAAGTGACGCACTAAAAAATCTAAATAGTTCAAAACTATGCCATACCAAAGAGACATTTTTTTTTTTTTTTTTTTACAGCTATAAAACAAAGTTATAAAAAATGCCAATGGGCACCAGAATAAACAGATGAAAGGGGTAGAATAAGAGAACCCCAATGCCTGCGAAAAACTAAGTAAAACTCAAAAGGGAGGACACTAATTTTAAAGTTATAAAAGTACTTGGCTATAAAGCAGCAAGTAACTCAAAGAAATTTACTGTTACAGCCAGAGACTCTGAATTGCATTCTGTCACAATAGCGGCAAATGAGATCTGATGAGTTGGGGATGGTGTAGAGCATTGTGGGTAGAGGGAGGAGGCCGGGATTTGGATCTAAGTCTTGGAAGTGGCCTTTATTTAAGCTACAGTTTCTGAAGAAGAGTCTTCTGAAGGGAAATCAGACAAAACAAATTCCTCAGAAAAAAAAAAGTGCTGCACTTCCAATCCTTGCTCTTCAAAATGGTACTCAGTAACAGAAAAGGGATATTATTTTCCTTTTTCTATTTGAAGTCAGTGAAGAAACAGGATTTAATGCATTAAAGGCAGAATCAGTCTATTAGCAAAACCCATCATGTCTTCCTTGTCCATAACGAGAGAAGCAGAAGTCAATTTCTTAACTTTTTTTTTTTCTTGTGGACCCCCCTGGAAAAATGACTGACTTGTGGCAGAAGAACTAGCCTGAGAATCAGGCACCTTAGCCTGGCTGTGCAGCACAATCTCCTACTTCTTCCTCTGAAACCGACCAGTGGTTCTCCCGTGGCCAGCAAGGATAGCCCTACACCCGCAGAGGACATGTCTAATTCTCAGTCTTTACTGGCTTCACAATGAGCTACACACTAAAGGGACCAAGAGACAATGATGAGATGTGTAGGAAAATACAGTTTTGTACCTACCATAAATGTAGATGTTCGAGTGCTAATACAGCTGCAGTAATCACAGATGGGTTCTCTGCCGTCAGGCGGTCCCTCGGTCGGCCGAATTCCAAAGTCTTGGTCCGGCGTCGGTTGTCGTCGCTTTCTCTTCTGACGTCAGTGAGGCCAGAGTATATAAGACACAGCCGATGCCATGTTCTTCAGTCTTTCTTGCCCCAGATGTCAGGTGCCCCCAGAAGGAAGGCAATACCTAAATATTGCTTATATACATATACAAGCAATGCAATATAATCCAAAATCAGTGGTAGCAAGCAAATAAAACATAGCCGGATAACCCAGTCAGGTAGTATGAAGAGGTTGCTAGGCCTCATGCCTTTACCAAGTGGGGAAGGAGGGAGGGAAACCTGTACTGCAGCTGTATTAGCACTCGAACATCTACATTTATGGTAGGTACAAAACTGTACTATGTTCATCGTGCATACAGCTGCAGTAATCACAGATGGGTAGAATCCCAAAGCTATGTACTGGGTGGTAGGTACTAGGAGGAACTGGGTTGAGCCAGAATGCCCTGCAAAACAGCAGTGGCAAAACCTGCTCTTGTTCTGGAATATAAAGGCAGATGGTAGTGTTTTGTGAAGGTATGTACAGAACTCCAAGTGGCTGCCTCCAAAATATCTTTGGTGGGAACTCCTCTGAGGAAGGCTGTAGAGGTAGCTGTGGCCCTGGTGGAGTGTGATCTGATACCTGCAGGAACAGATTTCCCATGATAGGACTAACAAAACTGTATGCAGTGGCCTATCCACTTTGAAATAGTCTGTTTTGTAACTGGCTTCCCTTGAGCCCCTACAGCATAGGACACAAATAGTTGTTCTGATTTCCTGAAGGACTTTGTTCTGTCCAAATAATAACGAAGCTGCCTATGGATGTCTAAGGTGTGTAGCAGACTTTCCCCTTTGTTTTGAGGATTGGGGTAAAAGGTGGGTAGGTGTATGGCTTGATTTAAAGCTACCCTGGATACCACTTTAGGCATAAATGATGGGTTGGTACGAAGGGAAACCCTGTCCTGATGGAAAATGAGAAAGGGCTGCACCGCCATGAGGGCCTGAAGTTCAGAAACCCTACGAGCAGAAGTGATGGCCAGAAGGAAGGCTGTCTTCCAGGACAAATATTGCAAATCTGTTGAGGCAGCTGGTTCAAAAGGAGGCAATGTTAATTTTTCTAGTATGTAATTAAGATCCCAGGCTGGTATTGGTTGTTTCCTTGGTGGTCTTATATTCTTAGCCCCTCTGAGGAACTGTCGTAAGAGTGGGTGAGAAAATAAAGGAGGATCAGTGTTGAATTCTGCAGAGATGGCTGAGGCATGGATTTTTATGGAAGACAAAGAAAGTCCATTGTTCAATAGCTCCGCTAGGTACTGTAATACCCGAGGCAAGTTCAGTTTTCTATGGTCCTGGCCTTTTTTTTCATTCCAAGAGCAAAACCGCTTCCATTTTGCGGAGTAAGCTTTTCTTGTAGCTGGCCTTCTGGCCTCCAAAATGACATCCTGTACCTCCTTGGAGAGTAGGTTCTGTTGTGGTGTTAAGGAATTTTCCATGCAGCGAGATTGAGTGTTTTCAGCTGACTGTGAAGAGTTTTGTAGCTGTGTTGAGTCAGCGGAAGAGGCATTAGAGGCAGGGACCAGGGAGGAGTATGTGTTAGGCTCCTCAGGAGTGGGTACCAGTGTTGCCTTGGCCAATCTGGAGCAATCAGTATCATCTTCGGTTTGTCTGTTCTTGCTTTCAATAGCACCTTGGGCAGAAGAGGCAGAGGTGGGAATGCGTAAACTGTCCATGCTGTCCAACTGAATGAAAGGGCATCCACTCTCCAGGCCTTTGAGTGAAAAGTCTTTGAACAAAACTTTTCCAATTGATGATTCCTGTGGGAGGCAAAAAGATCTATGTCTGGCCTCCCCCATGCTTGGATTATTTCTGCAAACACCTGAGGATGTAACTTCCATTCGTGTGGATCTGTCATTTTTCTGCTTAGATTGTCTGCCAGTGTGTTTTCCAATCCTGGCAAGTACTGTGCTTGAAGTTCGATTTGTCTTTCTAGAGCCAAGTTCCAAAGAGTCATGGCTAGTCTGCACAAGGGGTATGAATGTGTTCCTCCTCGTTTGTTTATGTACCACATTACCGTGGTGTTGTCTGTTCTTATCAGTAATTGTCCTGGATGCAGGAAGTCCTTGAAAGCTGTAATTGCATTTATTACTGCTAGCATTTCTTTTTGATTGATGTGAAGGTGCTTTTCTTTTTGGGACCATTTGCCCTGAATGCACCTGTTGTCATGTCGCCCCAGGCGTAGTCTGAGGCGTCTGTGGTTATGACTTGTTTTGCTTGAGACTTGCAGAATGGGAGGCCTTTGTTTGCTTGACATGCTTGGGCCCACCATAGAAATTCCTTTTGCAAACATGGAATTATTGGTATTACTGTTTCCAAACTGTGACTGTGTTGAGACCATAGGTTTTTTAGGTACCATTGAAGTTTCCTCATATGCAGCTTTGCAAATGGGGTTAATAGAATGCAAGATGCCATGAATCCCAGAGCCTGCAGGATTTTCCTTGCAGTAAGCCTGGTACTTTTTGCTAGTATTTTGAAGTACTGAGATAGTTGCCCTTGTTTTTCTGGTGTAAGGTAGGCCATCTGGGTGTTTGTGTCCAAGTTGGCACCCAGGAAAGTTATTTTCTGGGATGGTGTTAGCCTTGATTTCTCTTTGTTGATTGTATATCCCAGAGAAAGCAGTAACCGTGTCACATATGCCAGATGTTCCAGAAGTATGTTCTTGCTGTCGGCTTGGATCAGGCAGTCGTCCAGATAAGGGTAGATTTGTATCCCTTGAAGTCTGCAGTAGGCAATCACTGATGTCAGGCACTTTGTGAATACTCTGGGCGCAGTAGATAAGCCAAAGGGCAATGCAGGGAATTGATAGTGGATTGAATCTGCAAGAAATCTGAGGTATCTTCTGCAGCTTTGTCTGATTGGGACATGCAGGTATGCCTCCTTGAGGTCCAATGTTACCAGCCAGAACTCCTTGCCCAGCATGGGAAGAAGCTGCTGTAATGTGAGCATCTTGAATTTTGGTACGATTAGAAATGTGTTTAGGGTGGATAAGTCCAAAATGGGTCTCCAGTCGGTTCCTTTCCTTGGTACCAGGAAAAGTCTTGAATAAAAACCTTGACCTTGTTGGTGAGTAGGTACCTCTTGAATAGCTCGCATGCTTATGAGCTTTGAAATTTGCAGTTGTGCCTCTGCCCTTTGATTTTGTGGCAGGTTTGGCATGCCTCTCATTTTTGGAAGAGTGTGAAATTGAAATTTGTAGCCTCTGTTTATAATGTCCAGGATCCATTTGTCTGTTGTGACAATATGCCAATTGCTGGCAAATAGTGCTAGTTTTCCTCCCAAAGGTGCTGCCAGCTGAGACATGCTTGGCTTGGAAATGAGGGAGTCATTGGGTTTGCTTCCTGTATTGTTGTGCACTGTCTTCGCCACCTCTTGGTGCTGGAGTTTGCCATTGTCGGCCTCTATATGATCCTTGTGATTGCCCTCTGCCCCTTGTGCGTCTGTATCTACCTCTTTGGGGCTTGTCAGTGGCTGGAAAGGACCAGTTTTTTGAAGGCCAATTTCTGCTAAAACGTGGTGGTTGGACCTGTAAGAAAGCTTTGACAGTTTGCATAGATTTGGCTTTTTCTTCCATTTTCCGTAGTATCTCCTCAGCATTAGTACCAAACAGCACATCCTTTTGTAAAGGAGCATCTAGAAGTTTAGCTTTCACATGATCAGGTAAATTTTGTTCCCTAAGCCAGGCGTGTCTGCGAATGACTGATCCTGTAGCTGCCGCTCTACTTGAGGCCTCTAGGGCATCATAACCACATTGTAAAGTGTGTTTACCCACTTGTTCTGCACTCTGCATCATATCCTGTAACTCCTTTAAATCTTGTTGCTCAGGTTGAGACATTTTGTTCCTCAATTGTGATAACAGGAACTGTTGATATTTAAGCATATGAAACTGACAATTTAAAGCCCTCATGGCTAGGGTGGCCGAGGTACATACCTTTTTCCCCCACCTTTCCAAAGATCTTGATTCCCTTTCTGCAGGAAGTGGATTTTTGGCAGTGGAGGCCTTCAATCCCTTGGGGCCTTGTGAAATGGTTTCAGGGTCAGCATTATGGCTTTTGAAGAGAAATTGGTGAGAGCTGGGTACTCTGTAATACCTATCAGGTTTGACTGGTGCAGGAGGCAGAGAATCCAGGTTAAGACAAGCCTCCGAATAGACATCATCCAGTATGTCCAAAACAGGGGGTATAGCCAGAGGTCTGTGTTGAGGTAACAAAAGAAATTCCCTAAGTCTTTTCTTGGAATCTGAAAAGTCTTGGCCTTCCCAATGGAAGTGTTCCCTCAAGGTGTGTAAGGTTTCCCCAAAGGAAAAATCCTCAGGAGGGATACAGAGGAATGGACTGTTCTGCATCCGAATCCTCAAAAGGAGAGTAAGAGTGTTCCTCTGCATCAGAATGTTCTGATAAAATGGATCCCTGATCAGAAGAGGGAGAATCTTCCTCCACTCTGGGTCTCTTGTCTGGAGGGGGTTGAGAACCTCTGATAAGAGTAATTAAATCCTCAGTCATTCTAAGCATCTGTTTTTTAGGCATGGGACCTGGAGATGGGCCCTGTACAACAGGCCTCATGGGCTGCCTGGCTGCTTTGGATTTAGTAAAGGCCTTAATTGAAAAAGAAGATGAGGGCCTAAATACACCATGGGTGGAGGTGGACCTGTCCACATTAGTAGGCTCAACATTAGCAGAGGCTTCAGTTGTAGTCTGGGAAAGGGCCGAAGACCCAGCGGTCTTGGGTACAGAGGACACCGCCAAAGAAGTGTCGTCGGTAGTCAGGGACTGCAAAGGCGTCTCGCTGAGAACCAGACCACGTGTAGCCTGTTTTGGCGTGGTGTCAGCGGGGACCGCGGGCCTCGCGTGTCGGTCCTTTTCCTTGCGTTTTTTGATCAAAACGGTAGTCGGAGTGTCCGATGACATTTTATAATCAAAAGCTTTATCAAAGTAGTGCCGGGCGAACTCCGCCCGACGCTTAATAGTGCGTTTATTGAAGGTAGCGCAAAAGCTACAGCCCGAGACATCGTGGTCTGGGCCCAAACAAGGTATGCAGCGGGAATGGAAATCCTTATGCGGTATTTGCTTCCCACAAGAAATACAATTAACTTTTTCTGACATCGGTCTGAGGCAAGAAAAGTTTCCCCAACGGGGTACTTAGCTTTAATGAAGACTTCGGATTCCAAAATATTCGTAATTCAGGAGCTGGCCGACCGGCACTTGCGAACTGCTTCTGCTTCGGGCACCGTGCGGCAAAAAAGACTGAAGAACATGGCGTCGGCTGTGTCTTATATACTCTGGCCTCACTGACGTCAGAAGAGAAAGCGACGACAACCGACGCTGGACCAAGACTTTGGAATTCGGCCGACCGAGGGACCGCCTGACGGCAGAGAACCCATCTGTGATTACTGCAGCTGTATGCACGATGAACATCTAGGCTTGGACACAGCAGAGGTACCCAGCAGCAACTGAAACAGTAATGGAGGTGGCTTGCCACCTGCAGGCTCCTTGCGGTTGGGAAAGGAAGAACTGAGCAGACCAACAACTGTTCCATGGTTTAGCAAAGAAAAAAAGCCTACAATACAGGAACCTGATTCTGGGTGATTGGTACATACTCAAAGAAAAATTCAAATTTAGAAATAAAACTTTTAGTGACGGTCTCAAAAACCCTTAAATTCTGCCCCAAACAAATTCTACACAAATGTGGAAGAAAATCACTTAAAGACTTTTTACATATTTTTTTCACGCAAGCTTTACACTGATAAAAGTCATTTTACATGACATGACAGTCCACTAGAATAAAATTTCCTAGTATAAACTAATTATATCACAATGTGTGGAAGGGTTCCCCAAAAGAATACTCATTTGTCCAGCCTTGAAGGATTGTTAGCCAACCACCAGCTCCATGAAGCCTGAAGCAGGAATATACTTCAGCATCATGAAAGCTCTGAGGTTTTGGACACACTACGTTTTTTGAGCCCAAGCAATTAGAGCATATGGAAGGTGCGTTGAAGCTCTGAAAGCTAGCTGGTGGTCATATCCTTGGCAGGATATAACCCATACAGCTTATGCTACAGCAACAGTGTTCTAATAATAATCATCAGCATCAACCCCCTTTTCCCATTTTCTACATGCAGTTGAGGTGTTGTGTGAACTGTCGCCATCTGTCTTGATTCAATGCTACTCTCCAACCTTCTTCAACAGTCATGCCTTAATGCTGCAGGTCTTCTCTCTCACAATCCATCTCTTTGCTTGGCATACCCCATTTCCTCTTGCTGCCTTCTTTCTGTCCCAAATCTTTTGATTTCTGCATGCGTGCCTAAACTACAGTAGTTTGTTCTCTTTGACCTTTGCTGCAATTGGAGCTACTGGCTTCTGCTCTGATGTCCTCATTTCTTTCTCCCATACTGTGCGTACTACCACCTGTCTCAGGCACTTATCTCCATCTCCTCTAGCCTCCTCAACTGATCTGCCTTAACTGCCCAGATTTCTACACCACACAGTAGTGCTGGTTACACTGTTTTTTACACCTTACTTTTCAGCTTCTTAGGTATTCTTCTGTGATACAATACCCTCACACTTTGTACCAATTGGGTGCACCCCCTCTAATTCCATCTCTGACTGCCTCATTCAGACTTCCCCTTCCCTCAACCATCTCCCAGATACCTGAAGCTGTTGACCTGTTCCACCATTTTCTCCTTCTATCTTAATTCTAAGCTTCTTCTGATTGCCCCCATTTGCTGTCATTGCAGCTGTCATATTTATACTCTGTTTCATCCCATTCAATTTTACATTCCAGCCCCCTTTCCTTTGTTGAAGTAATAGTTCAGAGTCTGCCTGCAATGTCACATTGTCTGCATACACTAACTTTGTTGATCTGTCCCCTCACACCAGTTTGCTAATGTAGTCCATCACCAGTATGAATACCAGTTGGTTCAGAGATGAACTGTGATGCACACCCACCCCGAATAGGAAACCCTCTGAGAGGCCAAACACTGTTCTTACTCTAGTTATTGTGTCCTTGTACATAACCTGCACTAATTTTTCTGGGACTTTCTGGGACTATTGATTATTATTGCAATGTTTTAAATGTCTGTATGCATAATGTTTTAAATATCTGTATGTGTAACATATACTGTAGTTTTTCTAGTTACATCTGTATATAGAGCCTTTTTTCCCCAGGCCTCTGCTGAAAATGGGTTCTGCTAACCTAGCCGAAGTATCCCAGTAAACAAATATCAAATAAATAAAATAAATTTGAGTGACTGCAGGACAGCCCAAACCAGCTTTCTTAGGACCTTTTCTTATTCATTCGCCAAGTCTAAGAATGCCCAGTTGTACTCTGTAGATCAGTGTGTGTGATATACCTTTAAGAAGCTTTCCAGTGTGTCAGTATTGAGCACGTGCAAGCAAAAGTGCCATTTTGAGTGAGCAGCCAGTGTGCGAGTACAAGTATGTTGTCAGTTAGTTAGATAATTCGTTTAAGTTTAATGTTCCTGCCATTCATCCTGATGGATTTGTATACAGCAAACTACTTACACGAACACCCAACCCTTAATGTCTTCTTAATGCACATAAGAAGAGTGTCATGGTGTCAGAATGGGATCTTGAGTTACAGCTATGAGACAGCCGGTTAAAGTTGGAGGAATATATAGGAGTGGATAATCCCTACTGCTCAAACAGCTCGCAAAACAGGTAAGAAAAAAATTCCAGGTACTAAAACTTGCTTAACTGATT
This sequence comes from Protopterus annectens, assembly GCF_019279795.1. Classification (NCBI taxonomy): domain Eukaryota; kingdom Metazoa; phylum Chordata; order Ceratodontiformes; family Protopteridae; genus Protopterus; species Protopterus annectens. Next base: position 395,255,683 of record NC_056742.1, read on the forward strand.
TCTTTCACTACAAATATAAAACAAAGCACTCAGAACACTGAAATGAATTTCTTATCAAATGAAATGTCCAAAACTGCGACATACTGAAAGAAATATTCAAAATAATTATGAAAATGTTTGAAACCATATCCGAATCGAATACAATGTACAAAAAGAGGAAAAAATTACCGTATTTTTTCGCTATGTACTACTGTTTTGTATTAACTAAAGCTATTCAAAATATCCAAAGTGTGCAACGTGTTTGCAAGTGTGTGCAGCATTACACTGCAGTTATTTCACAAAGTAAAACTGTTTCAAAGAATATTTTGCAAAGTACAGTTATTTCAAGCCATATTTCACAGAGTACAGTATATCAAAAAGCTTATTGTGCATTTGAATATTGTGCCATGTGTGTGTGTGAACGTTTGTACAGAATTACAAGGGCCAATTTTGCATTGTGTTTTACTATAATCTGTGGGCATGGCAAAGGGATATCACAGACCTGCACTGCTTGTGTTTGATAACAACAATGCAGAAAATTAGTGTGCGTTTGAGCAGGAATACGATATTTTCATACAGGCTGCTTTTTCTGACAAAGACGCATGTACAACAGCATGTGTTCTGCTTAATGTATCTGATTCAGAAGTCACTGAAAAAGGGCATTCATTTGTTTATGCACCTGCTGTGTTTGGAGGGAAGGGGAAAGACCAGCATATAGTGGTGCCAGCTGAAACAAGGGAAGACCCAGAGTGCTTAAAATGTGAATTTACCAAACGAGTATGGAAAGGCACTTATTTTACACAAGGGATCAAAAGCTGGTGAAACTTTTGCAGCATATATAACTGACTTTTGAAATGAGGCCAAAATGTGCAGATTTGGTGATTTGAGAGATGAGTTGATAAAGGACAGGCTTGTGTGTGGTATTAATGATGACACAGTGAGAAAGACTTTGCTTCGAGACAGTGATTTAACTTTGAATATGGCCATTGTCAGATATACAAGATTACAGAAAAGCACACAAGTATGAGTACAAATGAAAATAGCATTGGAAGGCACAGTGACAAATCTCATGTTGATACTAGGCAGGACATCATTAAAAAAAACAGACCAAAGAACATGGCAGCTACTGCAGGTCCTGTAACAGTCCCTGGGAAACCCAGAGTTTTTCCAGCATTCCCAGCATGCTCAGTGAAGCAAAAGGGTGAGTCAGCAAGTCAAAACATGTGCCCCCCACCTAGATTCATAGTCAACTGTCATAATTGTGGTGGCTGGTAATCATGAAGCCAAAAGAGAAAGTGCTTAGCTTTTGGTCAGTAGTGTTATTCTTGCAATTAGTGTAATCATTTCAAAAGGTTTTGCAAATCAAATAAGGCACATTAGAGGGCATTCTAACAGGCAAGTTGATCAATTAGAAAGCTGCAACTCTACTTTTTATGTTGATGGTGTGTCTGTGCTTCGTGAAACAGTTACTGCAGTAGATTTGTGGGCAAAGAACAAAATCTTTTGTACTGTTTGGATTAATGTGAGTCCTGTAGAGCTCAAAGTAGATACTGTCTCAAACCGCAATGTTATGTCAGCAGAACTGTTTGCTAGAGTAAAAGCTGCAGAACAACTTGATTTGACAAAGTGTGCACAGCTGGTTTATTATAGTGGTGAAGAGATTGAAACTGAAGGCTCAATCGTGCTTTCATGTTACTATGCTGAACAGCTATGACTTGCAATTTTTCGTAGTCAACAGACACATGCAGTCATTGGTATGCCTCAGAGACTGTTTGAAAATGGGACGGCTTACACTAAAAGAAGTTCACCATGTAAGCCTTCATGACAACTCAAATTTTACCCAAACTATTTTTTCCTGAGTATATTGATACTTTTGCAAACTAGGCAAACTACCAGTTGTGTACTTATGAAGTTAGACCCAGAGTTCAGACCAGCATGGAAAGTTCTAGTAGCTATGCAGAACAGATTCAAAGCCAAGCTAGACAAAATGGTGCAGCTAGTAGTAATTTGATCAAGAGAAGAACCTACTGAATAGGTATCCTCCATGGTGGTACTCATAAGAAAAGCTCAGATGACATCAGAATATGTATTAACTCACAAGATTTGAACCAAGTATTAAAAAGACCATCATCCTATATGCACAAAGAGGTTGCTGCCCTCATGCCAAACACCATTGTTTTTTTCTTTCTTAGATGCAGACAGTTCAGTTTGGCAAATTTTGCTTGACCGAAAATCTTCACTGTTAATCACAATCGGTACACCACTTGGAAGATACAGAATTCTGAGAATGCCATTTGAATTAAATTCTGCCAGTATACGTCTTTCAGTGTGCAATGCAGCACATTTTTTAGGCCATCTCTGTGCTGTTATAGTGTCAGAAGAAAAATTCAAACGAGTCACATCTGCCTCAGGTGATGAAAAACTTCTTTATTAGCAGCTAACCAGATTACACAGCATGTTGGCCAAGATGATCTCCTCCTTTCTGGTCAACTTGTTTACTGACATCAACTTTTATACTGCAAGCAAAACAACTTTTTGTTACATTTCTGACCGTTGACAGTTGGCTGTGGAAAACACCTGTGATAAACATGTTTATCACAAATCACCTCAAACCAACAGTTAGTACAGAATGTTCAAGAAGTACAGAATGTTCAGTTCAACAATGGTTGCTCAAATTTTCCAGGACACACAGCCTGCTTCAGCAAATTAACTCTTACTCGGCCGTGCGTCCTTATCCCAGGCTTCACTGAGCTATAACCAAGTCTCTTTATACTGAAAAGCAGAAAACAGATATTATTCAGGTTTATAAGCAATGCTGCATTTTGTTCACAGATGAGGCCCATCTTTGATAGGCATATCCCAACAAATAACATGTTCACTTTGCAAGCAGAGGAAAAAGACAAATAACAGTATGTTTTTAAAACTTTTTCTCTTAACATATAGTAGATGATATTCTAGTAGGAGGTAATGGTGAAGACAAAAACCTCAAGAAAGTTCTGGAAAGATCACGTGAAGTAAATCTTAAGCTGAATCCTCAGAAGTGCAAATTGAGCTATGAGAAGTTACTTATGTTGGTCACTTGTTTACCAGTTCAGGTTTACGACCAGATCCTTCCAAGCAAATAGCAATTCTCGAGATGCCAGCTTCAGACAATGGTCAAGCCCTACGTTTTCTTGGCACGGTCAACTACCTAGGCAAGTTCATTCCAGATTTAAGCCAACTTTCAGTGCCATTACGAGAGATGACATGCAAAGATGTAATTTGGCCATGGTCAGAACAGTACCAAAAGAGTATTTTCTGGCCTGAAACAGAAAACTGCTAACCCACCAACTCCCAGCTACTATGATGTTCACAAACCAGTTACTCTTTCCTGCGATGCTTCTAAATTTGGTCTAGGTACAGTAATTCTTCAAAAGGGTAGACCAGTAGCCTATGCATCAAGAACTCTTACCCAAACTGAGATGCAGTATGCCCAGATTGAGAAAGAGCTTTTGGCAATTGCATTTGCATGTTCAAAGTTCCATGACTACATTTATGCTCGACCTATCCAGATTGAAACTGACCACCAACCTCTAGTCACTATTTTGAGAAAGCCTATGCATACAGCTCCAGCTAGACGGCAAAGTATGACGCTCAAATTGCAGAAGTACAATTTCACTCTTGTTTACACAACAGGCAAACTTCTTTTTCTTGCCAATGCCTTATCCAGACCGTCCAGGGAAAAAAAAAAAAAAAAAAACAGAACAGCATGACAATGAGCAACTTCATTTTGAGGTCAAGGAGGTGAGAAATTTTTCTTCCACACATCTTGATGAGCTCAGAACTCCCACAACTTCAGATCAGATTTTCCATAGGCTCAACCACTTTATCAATCGAGGATGGCCTTCAAAGCAATCTTGTTTACCAGTAGAAGTGCAACCACATTTTCCATACAGAGATGAGATTTTGTCAGACAATGGTATCATCATGAAAGATCCTAAAATGATTGTTCCAAAGTCCTTGCAACAAAAGTATTTTAAGATCTTGCATGGTGGCCACCCAGGAACTGATTCTACCAAAAGAAGGGCGAGAGGTCTAGTATTTTGGCCTTCTATGTCAAGAGATATTGAGAAAGTAGTTTTATCTTGTTCAATATGCAATAATAGAAGGCCACATCAACAAAAAGAACCACTTCAGTTAAGCCAGATTCCTGAACTACCTTGGTTGGCAGTAGTCACAATTATCTTTGAGTGGAATGGGTCAACATTATTCGATGTTAGTAGACTCTTATTCAAATTGGTTTGAGATTGACCTACTTCCCAACCTAACTTGCAATACTGTCATTACTAAGTTGAAGTGACATTTTTCTGTCCATGGTAGTCCACACAGAGTTATTTCTGACAATGGTGCACAGTTTACAAGTCAGCAGTTCAAGAAATTTGCAGAAGCATGGGACTTCAATTGAGGGCATTCAAGACTACTTGTAATATGAACAAACGGCTTGGCTAAATGCACAGTTCAAAGTGCAAAACAGGTGTTAGAGACATCCTGACGTGACAATATCGATGTTTTTCTCAACTTGTTAAATCTCAGAAACATTCCTCGTGATAAACATCTTGGCTCACCTGCCCAGAGACTTATGTCGAGACAAACCAGAACCACACTACAAATCAGCCATAATTTATTGGTTCCAAGTGCTAAGAACAAAAAAGCCGTAAAAGCCCAACTGTTGAAAAAGCATTTTCCCCAGAAGTCTTACTATGATAAAACCAGCAAACCACTCCTTTCTTTACAAAAAGGGGAGATAGTGAGGATGCAGACGTCAAAAGGTTTTGATCGCATCTGATTTGTGAAAAGTCTGTACCAAAAGCCGAGATAGTACATTGTGGAATCACAAGGAATGGAATTCAGATGAAATCGGAAGCATTTGTTACCAGTGTCCGAACCAGTGTTACAGCATATTGACTGTGACAAAGACTCTAGTTCTTACAGCGACTTGTCCAATGTTCCTGTTCCAGAGAACATTCCGTCAGCAATCCCCGTTCCCGAGAAAATCTCTGAAACTCCTCAAGCAGAAGACTCCCCAGTGACTTTCCCTGTTGCTAAACCCAGTCCTAACCATTATGTCACGAGATTAGGTCGCATCTCGAAACCTACTTCCAGATACAAGGCAACCTGGACATGACTGAAGTTGTTCTTTACTAGTGTCTGTATAATTGCACGCCTATTCAAATGTCATTGTTTACATGAGATAGTTCAGTAAAGAGGGAGGATGTAGATCAGTGTGTTTGATATACCTTTAAGAAGCTTTCCAGTGAGTTGGCACATACATACAAGTTCTGAGCACATGCAAGCAGGAATGCCATTTTGAGTGAGTAGCCAGTGTGTCAGCATGCAAGTATGTAGTCAGTCAGTTAGTTAAATAGTCCAAAACCAGTTAGTGGTGCAGGTAAACGGGTTCTTCAGCAAAACGAAGTATAAAATAAGCAAAAATAGAAGAGAACACATGTATGATACTTCCAAGCAAGTTGGAACTAATGCATTGGCGAGACATGTTATAGAGAGTGGGAATGGACATGAATTTAAATTTATGGCCATTGAGATTGTAGCTTTAGGACACAGAGGGGGGGACATTAGAAACGGTAGAAACCAAAGAGCTGGATTGGATTATTAGGATGCGTGCAAATATGGGTAAAGGCTTAATGAAAAAGTATCCATTAGACCTATACTTCTTAATAGACCTCTTCCTAGGTAACTTGTGCTGTTTATTATTTTGCATGCATTCTTATGCTATTATTTATTCATGCTTTTTATTCATTTATCTGCATAGTTTTATCTTTGTATTTTTTAATTTTTATATGCACTTCATATATGTATTTATATGCACTCTATATAGACCTTGATATGAGAACATGATGTTGCAACACTAAGACGTTGCATAAGTTTAACTGAACTGAGCTGCCTATTGGTTGAACCTGATTTAAATAGAGGATGATTTTGTGCAGTTGCTGCCTGATGAAGCAGCTTGCTGCTGTGAAAGCGCTCACCCATCACTTTATTACAGAGTTTATGTTTTTAAGTGCCGTGGTCTGGAGCCTTCTTCTATTTTTGCTTATTTTATAGTTAAACAGTTTAAGGTTAATGTTCCTGCCATTCATCCAGATGTATATGTATACAATAAACTACTTAAATGAACACCCAAGCCTCAACGTCTTTCTAATGCACATAAGAAGAGCAACATACTCCTTCCTCACCCCAGCTTCTTCTCAACTGTCTCAATGCAAATAGTGGGCTGCCTGTCCTGCATCCTGATCTGAATCCAAACTGCTCATCTCACATCTTTGCATATTCATTTATCAGTCACTTCTCCATAACATTCATGCAGTGTGATAGGAGTTTGATACCTCTGTACTCCCCACAGTTGTTAATGTCCCCTTTATTCTTGGAATACTGTAATCCACATGCGCGGCCTCAACCTGGTCTGTGACATTAATTTGACTTGTTGCCGGGACACATTTGTGTCCCAGAGACTCCCGTCTGTGAAATAGACTCCCTCTCCCACGTCAAGCAGAGTACCTCTTTACCCCTTTTTAAGCGCAACCTGGACAACTGGATGGGAAATAGAAAATGCATACCTGGGATTCCACCCGTGTCCCTGCTGGACAGCGGCATTGGGTGTTGACTTGTCTAAACATGGGCTAAACTCTTGGCTAGGCTTATAAGGGTCTCAGTGCCAACAGCCTAGTAACTTCCTATGATCCTATAGTACGCTTATATTCCAGTCATCTGAGATACAACCCTTCTCTCTATAATGCTAGGAATACCACCCCCCCCCCCCCGGAGCCATTTCTCCCCTAATTCACCCAATATCTTGATTATATCTGCTGTGATTTCATCCGAGCCTGCTGCTTTTCCCAACATCAGTTTTCTTAGTGCTGTTCTTACTTGAAGTGGGGGCTCCTCCTCCTCTTTCATTGTAGGCTGTGTCAGGGGCAGTACAGCGTCTGTGGGGTTTTCTTCATTCAGAAGCTGCTGGAAGTACTCCTTTGATCTACCTTTAATGTCCTGTGGACTAGTGAGCAGGTTCTTGCTGGCATCACATCCCTTATGAAGGGTGTTGACTATCTTCTTTATCCTTCTGTCTTTACCTTGCAACTTAACAGTCTTTCTTTGTGACATCTAGCAAGTCATTTTCCAGAAGCTATTAAAGTGCCTCTGATGTCTTGTTCTTTGCTACTGCAAATCCTCTCTTAGCCTCGCTGTTAGCCAGTCAGTATTCCTTCTCAACTTCATCCCTCATTTCTATCTCCCTCTTTTTCCTGCACATCTTTCTTTTGATGACTTTCTAGGCTTCTGATTTCCTTATGTAACTTGCCCTCCATACCTGGCTTGGCCACAAATCTGTTCTATAGTCCTCAGACATATAATAAAATGGCAGCACCTCCAAACAGCAACTACACATATTTCTGCTTCTTCCTGAGTGATTCCTTGAACTGATGCTTTCTCTCCAGTCAACTTCCAGGCATACCTCTCAGAGCAAGAAATCTGGACAAAACCATAAATAAAAGTGGGATAATGGCCCAAAAATAGGGACAAATTTTAAATATTGCTCTTACAAACTTAGAAAGTTGATAGAATAACAGATTCTGCATTAGCATGAATTTTTCCGAAGGGTATGAACTTAAATCTTTAATGATTTGCCACTAATTTGCCAGAAAAATCATAATTTTATGAAAAACGGATCAAAAATATGAGGCAAAAATCTGGACATTCTGCAAAAATCTGTACAGCTGAGAGGTATGCTTTCAGGTCTTCAGCCTAGTCTCTGTTGACCTTAAAGCCTTCTCTGACCACTGCTTGCAAACAGTTGTGACAACCAGTGGTTTATGCTGTGGGCCAGCTGTTCCACTGGGGATGACTTTGAAATCAATGATCCTACCCCAATGTCCTTTCCTTACTAGGAAGAGGTCTACCAGAGTTGCATGTCATGTTGGCCATTTTTGAATGGGATCTTGTGACACTCTCTCTTGTTGAACCATGTGTTGGCCCACCATCAAGCCATTTGCCAGACAGAATTCTAAAATGGTCTCTCCTCCTCTATTCCTGTTGCACCACCCATGTGGATCCAGGCAGTCTTCATATCTTGTTCTGTCTGTCCCAATATGTGGATTCAGGTCACCCATTATCAACGGGTTCCTATTATATAATCGAGGACACAATCCTTCGAATGTGTCTTGATCGAACTTGAAAGCACGAAACTGCATATAAGCGATTTTTTTCCACTGGGAAAGACATCGCTTGGCCACCTCCGTTACTTTGAGTCACTGTAGTGCGATCTTGGAGTTGGTATATTTAAGTGGGGAGGGGGAAAATCCCCCCACTTTATGTAATGTTTTGAAGTTTTTTTTTTTTTTTTTTTTTTTTTTTTTTGCGGAACAGCGATTTTTTTCCCCTGGGGAAAAAAAAACTCTGTTCCGAGTGTTTGGGAAAAAAAACGCTGTTCCGAGTGTTTGGGATTGTAAGCTTTTGCTTACATGGGGTTGATAAATCAGCATTCACTTTTTTAAGCATTTGCTGATTTAATATAGACCCTTATCAATACTAACTTATGTTGTCCTTGCTTTATCTAGTAGGTCCTGCAACAGATGTCTGAATGCTCTCTTTTTTCCTCACTACTGCAGCACTGCTGTGGGCCACAGACAGACTGTGAATAATGTCCAATCCTTACACTGGAGTCTGACTGCCATGAGTCTAACTAATTCTAATGATATCCCTCATGGTCTTCTAAAGCCACTCCCTCACCACAATTCTCAAATTGTTTCAAGCCTGTCTTTCTTGTAAGTAGTAGACTCTGGATTCCAAGCCAAATCGTTTTACTGCACTCCCCTTTCATCTCATCTCCTGGATCCCTAGCAAACTATCATGTGATACACTTCGAAGCTGCAGCTCATCAGTAAACCTATAAAAAATGCAGCAAACCTTAGTTCAAGTTTGGCAGGTTGGTCTTACTTTCAGCTTTCGCTCAACAGGGCTATCCCAGGTATCCCAAGCTACATATTGGACAGTACCTTATTAACTCAGGGCTGCTAGGCTTTTCGATGGCGCACATACCCCTCCCACCATTAGAATGGGTCCCTGGATTAGGTCCGAGTAAGCTTTTTTTTTGTTTGAGGGGGGGGGCATAGGATGAACCCCACAGACACACAGGGAGAAAATGCAAACTTCATACAGGCATTAGCCAAAGATCAGGATTTAACATTGTACATGGAAGGCAAAGACCTTAACCATTATGCCAACTATGTCTATAAACATTAAATCAACAGTGATCTAATGTTGAACTTGAAAAGATACCTAGATACGTGCCCAGAGGCTTGGATAAGAGCAAAGCAGTACATTTTTAATGGTCTTCTGCACCTGTCAAGAAAAGACAGGCAGCAGGGACAAAGTTTATGGCAAATGTAAAACAGTGAGTGGGGTGTCCCTAAACCAAGTGTGTGTGTGTGTGTGTGTGTGTGTGTGTGTGTGTGTGTGTGTGTGTGTGTATGTGTGTGGGTGTGTGTGTGGGTGTGTGTGTGTGTGTGTGTGTATGTGTATGTGTGTGTGTGTGTGTGTATGTGTGTGTGTGTGTGTGTATGTGTGTATGTGTGTGTGTGTGTGCATATCTACCTATATATGTATATTTACACACAAACACACACGTAATAGATGTACACATATGGATGATTTTGTATACATACACACACACACCTGTGTAAATATATATCCACATTCATGTATGTGTCTGTGTGCGTGTACCTATCTATATTGATACACACGTGTGTAAGAACTGGCACGTCAAAACCTGTAATTAAATACACCTCAGAAAAAGCCACCTATCCATCTACTTCATAATCTGGTAGGACACTGATGCTAAAAGTGCTTAGTAAACTTATTTACTGTAGTTTTTAGACGGTGCATAAGCCCAGTTTAACTAACCATAAAGCTACAGCATCAGTTAATGCTGTCAAGAAAACTGCATAGTTCCAAGCTTTGCTATGATAAATAACCAACGTTATTTTTTGGTTTGGGAAAAATTTGGTATAAAATTGTTGCAGTGTCAGTTCAAGCAGCATTTTACACAGCTCCAGTTGACGGACACTCTTCTCATTATAGACAAGACATTAACATTCCTTTTATGGTAAAGGCAAATGGAAAAAATACACTTTACAAAAATTATAGGCAGAATGTGGGACATCGATTTTGGTAGTAAACCACAAATAAGACAGGTAAGAGCACCACCCTAGTGGGGCAGCCTTTGCAATTCCACAGTAGAAAACTTCTGTAGTACTAATTAATACCGTACTGTTCCCCCCTCCCAACCACACAGTTCACAAGACTTCTCATTCCACTGCTGATTCATCATGAAAAAAAGTATTTTATTTCTGTCAGTAGTTTGCCACTTACGTAATGAGAGAGGCAAAAATAAGTGTGGCTTTCAAGATCATTTCTCTGCAAACCTTTGTGCAGATCTAAAAGTTAATTTGTATAAAATTTATTAACAGTATAGGTGCATCACATTGATCACACCTGCAATAGCCTTATCTAGATGGGTTATACCATGCCATGCATATCACAGCCAGCCAGTTTCGAAAACTTGAGGGCACTTTCCATGCACTCAAACTGTTAAGCAGCTTGAGCTGAGCTGACTAAAAGACAAGTTCGGATGCCAAGTCCTTCACAGCTTTACTGAAGCCAAAGAGTACATTCCACTGAGGCTTTTGAGGGTCGATGTTTGGTGTGTGCTGTTCCTTTGCTGGGCAGATTAGGTTATTCTTGGGGAAATAAAAGTTACATTCAATAATTTTGGTTATTAATACTTTCTTCTTCAAGAAAGTTATTTTAAACCTAGATGTTTATGTTTTAACAGACTGTCATGAGACTGCACTATACTTTTAAAAGGGAGCGTTCTTTTTCTATTAGTTTAAAAGTGGTTTTAAGTAATCGAAAAACATTACTTCTGTGAAGAAGTTGCGTTTATTTTACTTTGTGGGGATGGTAAAAAGTGTTTTAAATTGCTTTTTACTGAATTTGTCTGTGAAAAAAGTGCCTTTAAAGGCTTTTAGTTTTTACCAGCATTTGTTGCTTGTTTTCTGTGGGAATGAGGCACCATTTTCAGCTTTACCATGGAATAACCTGTCTGTTACACCGTCAGTTCTTCTTCCAGCCACAAAAATAAAAACTTAAGCAAAGAGCTCCTCCTTACAAATTTACGTTTCTGAGATGTCAACCAGACACTTCTGAAGAGCTGTTCTTCCACAGGAATAAACAGATATAAACTAGATCCAGTTCTAGGGTTTTCCACTCAGACTTTGGTCACTGTAAGGGAATATCTCAGGATTTTGGGTCTCATAACTTCTATGATTCTCATAATACCCCACATGAGAAAGATACAGTAGTACCTGAAGTCTCTCTGGCTCCAGCACCAACACCCTTTGTTTTTTCAGAGCCAGTACTGGAGTTTATCTGAAGGGAAAATCTCTTGATGGGGACAACAGATATCTTTAAACCCAGGTCTTCCCTTTTCCCTCCCACTTCCAAAGCAGTCATCACAGATGTCTTGGACCTTGCTTGAGGAATACGTTCAGGAGGGATAAAAATGCACAGTGTGGGACACCAAGGAAAGATGCAAGCACATAAATATAAAAGAGATGATTGCCCTGATCAAGGCACTCAACTCTCTGAATCATCTTTGGTCCCTGGGACCTCTTCAAGTTGTTATAGACAATACCGCAGTCATGTAATACATCAGCAAGCAAAGAGAAGCCAGACTGTATCCCCTCTGCAGATTAGCTATGTTTGTTTGGAATAGAACTTCACTGCAGTCTCACTCTACAGGCCATCCTACATTTTGTGTCAGTGCAAAGCTGTCCGTTAGGCAAGCTGAGCAAAATCAGGGCTAGACCTTCAAGAAAGGATACTAGATCAGGGGATCTTCCAAGCTTTGATCCATCTGTAACAAGTGCTTCAAGCTGACCTCTTTGCCTCCACTCTAAACAATTAGTTGGCAAAATTCTGCTCCAGGACTCCATGCAAAAAGGCCTGGAAGAAGGATGCCATTTCTTTTCCTTGTACAGGATTCTCAATATCCAGGGTACGTCTGAAGAGAAATCCCCCAAGATCATTATGGTGACTCCCCTTCTGGCCCAGGTATCTGTGGTTGTCCCTTCTTTTGGAAATGGGCAGGCAAAATTACCACAAACTTCCTCAAAGATCAGATATACTCATACAAGAACAGGGGTTTTGATATACCCTAATACCAATCAACTTCAAATGGCTGCCTGGATAATAGGGTTTTAATTCCACTTAGACACCTGTTTACTGAGATGTGCAGCAGGTACTAATGGAGGCAAGTAAGCCTACCAGTAGAAAATCATACTAGCAAATGTAAAAGGTTTTCTAGTGGGTGCCAACAACATAACCATAAGCATCCATTCATGGTTAGTTGCTCTCTGGTTTTACATTTGTGACAGTTACTATCCTATGGCCTTCTTACTCATTTGTCAAGGTTCATTTACAAACCATGTTATTGTGACTGCACACGGATCCTCCTCTTTCAATGCATGCTCATGTCAAAATGCTTTTTTAAGGAGCTTTTGCATAAGAGACCTCCAAGAAACTGGTGGCCTACCATGGGATATTAATTATGTGTTACAGAAGCTAACACTTGCCCCTTTTGTTCCAACTAACCTGTCTCAGTTAAGGTTCTTAACATGGAAAACAGTTTTACTGATTACTCTGACCTCTGGGTATTTGAGTTGCAAGCTGTGAGTTAACCCTATGTTATTTCCCACAAGGACAGGGTTTCTTTGAGGAGAAATCCCTCTTTTATGCCAAAACTGGTATAAGAGTTTACTTAAGCCAAACCATCCATCTCCCCATTTTCTTTTCTGAACCCAAAAAAGGAGAGAGAAAGGATGCTCCATACTTTGGATGTTCACAGACAACTCCGGTATTATCTTGACAGAAATAAATCTGTCAGATCTTAGGATCAATTGTTTAATTCTAGTGAAGGTAAAAAGATGGGGCAACCTGTGACTAAGCAGACTTTTTAAATGGCTAAGGCCATTACTTTTGTTACACTCACCATGACAGAACTATTCCAGGAAGGGTCAAGACCCACGCTTCCAGGGCTTTGGCTTCATCTATGTTTTTTTGAAAGGGTTGGATTCCAGAAGTATTCTAGAAGCTGCTTCTTGGCCTCTGTACATACTTTTACAAAGTACTATAAGCTTGATTCCTTCCCTAGGTCTATATCAGGCTTTGCAAGGAGCATCTTCCAGGGAATCCTGCACTCTTCTCCTTCCACCTCCCAAATGTAGAGAGCTGGGGTAAACTCCCCATATAACTGTCTACTGCAGCAGCGATCAATATGATGAACAAAGTACAGCTGTACAAGTAAACTTACCATAACATCAGATGTTCGAATGATCGCTGCTGCAGAACTGCTCCCTCCCTCCATCCCCCTTACTTTTTGGTTTGCTGTTTATACCAGGATGTGTTTATTTTTTTGTTCCATCTGGCATTGTCCTTTCAGAGCTCAGCCCCTCTCTTTTGACAAGAAAGCCCTGAAGAACTGGCACATAAACTTTTCTTTTGGTTAACTCAAATTGAGCTACCAGACAGTTTGAGCTTCTTGAAGGTGCCTTGAAGCTTTAGAAGCTGGCCAGTTGTTATATCCTTTGCAACATAAAACACATGTAGGCAAGGCTACTGTAGCAGTGATTATTCGAACATCTACTGTCATGGTAAATTTAGTTACACAACTGTATCACCATGCATCATAAAGATCAGATACCGTAAATATTCTGTCATTTGAATATTTATGAAATTATAACACAATGTGTGTATTTGACTTGTACATACTTTGGATCTGTCATTTGAATATTTATGAAATTGCTGCGGTGGTGGTGCTGCTGTAGCGTTGTCGCCTCACAGATGTTCGATTCTCAGAGCGTCTTCTGTGTGACGACATGCGTGAATGGGCGTTCCTTCGTTGAAGGCTGTGTGTTAGGCCCGGCAAGCCAGCACGTAAAAATCTACTGCCAATCATTAACGGACCGCTGTGGCGACCCCATAACCGGGAAAAGCCGAAAGACACAAATAACACAACAAATAACACAATGTGTGTATTTGACTTGTGCATACTTTGGATCTCTCATTTGAATATTTATGAAATTATAACACAATGTGTGCATCTGACTTGTGCATACTTTGGATCTGTCATTTGAATATTTATGAAATTATAACACAAGGTGCGTATTTGACATGTGCATACTATGGACTTTGACATACTCACAGTACTTCAGTAAATCTGAATACGGAAGCCATGAATTACATGGAAAAGCAGAGAGATAAAGAGAAAATGTCAGTTTACTCAGTTATAGTGTGCTCAACAGCTATAGAGGGATAATAATTTATTCTTTGTTTTTTTTGTTGCTGTTGTTGCCTAGAACTGAACAGGTCTTAAGTTTGTCTGAAACCAGCAGATAAACTAGAACTGGTATGGCATTGCAATGGCTCACCAGTTAAGGTTCTACCTCACAACTACACGGTTCACTTCTGACCTTTGGTTACATGCAACATTGAGTTTGCATGTCCTTACCACTTCTGCATGGGTATTTCTCCAGATAATCCAGTTTCCTCCCATCTCCCAAAATCATCTTTGCTGACTGGTTACCTTAATGTTAGATTTATAATGAAGCATTACAACTAAAAAGAAAAAAATGTAATTCAGTAAATGCTTAATAACAAAATGCTACCAAAGTGAAAAAATTACAAGTGAATTTAGTCTTTTCCTGGTTAGGGGTCGCTACAGCGGAACTCCGCTGGCAGTGGATTTTTATGGTGCCAACTTGCCAGCCCAATGCCCAACCTTCAAAGAAGGAGCACCCATTCACACACCTACCTGCATGTCTTTAGACGTCACTCGACCGTGGGGAGGACATGCAGACTCCACACTGAAGGCGCTCCAGCTGCGAATCGAACAGGAGAACCTCTTGCTGTGAGGCGACAATGCTATCAAAACACCAGATTTGCTGAAACACGCACACGGGCATATACAGAAATAAAGAAATACGTAAAATAAAGTTGCTTCTGTGAAAGGGAGCTCCCTCCTATACCACTATTTGCAGGAACGTTACGCCACCTCAGGGAAAAAGTGATCTCCTCTACAGCAGACCTTTTGTAAAGGACACCCAGCAACACACACACACATATGCAAAACGTACAAACTAGTCAAGTTACTACTCCCCCCTCCCCCAAACACATCACCATTTCACTCACTACACAAGTAATGACTGCTCATTAAGAAGAAACGTCATCCTATGATTTCAACAAGGTCTGTACATTTTGTAGCTGCCAGTAGCAGATACATTTCTAAGCCAGTAATTTATCCTGACTCAGCCATATACATTGTGCCTTCAAACTGTATGCATGTACAGTATTCACTTTAAGTTAGGGCTAAAGTGGTCTTTGTTAACTCTTCTACCTTAAAGACATACTATAAAAAATTACACTAAATGAAATACAAATTTACAAATGGAAATGGTCATGCATTTCATAATCCCTTTAAAGAACAAAAAAATACAAGTGCTTTGTGAATGCAGAATGCTTTAACCATCCTTCCTCAACATTCAACAAACAAACTCCTTTATATTCATTTTTAAAGTTCTCTTATCCCATCTACACAAGTATATAAATTCTGAGTAACTTAGTGGCACACTAGGCTAACTTCACATAAATTTCTTCACTTTTACCCAAGAAATTTAATTTAACCTTTGGAAACATGTAAATGGGTTACTGGTACTTAAGGGCTAAAAACGTCTTGGGAATGTAGACTAGGCATCTAAAATTCCTCATGGATCATTAGCCTAGTAAGTTCCTAGGAACTTACAACCATAGAAAACTATGCTTAACATTCTCCTACAGTATTGCTTACATAAAAGAATTATGAGCATCTTATTACCTGTGCCATGTGCTTTGATACTCTCTGTATACGCCATGTTGCACATTTCTATGTGAGTGTGCAACTACAGATTGGCTGTAGAAAGGTGTCAGTGTAAATTCTCTCACCCATCAAGATTAAGAAGAAGAAATGATCGAACAGCAAACTTGAAAAACAGATAGAGTAATGTAGCTTACAAAATGGACAGTTCAATTAAGTGGGTTCTCGGTATACCTGTTAAAGCACCACTCAGCTTCTCTATTGGCACCAATTAAATTTCACTCTCTATTACTGCCTCTGACTGTACAACTTGTTGCGTCTTTCGGCTTAACCCGGTTAGGAGTCGCCACAGCAGAACTCCGGTCCGCTAATGTTTGGTAGTGGATTTTTACGTGCCGAGTTACCAGCCCTGACGCACAACCTTCAATGAAGGCACGCCCATTCACGCATGCCTCCACACAGAAGACGCTCTAGCTGAGAATCTAACGCGACAACGTCTTGCTGGGAGGCGACAATGCTACCGCAGCACCACTACCGCGGGTGACAACTAAAGGGTGGAAAAAGAAGTTATGTACTTACTATAATGTTCAACGTTTGTAGTCCATCTCACCCTTCATTCTAACACTTGGGATTGGAACCGAACCTCGGCTCCGACTCGGCCCTTCTCAAAAATTTCTGGTTGGCTCGTGGCTAGGAGGTATCCTATCATGCATCGCTAACATAACCCAGATCTTGTTTGCTGCAAGGAGAAATATACAGAAACAAAGAACAAACCATGTCGAAAGGACCCAACATAACAATAAGGCAGTAGTCACTCTACACCCAGGTCCTCAAGGAAGAGGGCAGGAGGGTGGGTTTGTAAGAATGAAGGGCGAAGTGGACTACAAAGATAGAACATTATGGTAAGTACATAACTTCTTCATGTTCTGTAGTCCTATCTCGCCTTCATTCTTACACTTGGGACCAGTGTCCCCAGCACCTTCACCTTGGGTGGCTCAATGGAAAATGCTCCCGAGTACTGTGGAACCAAAGGAAGACCTGTTCCTGGAAGCCATATCCAATTTGCAGTGAGTAATGAATGTATGAGGTGAAGCCCATGTTGCTGCAGCACAAATGTTATCTATTGGAATTTTAGCCAGAAAAGCTACTGAGGTAGACACAGACCTGGTAGAATGAGCTTTCACCTTGAAGGGAAGATCTTTGCCACTGGATGAATAGACAAAGGAAATGCAGCTGGAAATCCAGTGAGATAATGTGACTTTAGAAACTGGAAGGCCCTTCCTTGTATCTGAAAAGGAAACAAATAATTGATCTGACCTTCTGAAATCTTTAGTTCTGCCCAGATAAAAGCGTAATTGTCTATGCACATCCAGCTGGTGAAATTTGTACTCTGCCTTGTTAGAAAAATTAGGGAAGAAAACAGGTAATTCAATTGACCGATTAATATTGGCCTGAGAAGAAACCTTAGGAATAAATAAATAATAAATAAACTGGCTTTGCCACTGCAACAAGCCTGGCTAAATCTTATCGAAAATGAGAATTATTTCTCAAAATACTGTTAAAATTTCCGCTGTGTTTAACCCTAAGGGAATCTTTATCCTATGAACTTGCTTTTACATTCTTTGTATATATCAAATCTGTAAAATATCTACATTGTTTATAACTGTTTTTAACTGTAACTGTCGGTCTTGGAGCTTTTCTCCCCGGGCCTCTGCTGAAAATGGACATGATCCCAGTCGGACTATCACGGTCAACAAATGTAAAATAAAATAAATAAGTAAATAAAATAAATGAAGGGTTTGCCCGTAAGGAGACACTATCTTTGTGAAACACCAAATAAGGGCGTTTAATGGAAAGAGCTTGAAGTTCAGAAACCCTTCTTGCAGAAGTGATAGCCACTAAACATATAGTTTTCCAAGATAAGAACTTAAGGTCACATGTTGCTGAAGGTTCGAAAGGGCTTGACGTAAGTCTATGGAGAACAAAGTTCAAATCCCATGGCGCCACCGGCTCCATGACTGGGGGTCTTAACAAGGTGGTCCCTTTAAGGAAAGCTCTACACAGTCATAAGGTTAGGTTCATTAGCCAAATGAAAGGTGGAGATAGCTTCCAGCTGAACTTTAATAGTGACAGCTGCTGAACCTCGGTGGAACAACTGAGAAAGGAAGTCTAAAATGGCAGAAATGGGAGCTGTGTAAGGATTGTGGTTTCTCTCACAGGCCCAAAAGGAGAATCTTTACATTTACTGGTACAAATATCTTTCTGGTAGAAGATTTGTGAGAGGATGTCAGAATGTGTACAACCTCAGGGGTAAAGTCATGAAGCCTGACTAGGGACGGAATTGGAGCAGCCAAACTGTCAAATTGAGGGTGTGGACAGAGGGATGGAACACCCCTGACATGTGCATCAGCAAATCTGGCACTGGGTCCAGAGTCCAAGGTTCGTCCATTAGATGAGGTCGGAGAAAGGGAAACCAAATCTGTAGAGGCCAGTAAGGAGCAATTAGGATCATTTTGCTTCCCAAGGATATTGCTTTCTGAATTACCTTCGATATGAGAAATGGAGGGAAAGCATAGAGAAGTCCCTAGGGCCAATCGTGAACGAGAGCATCTCTGGGTGTTTCCCCTTCCAGGGGAATAAGGGTGAAGTAGCTGCTGCATTTGGTATTGAGAGGGGTGGCAAATAGATCGTAGCAAGGTTGACCCCATTTGCAAAAAATTTGTTCCGCAATGTCCATGTTCAGAGACCACTCGTGAGGCATCAGAAAAGCCCTGCTGAGCCTTTTGGCTATCATGCTGGGATTTCCCTGGGATGTGCGCTGCGACCAGAAAGTGCTGGGACGACACTGCCCACTCCCACACTCGAAGGGCTTCTCTGCAAAGGTGGTAAGATTTGGTCCCTCCTTGTTTATGTACCACACCACTGACATATTGTCCGAGTGGATCACAATCGTCCATAGAGGGAGAAAGCTGTGAAGTGCTTGCAACGCCAGAAGCACTGCTCTCATCTCCAAGACGTTGATATGCACATGAGCCTCGTGTTCCTGCCACGTGCCTTGGACTATTCTCCCTAGATAATGCCCCCCCCCCATCTGGGAGGCATCCGTGGTCACAGTGACAACTGGGGGGGGGGGGACACAAACGGTCTGCCTGTGTTTAGATTGCTGGTCTGGGTCCACCAGCGAAGATCCTGTTTGTACAAATCTGTTATCAGGATGGGGTGAGAAAGAGGTAAATACTGCAGTGTCCAATGGGCAAAAAGTAACCACTGCAGGACCTTCATGTGCAGTCTGGCTAATGGAACTAATGTTATTGTAGAAGCCATTGTCCCTAACAACTTGAGTGCCATCTTTGCTTTGGCTTTGCTTAGAGGAAGTAAGCTCAAAACTTGTTCCCTGAGGTTCTGAATTCTTTCTACAGGAAGGAAAGCCCTCATTGAGATGGTGTTTATTTAGACGCCAATAAAATTCACATGCTGAGAGGGCGATAATGCAGATTTTTGCCAATTTACTGTAATCCCTAACTGCAGGCAAGTTGAAATGGTAGCGTTCCTGGCCTGTAACTGTAGATGCCTGGTGGTGGCAGTCAGGAGCCAGTCATCCAGGTATGGAAACACTTGGAATCCCTGATGTCTCAAGTGAGCTGTAACCACTGCCATGCATTTGGTGAATACCCTGGGGGCTGTGGTGAGACCAAAGGGCAGGGCACAAAACTGATAATGACTGGCTCCCAGCCAGAAGCGTAAGTGACTCCTTGATGACCTGTCCATTTTGATATGGTAGTAAGGATCTTGGAGCTCTATGGAGCACATACAAATGTCTTTCCCTAACAATGGGAGTATTGAGTGTAAGGTGACCATTCAGAACTTGGACTTCTGTACAGATTCACTCAATTTGCTGAGATCCAAGATGGGTCTCAAGTCCCCTGTTCTGTTTGGCACCAAAAAGAATCTGGAGGAAGTCCCTAATCCTGCTTGGTCTGCGGGGACGGGTTGGATGACTCTCTTTGCAAGCAACTTTTGGATTTCTAGAGTTGCTGAAACACTGAGTGGGTGGCACATCTGGGATTTGTATGACCAGAGAGGGTGGAGAAGAGAAGGAAATATGACAACCTCTGGTAATTATCTTCAATACTCACTTGTCTTGAGTGATATCGTGCCAGGCTTCTGGGTATGAAGAAATACGACCCCAGACTGGCTCCAGAAACGCACAGTCGGGCCTCCTTTTAGGAGCACTGATAGGGACGACCACGAAAGGAATCCTAGTCTCCCTGGTTCTGCGGGTCTCCTCTGCCTCTAGGGTGGCATCTACCATTATTTCCTCCTCCTCTGCCTCTGGAGAAGGAATCACCATGTGCATCCTGAAAAAACCTCTGCGACTTCTTGAACTACATTTTGCCACCCTTCTGCCCTTTGGGATAGGGTCTAGAAGGAACGGAAAAATGGACTCCCATGGCAGACGGGGCTTTTCCTTCCTGCTCACACCTGGTGAGTGCGTCCTTTACCTTGCATCCTTTACCTTGGTTCCAAACAATGAGGATCCGTCAAAGGGGGCGTTGGTAAAGGTAGACGTAAAGGCCTCTGCAAAGTTACACAAGCGCATCCAGGAGTGTCTTCTAAGAGATACTCCTGAACCCGCTGCCCTACTCGCTCCATCAGCTGCGCAAGATATCAGCCTCATGGAGGAGTTCACAATAGAATTTAAGGTAGACATCTGTAGGTTAACTTTCGGAGATACCGCATCAGATACGTTACTCTGCAGAGTCTCTCTCAGCTCTTTTAGGAGATCGCACTGGAGCCTTGTGAAATGAGACAGATAGTTCAGCAATCTAAGTGTAAAAGCCGCTGAAGAAGAGACATGCTTCCTGTACCTATCCATCGTTCGAGACTCCTTGTTCGGTGGATGGACAGTGGAGGAAGTTTCGGTAAGTTGCTTTTTGGTGGCTGCTGCCACCACCATGGCATCTACTGCCCTTAGTAAGAAAGTCTTTGTCCTGGGTGCTGACAAAAATTTATTTGGTCTTCTAGGAACCAGTTCCACAGAATCAGGAGATTCCCACACCCTTTGACTCACTAGATCCAGAAGCTCGTCAAAAGTTGGAGACACCCAAAAGGTGGAGGGTTGAGACCTGAAAGCCTTCAGGTACTCTGACTCCTCATTAGAAGGGGATGTGGTGGGCCAGCTGTCTCTGTTTCAGGATCTCAAGGATATCTGCGAATGGGATATCATCAGAGGACGACTTGGGGGACTCTTCTGACTCCTCCAGGTATGTGTCTGATGTAATGGACTCATCAGGGGAGTCAACATGTTTCCTCTTACAAGTTTTCTTCCTAGGTGGCTCCTCAGAAAGGTATTCTGGGGAGACCTCAGAAGACTGGGGACAACTCATGGAGGTTTCCTGAGGCTGCGAGTCTCTGCTGTGTTGGGAGAGAGAGGGAGCCGAAACTGAAGTCGGCACTTTAGGGGAAAGAGTGTCGGTACTTCTAGTTGAAACTGAAGACCTGGACAGCACACTCCTCATCACCTCAAAGGCCGATCCTCCCAGCTCCAAGAATGCCCCCTGCTCCGAAGATGCAGAGATGGGCTCCAAGGCGAATGTTTGGTTCAAGCTCACCCACGCCGAAGCACCGAGAGGTAGGCTCGGAACCGAAGTTCGATTTGAAGCATCCCCCTCGGTCCCGACCGAAGTGAGGACCCTAGACCCCACGGATGGCACCGAAAGGTCAGAGCAGATATCAGAACCAAGAGATCAACTGGGGTAGCTGGAGCCAACCTTTCCACAACCAGAGGCACCGACAACTCTGGCTCTGACAACCCAGAGTGGGTTGGAGGAGGAACATCGACAGGGTTTAAGGGCACATTAGGCTCCGGAGCCGAAAGTAAATTTGCCAGCGCCAAAGTCTGAAGCAGTCGACGCACCACTCTCTCGATGTCCTCATCAGAAAGGCTCCTAGAGGACCTGGAAAATAGGTGACCTAAGAGTCGGGGAGACCAGTCGGGGTTCAGCTGACCGGCTCCGAGATACAGGTTCAGTTATCGGCTCTGAAGCTCCTGGAGCCGAAACTGATGGATCCACAATAGAAGCCACTGTCGGCACTGAGACCAGTGGAGCCGACGAGGATGTAGTCATTTTGGTAATTTTGTCTGGCGGCTCCGACGAGACAGAATGGTTGGGAGACCGCCTTGTTGTAGCTTTTGCTTTGTCTTTCTTGGAAGAGGAAGGAGATTTAGAGCTGGAGGATGAAGATGTCAATTCCTCCTCAAAGGAATGCTTCAAAAGTCCTTTCAAAATAAGTTTGTTCTTCCTCTCGTGAAGAACATGGGGACTAAACGCATGACAAAACAGGCAAGACTCTTGGAGTTGAATAGCCCCCAAACAACAGACACACAGATTGTGCCTATCCGTTAAGGGCATTTTCTGGGCACATTTTGTACACTTTTTGAAGCCCGAAGGCTTATGATCCTTAGTATCTTTGGACATAGTACAATAAACACTAAGAACAAAGTACGACAACTTTCTCCAGACAGATGAACAACAGCAGAGGCAAACAGAGGACTAGGTCCTCTAACTTAAAATGGGCCTAGCCCAGGGAGAGAAACAGAACAGAGAGCTAGGTCCTCTAACTTAAACGGGCCTAGCCCAAGGAGAAGGAAAATAGGTAACAAAACAAGCAGCACAAGGGAAGCGATGCAGGGATACAAAAGGCCAACGGAAGAACGGGCAATCAAAGTACAAACAGTACACGCAGTAAACAATGCAGCAAAGAGTCTAAAACAGACTCGGACTGCGAAAACACTTTACACTATCAAAAAGGATTATTTTTAGTCAACAATAACTAGTCAAAGGTATTGAAAATTTTCACTTAGCCACGGCCAAAAAGAATCACGTCTGAGCGGCAAACGAGATCTGGGTTATGTTAGCAGTGCATGATGGGATACCTCCTAGCCACGAGCCAACCAGAAGTTTTTGAGCTATAGAACGGCAGAGTCGGAGCCGAAGTTCGGCTCCGATCCCAAGTGTAAGAATGAAGGCGAGATAGAACTACAGAACATCCCATACTATGAGAACAGGATTCACAAAGATGTAAATAAGCAGTGTCCAAAGTTGCTATAGTGGTATGAGCATGCTACCTTATAACTGTTACCTCTCCTCCCAAGAGCTGTTATCCCTCCTCATAAAAAAAAAATAATAAGGTTAATGGTTTGCAAAGCCATTTTTAGTCCCTCATTGCTGCTTTACTACCTAGGTGCTCTGCAGTCAAGCAGGCTGCTTTCAAAGGTGAGCATATGCAGCAATGAGCACCCCAACCCCACCCATTCACACTGGAAACAAAAGTGGAATGACAGTAGTTCTGAAACCAAGATGTGTACATTTTGTGCACTCTTCCTGACAATCTTACCATAACTAGACTTCTGTTCCACTGATTCTGTGAAGATCTAGCAGAGAAGCATGTTTATGGCTCATTAAGTAATTGATGCACAGTGTACAATAAAAACTGCAAAATGTAAATTCACAGTGATAAAATACATTTGTTCACCAACGACCTGACTTGATCAGTTTGGGGTCCTTTGGGAGTCATAGTGCATCCAAACACTCCGTGGACAAAAAGTACCTTGGGTGGGACATCAGACTACCACAAGTTGAGCAAACTCACCACATGCACACTTATGGATTTGCAAGGGCTATAGTGAATCATCAATGTGCACTACATAGTGATTCAATACAAGAAAAGATACGACGATGGAAGCCACCGGTACTCAAACTCACTAACTGTACAATATATTTAAGTATTTGGTTTTGCAAGTAGGGCAAAGTGCCTCCCCCCATGCACTCCTTCATAATGCCAGAACTTAAAATGCACTAACTGCATAATCACGCAAAATAATGGAGGTAGATTTAATCCTTTATTCCACTGTCTCATGACTTTGGCAAAACATCACATCTTTCAAGTGCAAGTGAATGGCATGCAACTATCTGATGTCACTCCCTTGCACAGTAATGGTATACACTCATCAATTTAATGAGGTCTGATTAAATGAATCAGTAACACAAACTCGATGAAGTAAATATCAATTAGATGCATGTGTCTCAATTTCAAAATACAAATTCACAACTTCTTTAAGAATTAGATAGGGTGTGCGTGCATGAGTGCACATGCATGCGTACACGAGATTTGTGGCTCAAATCACTGTAAGCAAAGTGCAACAAATGGCATGCTTAGATGTGTACAAAATAAAGAAGTATGGCTTCTAAATTTTAACATATCTGTTAGATCAGAAAAGGTGACAGCCACTAAAACAATGCAGACTGTCCCCGATTTTGCTTCATATGTTTGCCCTGTCCCTCAAAATTTCTGATTTTTCTGGGTAATGATTGAATAGAACCCACAGTCAATGCCAGTCAGAGTTTCAAACTTACGGTTCAAAAAAGCACAATCATACAAAACCTGATGTTCTATTAACTTTTTAAATGAATTACAGTAAATTTAAATAAAAAAATCTGATTTGTTTTTTTATCAACCAGTTATTTTTGGATTTGTCCAAAATGTTGGGGAGCAGCAAAATGCTGACTGGGGCATACTCTGCTTTTTAAAGATCTCTACTGCTAAAAGTTTCGACAGTCAGTAAAACTTGTATTTTGACAAATACTGTTCACTTAACTTGTTTATCAAAGGAAAACAAGGGTAGCATGACACACAGTCTGCCCATTACCCTATCTAAAGAAAAAGATGCGGACAGCAACTGCTTACTTCTTCCCCACTGTCTCATAAGGACTGCCATATGTCCTCCATGGTTTCTCAGCACACCAGCTCTTCAAAAAGGCACCTGCAAGTACGGTCACCCCTTTGTGTGAAATTACACGTCTTTTGCATTTTCTCTTATCATTCGCCTTGATCCCCAAACTGTGTCCTTTGCTTGCACCTTCCCTTCCCCTTTTTTAATGGAAAAATTATAATCATATGACAAGGACAATGTGAATAACCTTTATGTACTTATGTCTAACAAGAACATCTCTCTGCCTCCACCCCATTTCTAAAAGGGATCTCTTCGAGTCTCTCTCTCTTATTGCTTCAGGTGCAGAAAGTAAGAATACATCAATTCGTTTGCCTCCTACTAAACTAACAATATCGTTAATATGCCCTTGTGAAGATGAACTCTCCAGTCTCAGGCACTGCACACAAACAATACTCTAAATGGTGCCTCAACTACTACGTAACTACAGGGATATTTACTACTGATGTCTCTTTCTACAAACCACAATATTATGTCCGCCCTTCCTGTTTGCTTTGTCACACTTGTCGCTCACATTTAGGTCAACTGATAGGGCTACCCCCCCCCCCATTCTTTTGTTGCTTTTACTGCTTCCCCCTGAGCATGTACACAGCATTTAAAAAAACACACAGCCAAAAGATTGCTACTGTCTTACAACTCTCTGTACCAATGGTGAAGTGACACCTTCAATTATATTTTCCAGAGAAGTTCAGGTTTTGTGACGCATCCAATTAAATAAATTACTGTTACCACATTTCTGCTTAGACTGGCTTTTTACTGATTTTAAAAGCTGCTAATTTATGCCTAGCTGTCATACCTGTTGAATGCTGTGGGCTCTACTACAGGAAGTTGATAAACTGTTTTCAGCAGACATGAACACATTATTTGCCATTTACTGAAGTTTGAATTTTTCTCCAGGTTGTCATCTTACTTACACAAACAGGAAAATACAGTTATGTATACTTACCATAAATGTAGATATTCAAGTGTATTCACTGTTGTAGTCATCACACTTGGGTTATCTGCCTGCAGGTAGCCCTCAGTCGGCCCGAATACCAGAGTCTTGGGAATTCTGCGTCGGATGCTGTCACCTCTTCCATGAAGTCAGGGGTATAAAACATGCAGCCAATGCCATTACATCAGTTTTTCCTGCCCGAAATGTCAGGAGCCCCCAAAATAGGAAGCTATTACATGATGTGGAACACGTCCAGTAAAAAGTAAATAGCCCTGCCATAAAATCTGGCCAAAAAACAGATGGGTAGAAAGTATAGAAAGGACCAGGGGGCTGGAGGGAGGGAAACCAGGACTGAATCAGTGAATACACTCAAACATCTACATTTATGGTAAGTGTACACAACTGTACTATGTTCTTCATGTTTCACTGTTGCAGTCATCACACTTGGGTTGATTCCCAAAGCTGAGGAAGGGTGGAGGCAGTCGAGAAGTGTTGGGGCTCGCTAGCAGGCCTTGTAAGACTGCTGTAGCAAATCCAGCTCTGGATTTAGAAAACATAGCCAAGTGGTAAAGCTTGGTGAAGGTGTGTACAGAACTCCAGGTTGAAGCTTCCAAGATGTCCCTGGTAGGGACTCCCCTGAGAAATGCTGTAGAGGTTGAGGTGGCCCTAGTGAAAT